>NC_135783.1:11109779-11410612 GCF_051106095.1 Pogona vitticeps | reverse complement strand
CTCATGGCCATTCCCCCCCCCCAGGTGGGCAGGCTTTAGGGTGACAGTAAGGGGTTGCTGAGGCCACCATGTACCTAGAGGAGGTCCCCTGTCGCCAGAGTGCAGCCTCAGGATTGACCCCCGAAGGGCTCTGTAGGTTAATGGAAAGAGGTTGGAGGGGTTTGGCCAGAAAAGGGTTGGCCTGATGAGGGCTGAAACGCTGCAGCGGTGAATCAGGGGCCCTTCTGCGCATGCTTGCCGCTCTTTGCAGAAACAGGTGCGCTTGTGCCCCCAAGGTTACTACCAGGGGCGTGTGGCTTTTTCCAAGCCCCTCTCCCATTTGGCTTTCGGACAGAGTAGCGGAATTCCAAAGTATGATAGCCAAATAATCTTCTCTGAGGTTATGAATACACCCAGAGGCTCGAACCTAAGCTTTTAAGAATTATGCCCTCAAAGCTCTTAACCTGTATTAAAGTCGGATCTGTCCCTCGACTGGCTGGGACACCTTGGAACTCTGGGGGAGGAAATCCCTTCAAGAATGAAGATTGGAAGGCCCTTGTCGACCCATTGTTGGAAGGAGACAAATGTTGGACTGGTTTTGCATTGGTTAAATATTTGTTAAATATGCCAATAAAAGGTTGCACCTGTTTCAAAACCTTGCAAATCGGTTTATTTATTTGAAGAAAGACAGGAGCCTGAGACTGAACCCTCGCAGGGGGTTCTTCTGCTTCTTCTTCCGTAATTCAGCCCAGACTCTCTTGGGGCAGAGCAACAAACGTTTGAAGATGTTGGGGTGCTTCTGGGGAGGCTTGGCCTGGAGGGGTCCTTCTCCTGCCGGGAAGGGCTTTCCAGACTGGGAGTGCGTTTGTGCTTTGCAGGGTCCCCACTCACTGGACTCGGCCGCGTTGAGCCTCAGGGCGTGAGCCAGGCAGAAAGGCCTGGGAAGCAGCTGCACAAAGGGATGGCTCTCCTGGTGCCCCTCCAGAAGGCATGGCAACTCCAGCTGGTCCCAGATGGCTCCAGGGTACAAAGAAGAATCCATCGGATGCTCACTGGCACCCTCCCGTGGCCAGTTCTGGTAATGCATGTGAAAAAAAATCTTTTCTGGGTTTTTTCTTTTATCATGACAGGGAGGTTCATGGTAGAATTAGTAAAGGTCTTTTTTCTCTTCATAAAGGACTTTTCAGGACAATAACAGCATTTCCTACTATTGTTCTTCTCTCAGTTGGCTACCACTGGCTGGACAGGTCAGGGGTTTAAGCATTTGGCTGCAGAATCAAAGGTTGGGGGGGGTAATCTTTTGAACCAAACTTGAATTAGCCTCCATTAAACAAAAGAGATCTTCCCTTTCCCCAGGATCATGACACCCATATGTTTAAAGGAGGGGGAACGTGACAGGAAAATGAAGTGGCAACCCTAATTCTTTGCCAAAGTCCTTGAATCCCCAGAGGTTCAAACCTAGGCTTTTAAGAATTATGCCCTCAAAGTTGTAAACCTGTAAGGATGACTTTGAATTGTCTGGTTTCTGATGGATTCACATGCTTTTCCTGTCACATTCTCTCTATCCCAGATAGAAAGGAAATATGGGGTTTTGGAAAAGGTGTATAAGAAAGAGACTGAAACTGAATGATCTCTCCTCTCTAGTGGTTTATGTTGCAATTTGAATTTTGGTTAAATTTTCCCAGCTGCGCAGCAGAAGGGTAGGGATTCACAGAGCAGAATAGCCTCACGTTGCCCAGAGTAGACCACCTCCTTTTTTTCTCTCCTTAACTGGCACTTACAGTCTCAGTCACTTACTCAGAGGCACTAATAGTAGAAAGAATTTCAGGTTTCATCATGTACAGTGGAAGAGATCAAACAGCAAAGTGACAAACAGGATTGCTTTAAGCAACAGATAACAAGCAATCCACTGCTTCCAACAGATAAAAAAGAAAGGAAAAGCTCAGCGTAGAAAGAGGCAGGGCTCTCTTTGAATTGAGAGGCAGGAGAAGGAATGATTGCTTAGTGCTGGACAAATTCTATGTGACCCCAGCCCAAAAATGTACCTCCAAGCCAAACCTACTCAAGGCGAGTTTGCAAAAACGCCAAGCATTTATGACCAACGCAATGACAAAAAACTTCTGTCATGCCTTGGATTTCAGGAGGAGCTTAATTGTTCTCCGCTTTCTGAAGAAAAGAAACAGGAGTCTGGGTTCAAGGGAAACAGAGAAATGGTAAAGAAATCCTCCTTGTGTAGAATGTGGAGCGTGCCAGGCCACTGAGTTATCCCAAGAAAGCAGCTTCTCCACTGGACTTGCCTTTTGCTTGTGCAAAGGGGCTGGGGGTGGTGTTATCACACCTGAGGTGGAGCTGCCGGACCCAAAAGTCCTAAATCCCCACCTGTCAGGAACCTGCTCAGCAGCTGGCTACCTCTGCATGCCCATAAGTTCTCACGGTGCAAAGGCCATTGTCCTGGACACTTTTGAGGAGGGAATCTTGCAGGAGGAGGAGGCCATGTACACATGTACGCCCTTAAGGGATGTGCTGAAATTCTCCATTGCTTCTGTTGCCAATGAAGACAGTTGTCTCCTCTGTAGGTGCTGTTGGACTCGTTGCTTACTGAGTGAGTACTGGTTCCTCCTCACGTGGTGCCCAGGAGAGCTGCTTGACAACATATTTCCACCCGCTTTAACTTGAGACGGGTTTGGGCCTGAAATAGCTTGCTGGTCGGTAATGTCCAGAAGAGGACATAGAATATAGCTGGAGGAAGAAGAATATAGATGGAGGAAGGAGAAAATTATTGCAAGAGGTTCCATCTATGGTGGTGGGGAACACGGTTAACTTGAATTTTGGTTTGTGTAGTTTATGTTTATGTTATAGTTATAAAAATAAAAAAAGAATTTGAATTGTTCCAGGGTCTGGACATCTGGAGACCAACCAAGTGCAGGAGGAAAACAAAAGAAACAATCCGGTGCAGAAGAAGGAGGGACAGATTCCGGCAGAAATTCCTGATCAGACCGAGTTTGATGTTCATGAAGAATATACTGCCGAGGAGCGGCGAATTCTGGGGGAAGGAGACGCCAGGACGTTCAGTGACTGGTACCTCAATGGAAAGGCTGAAAGCTATGAGAGCTATGAGAGGAGCAAGACCTCAGTCAAGCCAATCAGGGGAGCTCAGAGGAAGGGGCCGTTGCCATTGCTTGGGCCAGACCTTAGAGGGCTGCCATTGTGGTCATTTCTGCAATGCTGCTTTCCCCCAGGATTCCCCTGACCCTCTCGGTAAGCTGGCTGGCTGTCCCCTCCTACCAAACGGTGAATGGGATCTTGCACCGCTGCCTGGGCACGAGGGAAACAGAGAAATGGTAAAGAAATCCTCCTTGGGTAGAAGGTGGAGCGTGTCAGGCCACTGAGGTATCCCAAAGAAAGCAGCTTCTCCACTAGACTTGACTCTCGCTTGTGCAAAGGGGCTGGGGGTGTTATCACACCTGAGGTGGAGCTGCCGGACACCAAAAGTCCTAAATCCCCACCTCTCAGGAGGCGGCTCAGCAGCCGGCTACCTCTGCATGCCCATAAGTTGTCACTTGGTGCAAAGGTCACTGTCCTGGACACTTTTGGAAATTAAAGAGTTCAATTGACTGATGATGACAGCGTCTGAGTTACGCGGGTCGATGTTACGCGAACAGGATTTCAGACCCTGTTTCATTTTGCTAAGTGGTGGTCAGGACAGGAATGAGAGAATGCATGTGATACATGATGTAAATGCTGAGTATTATGATTATGATAATCATTATTTCTAGGACATTCAGTCCAGCAGGTTTTCTATCAGAACTAAGTTTTTCCAGCACAAGCATGAACACAAACAAGTCCTCAGGCCTTCCACCAGCGCCTCCCGTGTTTCCAGGTCTGCTGCAAAAAAAAGAGAGAAGTTCCTTCTCCAGAAATGACAGAAAGACTTTATTGCTACCTTTCTGGGTCAAAGCATACTGTTTCGTCCCATACCATTCCTGGGAGATCCTCAGAGGGCAAGGGTTTCTCTTCCCATTCTTCCCGGGATTTCAAGATTCCAGACAACTCGGCTTTCTTTGTAGAGTCTGCTGCTGTACCAAGCGACATACTATTTTTTTATGATGATGGTGGTGATGCTTTATCTTCTTATCCATTTATGGCATTTAAGAGTGCAGTACAGTATTTTATACCGATTTTCATTCCCATAAGAAACAGCCCAATGTGGCTTTTTATCAGAGAAGCCACCAAATACCAAAGAGAATAATATAAATCTGCATGCCCATAAGTTGTCACTTGGTGCAAAGGCCGTTGTCCTGGACACTTTTGGAGAGGGAATGATTGCAGGAGGAGGAGGCCAGGTATACATGTACACCCTTAAGGGATGTGCTGAAATTTTCCATTGCTTCTGTTGTCTCCTCTGTAGGTGCTGTTGGACTCGTTGCTTAATGCGTGAGGAGAGCCGCTTGACAACATATTTCTCTCGGCTTTCACTTGAGACAGGTTAGAGCCTGAAATTGGATGCTGGTGGGTGATGTCCAGAAGAGGACAATAAAAGAAGAAGAACAATATAGATGGAGGAAGGAGAAAATTATTGCAAGAGGTCCCGTCTATGGTGGTGGGGAATACGGTTAAATTGAATTTTGCTTTGTGTATTTTATCTTTATATGATAGTTATAAACATTAAAAACATAAAAGTGTTCAAGGCTCGGGACATCTGCTTGCGGGTCGGCCCGCCTTCCACAGCCCTCAACCCGACCCTGACTTCTCTTCTCTGGATCAAGCTCCAGTTGATGCAGTCCTGCAGAAGTACCTGGGCAAAAGGAGAATACCCTCCTTTTACGTCTCCTGCATTTCTGTATTTCATTTTGTTACACAGAGGATCCTTTGAGGATTAGTAATCACGGACCACAGAAAGTCATGTTATAGAAGAATGTCAGCTTTTAGAAGATGTTCATCAACCCCAAGGAAGTGGTCTGGCCAAAGGAGGTCATCCACCACAAGGGAGCCATCAGACCAAAGAAGGCCTTCCGTCCCAAGGAGTCCATCTGAGGATGTCTATACACCACAGCATTGTTCAAGGCTCTGGATTGGACCACCTTCCACAGCCTGAGTTTTCTTCTCTGGCTCAAGCACCGGTCAATGCAGTCCTGCAGAAGCACCTGGCAAAAGGAGAATACCCTTCTTTGATGTCGATGGCAATATTCGAGAGCAAATTTGTGCAGGTAAGTGTGGGAGAGAGATGTCTGGGCATCATTGATGACATTCCAACCTGACAGATCCTGGGAACTGACATTCTCTCTTCTACAACTCCACCATTCACAAACAATAAATCAGAGGCGGCGATAAAGCTGTTTCTGAATCCACCTTGGTTGGAAACAAGATGCAGGACTAGAAGGGTCCTTGGGCATAATCATCGCCATCATCTCAGAACCAGAAGGGACCCTATGGATCATCAAATCCACCCCCATTCTGTTCTAGGAGAGCTTCTCCCACGTCATTCGACCCTCTCAGTGTTGTGCTCGGTGTCCACCTTTTGAACCTCCATTGTCTCCTTGCTGCTGGAGAAGCAGGGTTTCTATACACCATAGAATTGTTCAAGGCTCTTGTATTTTAAAGGTTAAGAAAGGAGAGTTGAAAAAGAATAAATTTTATGAAATATGGGGCAGATTTTTGTACTTACAAGAGGAAAGGGGAAAGCTCCAAATCAAGATTCAATGCAGTTCTGGAGAAGAGGACAATAGCAATTTTTATTGTAACAATAAAAGAAGAAGAATAGAGATGGAGGAAGAAGAAGATTGTTGCAAGAGGTCCCATCTATGGTGGTGGGGAACAGGTGTGTTCCTGACCTGTTCCAGGCAGCCTCATGGCCATGCTTATGGAAGAGCACATGGCTGCCCATGTATCTCAGCCCCGAACCCGTCTCCTGCCCTGGACGTGCAAGGAACATCCTATTTGGCAAGGGCAGGTTGTTCTTTTTGGAAGCGATGGCTATGATGGCCTCATGGCCATCCCTCCCCCGGGTGGGCAGGCTTTAGGGTGACAGTAAGGGGTTGCTGAGGCCACCATGTACCTAGAGGAGGTCCCCTGTCGCCAGAGTGCAGCCTCAGGATTGAGCCCCGAAGGGCTCTGTAGGTTAATGGAAAGAGGTTGGAGGGGTTTGGCCAGAAAAGGGTTGGCCTGATGAGGGCTGAAATGCTGCAGCGGTGAATCAGGGGCCCTTCTGCGCATGCTTGCCGCTCTTTGCAGAAACAGGTGCGCTTGTGCCCCCAAGGTTACTACCAGGGGCGTGTGGCTTTTTCCAAGCCCCTCTCCCATTTGGCTTTCGGACAGAGTAGCGGAATTCCAAAGTATGATAGCCAAATAAGATCTTCTCTGAGGTTATGAATACACCCAGAGGCTCGAACCTAAGCTTTTAAGAATTATGCCCTCAAAGCTCTTAAGCTGTATTAAAGTCGGATCTGTCCTTCGACTGGCTGGGACACCTTGGAACTCTGGGGGAGGAAATCCCTTCAAGAATGAAGATTGGAAGCCCCTTGTCGACCCGTTGTTGGAAGGAGACAAACATTGGACTGGTTTTGCATTGGTTCAGTATTTGTTAAATATGCCAATAAAAGGTTGCACCTGTTTCAAAACCTTGCAAATCGGTTTATTTATTTGAAGAAAGACAGGAGCCTGAGACTGAACCCTCGCAGGGGGTTCTTCTGCTTCTTCTTCCGTAATTCAGCCCAGACTCTCTTGGGGCAGAGCAACAAACGTTTGAAGATGTTGGGGCGTTTCTGGGGAGGCTTGGCCTGGAGGGGTTCTTCTCCGGCCGGGACGGGCTTTCCAGACTGGGAGTGCGTTTGTGCTTTGCAGGGTCCCCACTCACTGGACTCGGCCGCATTGAGCCTCAGGGCATGAGCCAGGCAGAAAGGCCTGGGAAGCGGCTGCACAAAGGGATGGCTCTCCTGGTGCCCTTCCAGAAGGCATGGCAACTCCAGCTGGTCCCAGATGGCTCCAGGGTACAAAGAAGAATACATCGGATGCTCACTGGCACCCCCCCCCCCCGTGGCCGGTTCTGGTAATGCATGTGGAAAAAAAATCTTTTCTGGGTTTTTTCTTTTATCATGACAGGGAAGTTCATGGTAGGATTAGTAAAGCTCTTTACTAATACTAAAGGTCTTTTCTCTCTTAAGAAATCTCTTTCTCTCAGGACACCTTTCCTACTATTGCTCTGCCCTGGGTGAGTGACAGCTGGCTGGACAGGTCAGGGGTTTAAGCCTTTGGCTGCAGAGTCAGAGGTTGGGGGGGGGGATAATCTTTTGAACCTCTGTTGTCTCCTTGCTGCCGGAGAAGCACAGAGGCCGTACACCATAGAATTGTTCTCCAATACTCTAAGCATGACTTTGAATTGTCTGGTTTCTGATGGATTCACATGCTTTTCCTGTCACATTCTCTCTATCCCAGATAGGAAGGAAATATGGGATTTTGGAGAAGGCGTATAAGAAAGAGGCAGAAACTGAATGATCTCTCCTCTCTAGTGGTTTATGTTGCAGTTTGAATTTTGATTAAATTCTCCCAGCTGCGCAGCAGAAGGGCAGGGATTCTCCGCTTTCTGAAGAAAAGAAACAGGAGACTGGGTTTGAGGGAAACAGAGAAATGGTAAAGAAATCCTCCTTGGGTAAAAGGTGGAGCGTGCCAGGCCACTGAGGTATCCCAAAGAGAGCAGCTTCTCCACTAGACTTGCCTTTTGCTTGTGTAAAGAGGCTGGGAGTGTTATCACACCTGAGGTGGAGCTGCCGGACACCAAAAGTCCTAAATCCCCACCACTCAGGAACCTGCTCAGCAGCTAGCTACCTTTGCATGCCCATATGTTGTCCTGTTTCCTCCTCAGGGGGTGCCCAGGAGAGCTGCTTGACAACATACCATATTTTTCGCTCCATAAGACGCACTTTTTCTCTCCAAAAAGGTGGGAGGGAAAGTACATGCGTCTTATGGAGTGAATGCAGTAACCCAGGGTTCAGCCACCACCACCCAAAAGCCTCCCACTGCCATGCTGGGAGGCCTCTGAACTGGCAGCAGAGACTGCTTTCTGTTTGGACCTCACCATTCTGCACTGCTAGCTTTCCAGGATCTGCTTCCTGCAGCTCACCTGGAAAACCAGCAAGGCAAACAGGCCTATGGCAGCAAGCAGTGAAAATAGCCAAGGACCAAAGGGTGGTTCTAGAAAGACCAAGGAAAACCACAAAGAGTCTCCCACTCAGGCAGTTGACTTTCCCACATTTGGGGAAATCACAGGGGTCAGCTCATCCAAAGTGCAATAGATGAGCCTTACCCTGGGAAAACCACTTTTACAACAATGGTATCTCCCCTGCCAGGTCTGACTTTGAATGGCCCCTAAGCCTCCTGGCCCTTTGTGTGCACTATCCCCCAAAGGCATAGCTCTCTGTAGTTCAGAGCTTTGCAGGAAGCTGCATCACTTCATCATAAATTAGGCCTAAATAGAAGTAATTTTGCAGATATTTAAAACATTAAGGGACCGGGGGGGGGGGGGGAGGCTAATGTGTATTGTTAGCCAAATTTCATTCTGAAGCACAGAATGATTAAAAAGGCACTGAGCACATGCAGAATAAAGTTCAAAAGGGAAACCAAAAAGGGACCTAACACTCCTTTCCTTAATATATTACCACTAGGGCTACAGGTTTTATTTGGTGTATTAGCTTGCCACATTAGCTGAGTCCAGTTTTTATGGACTCATCAGGAGCAAGGCAATTTGAATTGCAGAGGGCAGATCTGAATCACAGATCTGAATATGTTCAAGTAAAGCTTTGAAATCTTGAAAATTGGTTTAAGAACCCAACATTTCATAAATATCATTTCACATGTACACACACACAACTGGAAATAGAAATTTTAGTAGTATTTTTGTGTTAACAAAAGCTGCATGGTGTCACTCCCCCTGTTTTTATTGGTTTTTCTTAATCATTGTTGTTCTACAATATTGCTGGTAGATTTTATCTTTTCATTGTGATTCCCAGCTACTGTATTTTATCCTATTGTAGTCTCTAAAATTGGACAACCATCTGTCAGATCTGCTCTGATTTGGATTCCTGCATTGAACCAGGGGTTGGAATTGATGGCCTTATAGGCCCCTTCCAACTCCATTATTCTATGATTCTGTGCTGCTTTGAGATTATATTTGTAAAAGGAAGCAGGCAGTAAAGGTAAAGGTAAAGGTTCCCCTTGACAATTTTTGTCCAGTCGTGTTCGACTCTAGGGGGCGGTGCTCATCCCCGTTTCCAAGCCATAGAGCCAGCGTTTTGTCCGAAGACAATCTTCCGTGGTCACATGGCCAGTGCGACTTAGACACGGAACGCTGTTACCTTCCCACCGAGGTGGTCCCTATTTATCTACTTGCATTTGCATGCTTTCGAACCGCTAGGTTGGCGGGAGCTGGGACAAGCGACGGGCGCTCACTCCGTCGCGTGGATTCGATCTTACGACTGCTTGGTCTTCTGACCCTGCAGCACAGGCTTCTGCGGTTTAGCCCGCAGCGCCACCACGTCCCTTTTCCACCACGTCCCAGTAGATGTGATGAATAAGGGGCACATTTTTCTTGCAGAGTATGGGAACTCATTCTACCAGTGCAAAGCAGAAAAGGCTAGCATATAGCATTCCTTTTAAACTAGAGGTAGTAAAATATGCTAAGGAGTATGGAAACAGTGAACAGTGCAGAGACATTTTGGGCCTCCTCATCTGAAAAAAATGATTAGAGAGTGGAGGAAACAGGAGGATCAGCTGCAAAAAGCTGATAAAAGTAAGCACACTTTCTGTGGACATGCTGCATGCTGCAAAGTAAAGAACTGAATGATGGAGAGAGAAAAAACTTTATTGCTGTAAGGAAGGAAGGGAGGAAGGGAGGAAGTGGAAGTGAGGCATGCTTTGCTGTTTGCTTACACCTGTGCTGGTGGTGATTTCTTCATCATAGCTCTTATTGACTACCCAGCAACAATCTGTTTATTCATCTCTTTCAGTGCAATAACAATTCATTATAAGTGTTAAAACTTGAGATGGTACTGTAATTCCCACTCATTGTGTGTCATCCTGCTGTAGAAGTCTGCTTCATGATTCTCCACTTCTGGTACATGTACGACTTGTGAAATGACATGCTTGAGAATACACCAGTCCCAAAACTGTACTGTTTGTAGCAAGAAAGACATGGATTTTGTTCCTCCTTGGTGGTTGATATAAAGCATTGTAGTGTTGCTGTCTGTGGCTATTGGAATAACTTTGCCAACTACAAATTGTTCAAAAGCTCTCACTGTGTTGTACACTGCAAGAAGTTTGAGGTAATTGATGTGACAACATCTATCTATTGCTACTGCCTTATGAATTTGCCAGGATATTTTTTTCCAGTTTTCCTCTCCTAAAAATGAGGTGCGTCTTATTTGGAGGTGCGTCTTATGGAGCAAAAAATACGGTATTTCCGCCCGCTTTAACTTTTATACATTTATAATAGATTAAGACAATTATTTAGGAAATTAAATTTAAATTAAATTTTAGGAAATTAAAAGGAAACCAAACTACCAGTTGAAAGAAGCAATAAGGACCCTAAAGTATCATGTCATTATATTTTAAAAATATTTTAAGGTATTCTGAAAGGGGCCAGCAGTGCCATTCGGCTTCATGCAATAGATTGTTAGCCCACAGGGGGAGGAATGGGCTTTAGAGCCATTAAATTCAAGTGGCCACGCAGAGAAGACCTTTGGTCTAGATGGGCGGGGTAGAAATCCAATTAAATAAATAAATAAATAAATTTATTAAAAGATCGGCAATAAGGTAAAAAAAAAAGAAGTCATTTCTATTTCCCAGTGAAAATCAGTGGAGAGCAGGATCAGTAAGATTTCAGAGATTTGAATGCACATTTATCAAGTAGGTTTGAAGTAGAATGGAACATTATGTTGAACAGCAGAATAACCCCACATTTTAGTAAAAGTGATTTAATACTATTCAGTGTAAAAAAAATATCTAAAATTGTATACTGAAGGCCTTTTCCTAGAATCTCTCTCTCTCTGTGTATGTTAACACTCAATTTGATTTTCAGGAATCCCAGCATAGAGATTTAAGCAATAGTCTTCAGAAAGAGGTTGATCAGACCTTAATAATACTCAGCAAAACAGACTGCTCTCATAAGGCCTAGAGACTTTTGAAATTAGCTTGCACTTAAAGACCATGTGCCACTAATTTTTTAAACCTCTGTGGCTCCTTCTGCAAATTACAGAAAGAACACACTCACTTAGCAATATACATTTATTATAAATTAAAGTAATTGTTTATTAAAAGGACTGAGCACAGATTGGCAATAAGGTGAAAAAGAAAAATAAGTCATTTCTATTTCCCAGAGAAAATTAGTGGAGAGCAGGACCGCTGATGTGAGTAGAAAATTGCTGAGAGTTTGACTTCTTCACTAAAGGAAAAAGGGAGTAAAGGGCTATTGGTGCATAGCTTGTAAATTAATTTCCAGAAGCTGAGTGATGAGAATTTAACTCCTTCGCTAAGGAGTGTGTGTGTTATAATTAAATTCCTGAGTAACCTGGGCCGATAAGATATAGCTGACAGGGTAAAAAGGAAGTGCAGACTCCGTAAAAGCGAGGCTGCGCAGTAGAAATAGAATGTTTTTGTAACTTAATGAAATTGTAGTAAGTTTGTGAGCCGTAACGGACCGCCCGGACGGACAGCCTATATAATGTGTACTCTTCCTTCGTTCCTCAGAGAAACCAACGCCTTGCATGGCTTGGCTTGCTTTCTCTCCGCTTTCTGCAGCAAGCGAATAATAAATAGCCTCCACTTTGTAGCCTTCGTGTCTCTGTCCATTTCTGTTGGGGGAATTCATAAGGGTCTTGAATTCCGATTAACAGATTGGTGTCAGAAGTGTGGGATAATAGAAGCCCCTTTTGGGGCCGGGCTCAAGTCCGTTGAGGCTGTGGAGAACGGCGGCAGCCTTGCGGAGAACCGGAGGGCCCCCGTCTTGTTTTCGACGGCCGTTTCCCGCCTGGCGTCCCGGCTACACAGTCTCAAGAACTCACAGTGAGACACGAACGTGAGGAGGACGGGTGAGACAGCGCCTGGGTAATCGTGGTGAGTATTGAAATATTGAACTGTGGTTATTGGGGCGGGCGTTGTCAGAGTGATTGTGAATGAGTGGTTGAGCCTGCAGTTCTTCGTGGTGACCGTTGGAAGTTCCGGCGCCCGGAGTCAGGCTGCGTGTTTGAAGTCTGAAACCTTTCTTTGTGTCTGTGTTGAAAGGACCCCTTACCTTTCACACACCTCCCTGATCCCTTTGTGTTTTGTCTTCCCGCGGGATGGGCAATCAGAAGTTTAAGGGTAAGAAACGGTCCAGTGGGGACCAAAAGGAAAAGGGGGATTCCGTTGGGGACGCCCAGACTTGTCGAGGGAAAGATGAGTTAGGAATCCCGGGGAACAGTCTGTTGGCTAGACTGCTTCTCCATTGGGAACAGGCAAAAGTGCAGGATTTTCAAACCCCGGGTGAAATGGTAAGGATGTGCACCCAGGGCAGTGTGGGTTGAAGCCAGTGGGGCTATGGCTCACAATGGTAATTTCGGGCACAGCCAGTGGGGTTTGTGCACCGAAAGGGGAACTAGAGGAGTTTCCCTCTGCCCTACCCGCCCAGAAGAGAAGGGGATGGGGACGATCAGGCAGCTGGAGGATGCGTGGATGGAAGGGAACGGCCACCCCCTTACAATCCACACAGGGAGGAAGAACAGGAAGAACAAACTAGGCGGTTGTTTAAGGAACTCAGAGGGTTGGAAATAGAACAGTTGGGGTGGGATACAACGCCAGTAAGGAAAAGGCTGGGGTGCAAGAAAAATGGGCCAGTCGCCCCGAACAAGGACGAGGATGATACAGGATCAGGGGGATCCTTCCTCTATCCTTTGCGGCAGGTACCCTATGGGGAATAGTTTGGGGTGTGTGGCAGTGATCTTAGGATCATAAAGGGACAAATACGCTCTTTAACAGAGGATCCCTTAGGGTTTGTGCAAGGGCTCAGGGATGCCCTTGGCCCATCCATCTATAGTCCCACAGAGTTCCTTTACATCTGCCGGCAACTGGCCGGAATAACTTACACCAACCAAGCTTTGACAAAGGCTAGTGAAAATTGGAGAAATGAAGCTCAAGGTAGAACAGAAGATCAGGCGAGAGAAATGTTCCCAGAAGTAACACCAGGAGACTGGGACTTTCAAACTGCATCAAGGCGTGAACACTGTGAGGTATATTGCAGATATATGTTACAGGCGTTCCAGCAAACTATACCCACCAACATTAGTATGACCAAAGCTTTTGGTCAACTGCAGGGAGTCCTGTGGAGTATTTGGAAAGGATTAAGAAGAGCATGAGGCAATATACAGGATTAGATCCTGAGACTCCTGCCAATCAGGCAATACTTAAACTTCACTTTGTGGCAGAGAGTTATCTAGATATCAGAAATAAGTTGCAGAAATTTGATGGTTTGATGGTGAAACCAATTGAAGAGTTGTTGAATGAAGCGCAGAAAGTAGTACTTAGAAGGGGATGAAGAAAGGGGGGCAAGGGGCCCTGACTGTATTCACTTTTAAGGTGGCTCAGGAAATACTTGGGTGAAGCTAGGCAAAGAGAGAGAGTAAGGAAAGGAGGGAGTAGAGGAGAAATTGGAAATATTGTAAAGAAGGCAAGGAAAGTCATTGCAGGAAGCAAAGAGGTGCAGACAAGGAAAAGTATGGCATAAGTGACAAAGGAAGTACAAAGATAGAGATGAGGTAGAGAAGAGCGAAGCAAAAAAAAGATCAGGCAAGGAGTTTTGAGGGGAAATGGGAAAGGAAAGGCTAGAGAGGGAGGAGATTACATTTTTGGTACACACTGGAGCAACCCACTCCACATTGTGCTGAAAAAAAAAATCTAATTGGCAATGTACAAAGGGGAGTGTGAAAAATTAAAATATTAGGAGCCACTGGACAAACCGAGGAGGTTCTGATTTTGCAACTCCTCGTGGTCAAAATCAAAAGAGAAAGGGGGGGGCTCAGGGACAATAGCTCCTTTGCTTGGGATGTTTGTGATGTATGTAAAAAGAAAAAGGGAGGTAAAAGACTGAATCGGGGTCATTACCTTCAAGCATGTCAGCTCGGACAGCAGAGCTGTTTGCTCTAAGCTGAGCGCTACAGTTAGCTGAAGGAAAAAAGGATCAAAAGAGAAGGGGGGAAATGTAACTTTCTCAGTAGACACAGAGAATGTTGTCCAAAAGTGTACATGAAATGGAATCCTCAGGAGGAGTCCTAAGAGAAATGGGAGTGAATGGAGTCTCTTTGGGGGTTCCCATTTTGAAACCATTAAGCGTTAAGCAGGAGGGGAAGGTAGTGAGGAAAAAGTTCAATTGGCTTGTTAAACTTACTGGGATATAAAGGGTTAAGAGTAGGCACAAAGAAAAATCGCCTGGTGTTGAGGGAGGGAGATCCCAGCCTGCGTTAGGATACTCTGTATAGACTGTATAAACACATACAGAGAATCTTACATAGTAACTGAAGCTGATACTCATGTGCAGAGACACACTGAGTCAGGTCAGCAAAGAAAATACCTTGAATTGAGAGGCAAATCAAGAATGAGGATGATCTTTGTTCTGACTTTAGTGATGATGATTATCAGGGTAACTCTTTTCCATCTAAAGGGGCTGTAAAAGCCTATTGGAAAGCTACACTAGGGAACAAAAAAAAAAAAAAAAGGTAGAGGAACTTGGAATAATAGAGGGGGTGTACAGCCAACTGCTCCTTCAATAGAACAGCCCCCACCCTATAATAAAACAGAGGGAAGGGAACTACAGGAGGCAAGGAAATTAAGAAACAAATTATGGTGGATTTTGAAAAATGCAGGGGAAAATATGGTACAATTTCATGGCAAAGATACAGAGTTTTTGATGCAAGCAGTGATAGACAAAGGACTGTCCTTTGAAAGAGGAAATAATAAGGGACAAGAAAAGAAGGAGGTTAAGCGAATGGACACTCAAAATCAGTACCAAAAATTGAAGGAGGAACTGGCTGATATGATCCTTCAGGAGAAAAAAAAAAGAGAGAAGAAAAGAAAGAAATTAGAAAACAAAAATATGGGATCTATAATCTGGCAGCATAGGGGAAATTTAAGATCCCAGGGGATGATAGATTGTTTGTGACATGTTTATATCTGATAGTTAAATCACTTCTGCATTCAGGGGCCACTACCAGTCTTAACACGGAAGAAAATAATAATAACAAAAATAATAAAGGGTATACTTTTGGAAAGTGTATCAGGCCAATAATCTGCTGCTGGCTGTTGTGAACATATGTGGCATTTTCATTGAGAGTGAACTTGTATGGGATCCAGAAGCCACAGAGGATCTAATCATTGGCATGGATGCCTTGCAAACTATGGGCTATGGTTTGATCCCTATAGCAAACAACTACATCAAGCCCAAGCCCAGAAATCATTAGAGAAAAAAAAAAATTCAGTTTTAAGGTGAAGGATGTGAGAACAAAGGAGGAATGGGAACAGATTGTTCCAGGAGTAAATGCAACATCTAAATATGATTGTGGGAAACACGCTGAAAGAGGGTAAGAAGTGCCTGGGAGAATAGAGAGTTAAAACACTGTTGGAAACCCCTAAGCCAAAAATAAAACTATAGCAGTCCAGCTGTCATGTAGGTCGATGAAAGAGTAAGAACACCAGGAATAATGCAGAAGTTTTAAGAGGCAATGCAGGTAAAGAAAAACAGCTCAGTGGACTCTTCTCTTCTCCAGAGTCTGCTGCAGTCTGCTAGCCCTTCCAGTGCCTCACTTTCAGTTCTCAAGCAATTAACTATGCTTGTTAACATACCATCTGTGAGGGGCATGCATGATAAAAGCTAGCATGTGTGTGTGTGTGTTACATAACTGTTAGTTTAGCAGCAAATATAGCAAACACACAAAACGGCAGTTGCAGGGATTTTTGGGTATGCATGGATCCCAGAGGCCCCTGCATTGGGCTTGCCAGACATCACATATTTGTGTGAAATCAAGGAATGGATGGGAGTGATGCAGCCGGTAGCCTATTTTGTCTAGAGCCATGGATCCAGTGGTGGAATCCTTGCCGACCTGTGTACAAGCCTGTGAAGCAGCGGCTACCATGGTCAAAGTCGCTCGGAAGCTATTCCCGTTGCATGCTTTGGTGGTGCACTCACAGGAGGGGATGAACCATGATTGCAGACAAATAGTGGACTTTCGAACGAAATGGAGAAGGAATTTGCGGGAGGAACCACTAGAGGGCCCGGCAGTGATTAAATCGTACATTGACGGATCCTCCAAAATGGTGGATGATGTGTGAAAAAGAGCGGGTATAGAATTGTATCAGGAAACAGAGAAGTTGTGGAACAGGGACAACTCCCACTCTCAACCTCAGCACAGACAGCGGAGGTGTGGGCATTGAAAAGAGCTTTGAAGTTGGGAAGAGGGCTGAATCTTATCATTATACAGATTTATGGTATGAGTGGGGAATTGCTCATGCTTTTGAAAAAAAACAAACAAACACAAATTTGGAAGGAGTGAGGATTGTTAAATTTTATGGGAAAGACCATTGCACATGCATGGGTTATAGAGAGAGTGCCTTAAGCCCTGTCCGAGCTTCATGACGTAGCTATAGTATACATTCTAGTTCACCAAAAGGGATACACAAAGGAAGGAGTGGGGAATCGGGCTGCTGACAAAGCTGCCAAGGAAGAAACAGCTAACAGACTTTTGGTCAGAATGGTAGCAGCCCGTATCCCTCAAAATGGGACATGTCCCAAAGAACAGTGGGTATTCACTCAAAAGGAGCTGGAGTGAATGAGTGCAAATGGTGTCAAAAAAAAAAAAATCGTATTATGCAGATGTTACATGGAGGAGGACACCAGAGACACAAAAATAACAGAGGCGCTAGGAATAGAGTGGATTGGCTTGCCATGAGAATGTAACCTCGGGCGGCTATTGGATTGTTACCCTTTGAGATGTTGTATGGACATAATGTACTGGGAAAGGAGGGCATGATGCTTTGAAGGGATATGTTCTGGCCCTGTCTTCTGTTTTATTGTCTAATAGGATCCAGGGAATACAGCATCAGACTTTGCCGTTGAAAGCAGCAGTGCATCCCTTTCTCCCCAACCCCTAGGACAGTATATGTGTATGTGAAAAAGTGGAACACTAGTCCTCTGGAGGCCAAGTGGCAAGGACCCCACCTGGTACTGCTGACCACAGAAACCGCTGTGAGGACTAAAGAGACTGCTTGGACCCATCAACCCCGAGCCAAAAGAGCTGCTAACCCAGAGGATAGTTGGATTGCTCATCCTCAAGAAGGACTTACAACAGTGTTGAAACGTATTCCTAATGTCTAGATGCTTTGTGTTGTCTGGTGATCTGTGTCCATTCTATCCATTCAAGGTGATGCGTAGTAGAGACGGGTCTACTAACGGGAGGATTTGGAATTGGGAGGTTTAGGTACAAGGGGAAACGTATTGGGAATTAAAGTTCAAAAGGGCAATCATACCACCGGACATTGGCATACACGAAGACCCAATCAGAGAGGGAGATTGTGATTAGTTGGGATAAGGGAGAGGACTAGCATAACCAATACTGTGATAGAACTAGATCATGCCTAAACAGTTGGTGTTTTGTGGATCTCCCTGTCCCTTCTATCATCTCAAGATTTATAGGAAGGAGTCTCCTTTCCTATATTATGCCGATGATCGAGATTGGGAAGTCCAATTACTGAAACCTAGCTCATCTACACCGTGGTGGATTACATATTTTAGGGGTTTCACTACTTTGGGACTTTTAGTATTTGACAAAGTGGTGGGGGACATAGAATCAGGGCACACTCCGGCACACAACGCGAACTCACCCGAGTTTTGGCACAGGCAATATTGTCGCAGGTGTCCCCTAGTCACCAAAATTGAAATTGACGGAGACTCCAGTGACGAAAGTGACACTGGGGAAGACGTACTGACTGAAAGTGAGGGGACCGACAGTGAATGAATTGGGAACCCCTCTCCAGCCTAGAAGTCAAGGAAATCTTAGACCTTTTGACAGGAATAAACCCTTTCCAGCCCTACCAATACTTAACTTCAGAAGAGTGTCCCTACCAGTGGTGCGCCCGTATAACCAAATTTGATTGTCAAGGAGACAGGTGGTTGAGGTTTAAAGTTGGTTATTACCCTTTGAGGATATGGACGGAGGTGTTGTGGGCACAGCAGAGGAACGGGAAAACCAGATGGTGGAAACCGACTTCGGACATAGCCACTCCGGCGGAAGAGGTTCCAATGTAATGGCTACTAGAAGTAACAATTCTCCATGCCCAAACCTGCTGGAGGTGCCAGAAACAACACCCTTGCTGCCAGTTCGGAGAAGACTCAGACGAGGACGAATGGAAAGATCTATACATCCACCGATGACCTCGCTGCCTCTTCCACCTTTAATATCTTTTGCATTTATCCTATTCTTTTTGTTTGGGTGAGCCACTGGTAATGACAACACTTGCCCATGCACCACTGTCACTAGACAAGGAAGTCATGAGGTTCATACTTCAATATATATTAAAAAAAAACGTTTACAAATGCTCAGAAATGACTGAAATGTGTAGATTCAATTCTGTTTCCTATCAGGTACGCACTCAAGGAAGCAAAAAGGTGTGTTAAGGTACGAGTCTTATGAATGCAATCCTGTTGGCTAAACAAAACGCCAAAATTAAGAATGCTATCTATCAGAATCAGCTGGTACTTGAGTATGCCTAAAGCTGTGCCGATGATGGTGATTAGAGCCCCGGAAGTACAGTACAAGATACTCCCCATCCAGGAGGGAGAGTCAGGTGAATAAGTCAAAATTAGTAAGAAAAGAAAAAGGGGGAATTGTGAGTAGAAAATTGCTGAGAGTTTGACTTCTTCACTAAAGGAAAAAGGGAGTAAAGGGCTATTGGTGCATAGCTTGTAAATTAATTTCCAGAAGCTGAGTGATGAGAATTTAACTCCTTCGCTAAGGAGTGTGTGTGTTATAATTAAATTCCTGAGTAACCTGGGCCGATAAGATATAGCTGACAGGGTAAAAAGGAAGTGCAGACTCCGTAAAAGCGAGGCTGCGCAGTAGAAATAGAATGTTTTTGTAACTTAATGAAATTGTAGTAAGTTTGTGAGCCGTAACGGACCGCCCGGACGGACAGCCTATATAATGTGTACTCTTCCTTCGTTCCTCAGAGAAACCAACGCCTTGCATGGCTTGGCTTGCTTTCTCTCCGCTTTCTGCAGCAAGCGAATAATAAATAGCCTCCACTTTGTAGCCTTCGTGTCTCTGTCCATTTCTGTTGGGGGAATTCATAAGGGTCTTGAATTCCGATTAACACTGAGATTTCAGAGATTTGAATGCACATTTATTAAGTAGGTTTGAGGTAGAAAGGAACAGTATGTTGAACAGCAGAATAAATCCACATTTTAGTAAAATTTATTTAATACTATTCAGTGTAAAAAAACTCTAAAATTGTATACTGAAGGCCTTTTCCTAGAATGTCTGTGTGTGCGTGTTAAAACTCATTTTGATTTTCCAGGAATCCCCCCATAGAGCTTTAAGCAATGGTCTTCAGATAGAGGTTGATCAGACCTTAATAATAATCAGCAAAACAGACTGCTCTCATAAGGCCTAGAGACTTTTGAAAATAGCTTACAACTTAAAGACCATGTGCCACTAATTATCAAACTCTGTGGCTTCTTCTGCAAAGTACAGAAAGAACACACTTAGCAGTATACATTTATAATAGATTAAAACAATTATTTATTAAAAGGACTGAGCACAGATTGGCAATAAGGTGAAAAAGAAAAACAAGTCATTTCTATTTCCCAGTGAAAATCAGTGGAGAGCAGGATCAGTGAGATTTCAGAGATTTGAATGCACATTTATCAAGTAGGTTTGAAGTAGAAAGGAACAGTATGTTGAACAGCAGAATCACCCCACATTTTAATAAAAGTGATTTAATACTATTCGCAGTATGTTGAACAGCAGAATCACCCCACATTTTAATAAAAGTGATTTAATACTATTCAATGTAAAAAAAATTATCTAAAATTGTATACTGAAGGCCTTTTCCTAGAATCTCTCTCTGTGTGTTCGTGTTAAAACTCAATTTGATTTTCCAGGAATCCTCCCATAGAGCTTTAAGCAATCGTCTTCAGAAAGAGGTTGATCAGACCTTAATAATAATCAGCAAAACAGACTGCTCTCATAAGGCCTAGAGACTTTTGAAATTAGCTTGCACTTAAAGACCATGTGCCACTAATTTTTTAAACCTCTGTGACTCCTTCTGCAAATTACAGAAAGAACACAAGCAGTATACTTTTGTAATTGTTTAAAACAATTATTTATTAAAAGGATTGAGCACAGGTTGGCAATAAGGTGAAAAAGAAAAATAAGTCATTTCTATTTCCCAGAGAAAATCAGTGGAGAGCAGGACCGCTGAGATTTCAGAGATTTGAACACAAATTTATTAAGTAGGTTTGAAGTAGAAAGAAACTGTATGTTGAACAGCAGAATAACCCCACATTTTAGTAAAATTGATTTAATACCATTCAATGTAAAAAAAAAAATCCAAATTTTTATATTGAAGGCCTTTTCCTAGAATCTCTTTCTCTCTGTGCTAAAACTCATTTTGATTTTCCGGGAATCCCCCTCATAGAGCTTTAAGCAATAGATTTCAGATAGAGGTTGATCAGATCTTAATAATAATCAGCAAAACAGACTGCTCTCATAAGGCCTAGAGACTTTTGAAATTAGCTTGCAGTTAAAGACCATGTGCCACTAATTTTTTAAACCTCTGTGGCTCCTTCTGCAAATTACAGAAAGAACACAAGCAGTATACTTTTGTAATAGTTTAACACAATTATTTATTAAAAGGATTGAGCACAGGTTGGCAATAAGGTGAAAAAGAAAAATAAGTCATTTAAATTTCCCAGAGAAGATTAGTGGAGAGCAGGACCGCTGAGATTTCAGAGATTTG
The DNA here is from genome assembly GCF_051106095.1 of Pogona vitticeps. Classification (NCBI taxonomy): domain Eukaryota; kingdom Metazoa; phylum Chordata; class Lepidosauria; order Squamata; family Agamidae; genus Pogona; species Pogona vitticeps. The sequence goes on along the minus strand of NC_135783.1, from coordinate 11,389,606 downwards.
AATGCACATTTATTAAGTAGGTTTGAGGTAGAAAGGAACAGTATGTTGAACAGCAGAATAAACCCACATTTTAGTAAAATTGATTAATACTATTCAATGTAAAAAAACTCTAAAATTGTATACTGAAGGCCTTTTCCTAGAATGTCTGTGTGTGCGTGTTTAAATTCATTTTGATTTTCCATGAATCCCCCCATAGAGCTTTAAGCAATAGTTTTCAGACAGAGATTGATCCGACCTTAATAATAATCAGCAAAGCAGTGTGTTCCCACAAGGCCTAGAGACGTTTGAATAAAATCTTGCAACTTAAAGACCATGTGCCACTAATTTTGTAAACCTCTGTGGCTCCTTCAAATTACAAAAAAACAACAACTAGTCCCTGAAGATTCCAGAAGTGGAAAAGGCCAACTTTGTGCAAAAAAAGAAGAAAAAAGATTTATTTTTTCAAAGCGGGCCTCAGGAAACCCCATAAGTTCAAAAATGTCTATAGGGGCCCCCATGCAACCTGTGAAGAACTCTTTCCTCACAGAAGATATAAAGAATTGCACTGTAAAACCTTGTGGTGTTCGCACCTCATGGCCCCTGCCTGACTCCCCAAACACAGAGCACACGAAGGCAAACCAAGACTCCATTTTACCCCGCTGCCATCAGTTGATCACTAAATCAACATTACTTAGGGAAGGAGTTAAAATGGAGGTCCAAACTTCACTGTCTTTTAAATAAAACTTGTTTATTGATTACAGATGTCTGATTATGAATCATAGGTGACTTCTACAGGTTTATTGATCATCAGTCTCAACCTTCTATTTGTTATACAGTTCTTATTCACTCTTCACTCTAATCACACCTCAGATCTCCCAAATACCACACACTATCTCCCTACTCTCATTCCTCTTTCTCTCACTGACTCTGACTAACTGACTCTCTGTCTGTCTCCGCCTCTTTATTACATATCTCTCAGCTCCGCCTCTCAGCAACATTAGCCTACAACATGAATATGCATGACTTCTAAACATAATAAGGGTGAACGCTACGAACCTCTTTTTAAAATCCCAAAGTCTGAGTGGTACTTATCATTACCAATAAGGTGTCAGCGTTTAAAATGAGTAAATCACATTAAATCCCTCAATATGTCAGCTCGAAGCATCATTACACCTTTATGTGTTATTCCAAAAAATTTATATAAAGTGCTTAACAAATGTTAATGAACTCATTAACGGCCTTTACATTCTCTATTCCTCTCTGCACAATTGTTATAACGTTGTCTTATGATGGAAAATTTATTCTGGAGCCTGTTGTCTCATTTCCAGATGGCTTATTTTAGATAGCACTGGCTCTATTTTTTAAAACATCTTTAGCTATTTCAGCCACTATCAATGTATTTCAACTGGGTGAAATATGAAACACACAAAATAGATTTTTTATATATATTTAATGATCAGAAAACTGTGTGTCAATATTAGTACTTGGCATCTATAGAATGATTCACCTACATTATCTTGTAGTGAGCTTCACAACCATTTTGAAAGGCAGTATTGGTATAATTATGATGATGGCTATGATTTAAAAGCAGCTTGGAAACCGAAAAACCCCAGATCAGTTCACAATATTTAACATAATAAAAATAGAAAGTAATTATAAATATGATGCTACAAATTGCTGGTGTGAAAATAGAAGCAGCGTGGAGTGCGGTAGCTTTACTTACATCAAAAGCCCCCCGATTAAGGTTGGCTGGACAGATGCCTGAAAACTGAGAGGGAGGGAAACTTGCCCACAGGATTAATTAAGAGATAATACTCATCAAATAGAACAGAATAATAGAATAGTAATTTAGTTGGAAGGGGCCTCTAAGGCCATCAAGTCCAACCCCCTGCTCCACATAGGAATCTAAGTCAAAGCAGATCAAAGCAGAAGGTTGTCCAATTTTCTTATGAATTGCCTCCAGCACTGGAACGCTCACCACCTCTCCAGGTCATTGGTTCCATTGTCATACTGCTCTAACAGTTAGGAAGTTTTTCCTGATATTCATCCGAAATCTGGCTTCCTGTAACTTGAGCCCATTGCTGCATTGCTGCACTCTGGGATGATGGAGAACAGATCCTGCCCCTCCTCTGTAGGATGACCTGCGTGAGGGACCTTTGAAAGCCAAAGACCTCAGGAAAGGCAGGGGAAGACTGTGGAAAAAATCCCATCACCCTCATTTGTAGGCACACTCACTCTGAAAAGATAATGTGGCTTGAATATAAACCACCTGCTTTGAATTCAGAAGTTCTGAGATTTGTATTCCTGGTGTGTCTGTTTCAAACCATCACTGCGCTGGTGGCAGGAAGTATTCTGCCACATGTTAAAGATATAAGGCTTGGCAAACAAATAAGGCCATTTGAAAACCATGAAGTCCCTGGTTAAAATCTCACCTCTTCCTTAAATCAACGGGGTGGCCTTCAGATAGTCATTTTCTTCTTCTTCTTCACAATCGCCTAGAATTGTTTTATGGGGCATGGAGTATAATAATAATAATAATAATAATAATAATAATAATAATAATAATAATAATAATAATAATAATAATAATAATAATAATAATAATAATAATGGCCTACATCCAATGGGCCATCACAACAAGAGTAGGCCCATTGAATCAAATGAACTGCTGGATAGCTTAGTGGTTTAGGTCTCGAGCTGCAGAACCAGAGGCTGGGAATTTGATTTCCCTTGATGTCTACTTGACAGGAGCTGGACTCGATAATCCATATGGTCCATTTCAGTTCTGCAGTTCTGAGATGATGATGATGATGATGATGATGATGATGATGATGATGATGATGATGAAATAGGCATTTGATAGGTCAACACTTATATAAGCTTCATGGATTCTGTGGGTCTCTTCTATGTAGGACTAGCCATGGGATGCAGTCCAGAGGCTGAAATCCTGTGGGCATCACTGCACACTGGGCAACTCTGATGATGTTGTTTTCTTGGGATAATAATCTTCAATTTCATTTAAAGCTTCATATTCTCCCCCACACGTTTCCTAGGAATCTTTTTAGCCCTTTGAGAAGTGTTTGGGAACCTCACGACAGAGTGGGGAGACTTGAACATTGGACCATCAGCCGCGTAAATTAGAGTTCCATTGACTGATGATGACAGTGTCTGAGTTACACGGGGTGACGTTACGCGAACAGGATTCCAGACCCTGTTTCATTTCACTAGGTGGTGGTCAGGACCGGCACGAGATAATGCATGTGAAGCATGACATGAATGCTATGTATTATGATTATGATTATTATTGTAATTATTTCTAGGACATTCAGTCCAGCACCTTTTCTATCAGAACTAAGTTTTTCCAGCACAAGCATGAACACAAACAGATCTTCTGGCCTTCCACCAGCGCCTCCCGTGTTTCCAGGTCTGTTGCAAAAAAGAGAGAAGTTCCTTCTCCAGAAATGACAAAAAGACTTGATTTCTACCTTCTGGGTCAAAGCATCCTGTCTGGTCCCGTACCATTCCAGGGAGATACTCAGAGGGCAAGTGTTTCTCTTTCTATTCTTCCTGGGATTTCAAGATTCCAGATGACTCGGCTTTCTTTGCAGAGTTTGCTGCAGTATCAAGCGACGTGCTATTTTTTTATGATGATGATGGTGCTTTATCTGCTTATCCATTTATGCCATTTATGCCATTTAAGAGTGCAGTATTTTATACCGATTTTCATTCCCATAAGAAACAGCCCAATGTGGTTTCCAATCAGAGAAGCCACCAAATACCAAAGAGAATACAGTAATAACGTAACTTTGCTCGAGCAATTTAAAATAATTCAGGCCTCCTGTGTGTATAGTTTTGCTATCATTTTCAATTCCCGGTCTGTCTATCGTCGGAGGTATATCCTGCATTTCTCTCCAAAGTAGGACTCCAGGCAGCTTGCAATCATGTCAGCAAAAGAAGAATACGATTAAAAAGAACAAGATCAGCTGTTTAATCAGAATAAAATTAAAATCATAATTTAAAACAAAAATGCAGTATAAAAAAAAAAGCTCAGCAGCCAGTTAGCTGTAAAAAAGGGCTGCTGAAACAAACCATATCTTTAGCTGCTAGTGGAGTCATTCCCTCCCAAATGGCAAAGATGCCCAGTTGAGCTTCCTCTCATTTTTTTGTTTAGTCATTAAATCATGTCTGACTCTTTGTGACCCCATGGACCAGAGCACGCCAGGCCCTCCTGTCTTCCACTGCCTCCCGGAGTTTGGTCAAATTCATGTTGGTCGCTTCGATGACACTGTCCAACCATCTCGTCCTCTGTCGTCCACTTCTCCTCTTGCCCTCACACTTTCCCAACATCAGGCTCTTTTCCAGGGAGTCTTCTCTTCTCATGAGATGGCCAAAATATTGGCGCCTCAGCTTCAGGATCTGTCCTTCCAGTGAGCACTCAGGGTTGATTTCCTTCAAAATGGATAGGTTCTCTTTGCAGTCCAGGGGACTCTCAAGATCTTCCTCCAGCACCACAATTCAAAAGCATAAATTCTTCGGCGGTCAGCCTTCTTTATAGTCCAGTTCTCACTTCCATACATTGCTACTGGAAAAAAACAGTCTTAAGTATCTAAGTGCCTAAGTACCTAAGTAAAGTTAGGTACTTAGAAATTAATATGACAAAAAAACAAGTACATTAATGAAGGACAATTATATGGAAGTAACGAAAGAAATCAAAGCAGTTGTTGTCGGTTTTTCTGGCTCTTTGGCTGTGTTCTGAAGGTTGTTCTTCCAAACATTTCACCAGTCTCTGTGGCCAGCATCTTCAGAGGACAGGAGTAGCACTCTGTGCTCTGGTGCAGTTTGTTTGGGAGTTGAGTATTTATAGCTGAGGGATCAGCTTTTGTCCTTTTCAGGAGACTGGTGATTATGGTGATCAGTGTGTTTTTGTTGTGGCTGTATTGTTGTGACAAGGAGGAGATATTACCTGTCACTGTGATTGATGGGTTTCGTTAGCTGGTCTTTTGTGTGTAGTGATCACTGGTCCTTGTGGCTGGGGAGGGTTTGTTGACTTTTTGTAGGCTATATTTTTCAGTGCTGGGAGCCAAGCTTTGTTGAGTTTTAAACTTTATTCTTTTTTGTTGAAGCTCTGCTTATGTTTGTGGATTTCAATGGCTTCCCTGTGCAGTCTACGTAATGATTGCTGTTGTTATATGTTGCTTGTTCTTTTGTTACCTCTTAAGTTGCCATAAGAGTGTTTTTGCCATATGTATGGATTACATCATGTGAATATACAACAGGCATCCTTGTGCAAGCTAATGGAAAAATCAGAAAGTCATGTTATATCACATAATACCCAAAGGCTGGGTGGTCTTTTCGAGTCTGAGATTTGTCAGTATCAAAAGTATTTGTGGGGAGCTTTACAGTTTGTAAATCTTCACGGTTATTCTGGTTTGGGTTTTGTTTTGTTTTGTTTTTAGCATGCGTATGCTTCCCCCCCCCCTTGGTGAGGTTATTCAAGTTAGTTAAACTGGACAGAGCTAGACAACCACACAAGCACATTAATAAAAAGAGGTTCACAAATACTTCCTTACAAGAACCAAATGAAATATATATATTTAACTCCCACAAATGTTAAATTAATTAACCACCTATATTCAGCAGTATTGTTGACGACCATCCTTCCATTTCCTTTAATTCTTCCAGTGAAAGGAGTAGGCAGCTCAATATGTTTATTAACACCCAAGATCAAAGATTGTAAAAGTTACTTTTCTGGACGATTCCAGAATGCCAGCACCAACCTGGCCCTTGGTAATATTATCTCACAGATTTTGGGAACTGCACTGCAAAATATATATATTTATTTTTCAAGCTCTGGATTTCCCTTGCTTATAATTATGATGATAGCTGGGTGTGTCTGACTGACCTTCTGAATTTTATCCCTACAGGTGTAGTAAGCTTCTTGGAAATAGCTCAGATCCACATGGACTAGTGTTACATTACACAGTTCTGCTTTGATGTTACAGAAATTGGACAGAGCTAAAAGAACAGGTCTTAAGGAACTGAAGCAAACTGGTATGTTCTCTTTGGACCACAGCCATCAAAACATTTTTAAAGGGCTCCCAGTTGTGAAGAGCAGAAGTGTGGTTGTAGGAATTCCAGAGGAGGCAAAATGTTGGAAGTGAGCACAGAACGTTATGGTTCAAAAGGAATTAATTGCATTGCTCACTACTTCTTGTACAGCCAGGTTGCCATCAACATTTTTGCTGCTCCAGCTTGTGTAATTTGTTTAATTGGTTGGACTGCACACTATTAATACCACTGTGTTGTTATAACCAACAGCTCATCTGTTTGCCATTACCACCTGGATGCCATGTAGTAACCAATGTTCATACTCTACCTTGACAGTATTTATAAAAATGCAAAATGCAGAACCAAAGAACCGAACTAAACTCTTACTATTCTTGATTGATAAGAGGATGGTGTAAAAAGTTGATAAATTCCCGTCTAAAGCAACACTGGAAAATAAGTCGTTGCTAATTGTGATACTTAAAAGTAACTTCCTAAGTACTAGTTATATCGTTGGCTGAAATCCTCTTGGTGTAATTATACTAATGAAGGCTGTGGTTTTCAACCAATGTCACAAAAAGTGGTTAGTGACAGGGAACTAAGCAACTTATAATGAGTTACCTCCAACCAAGGTCTCAAAAATATACTGCATAGAAAATATACATCGTAGTAGGCATCTTTCAGTCTTGGGAGACTATGGTAATGTGCTCTGAATCGAGGACTTGGAAGAGCGTCTAGTGTGGCTGAGAAGGCCAATTCGAGAGTGACAATCTCTTCCACATTGAAGACAAATACAATCTGTCCCCTGTCAAGCTCCCCAATTTTGCTTGTTTCAGGACTGCCTCTTTGCCTCGGCCTGCTGTACAGGTGTCTCTTCAAATTGGGAGAGGCCGTGATGCACCGCATGCCTCCAGGCTGAACGCTCAGACGTCAAGGTTTCCCATCTGTTGAGGTCCATTCCTAAGGCCTTCATATCCCGCTTGCAGATGTCCTTGTAACGCAGCTGTGGTCTCCCTCGGGGGCGGCTTCCCTGCACTAATTCTCCATACAGGAGATCTTTTGGAATCCGGCCATCAGCCATTCTCACTGGCTCACCAACATACATAGATATATAGAAAAAGCAAAAGGTGAGCATGGATGTTATATTTTTGTGGGGGTGCCTGTGTTATGAGCGTACCAGTTTAATTTTCAACGATACAGGGGCCAGCCCTCCTGTGTCTCTGAGCAGAATGGCCAGTTTGCAGAAGAATATTATGGGAAGAAAAGGAATTCTGTTACCCAGATTTCAACAAAGTTATTTTTTTATTAGTCTAACACTAAAGCAAAAAACTAATAATCGTGCTGGCTAGGGGATTATGGGATTTGATGTAAAAAAATTAACTTTGCAAAGTTTTGTGCTAACCCCTTTCCTTCACTTTTTCTGCTCCGTAGTCACTCACTCCTGCTTTATAGAGATTTTGCATTTTCCTCCCGGGGTCATTATTCTGGTACTTAAATTTTTAGTTCTGGCTTGTGCACATTTGCAGAACAATGAGAAATACAGTCCCTCTCTCTTCAGGGTGCAGTCCTACACACACCTGCTGGAGAGCCAGTCCCATGGACTCAATGTGGTATTTAAGGGGATGAGATTAAAATTTCAGGGAACTCATGCAGGAGACAAAACCTTGAAGCTTGAAGTCAAACAGCTTCATTCTAAAATGCAACATGGTGACCAAAGTTTAGAGAATGTTTTAAATTTTCTTTTTAACTTTTTCCTTGTTTTTCTTATTTTTCCTTGTTTCTCTCTTTTTTTTTTTGGAGTACGGCTCTTAGCAAACTCCAGGTCAGCTGGCAGGATTCTAAGGGTTCCGCTCCAAAGAAAGGAATCTTTCCAAACTCTTAAGAGCAGTCAGGATTTGTGTGTGTGTTTAGTCGTTTAGTCGTGTCCGACTCTTCGTGACCCCATGGACCAGAGCATGCCAGGCCCTCCTGTCTTCTACTGCCTCCCGGAGTTGTGTCAGGTTCATGTTGGTTGCTTCGCAGACACTGTCCAGCCATCTCATCCTCGGTCGTCCCCTTCTCCTCTTGCCATCACACTTTCCCAACATCAGGGTCTTTTCCAGGGAGTCTTTTCTTCTCATTAGATGGCCAAAGTACTGGAGCCTCAGCTTCAGGATCTGTCCTTCCAGTGAGCACTCAGGGTTGATCTCCTTTAGAACTGATAGGTTTGTTCTCCTTGCAGTCCAGGGGATTCTCAAGAGCCTCCTCCAGCACCACAATTCAAAGGCATCAATTCTTCGGCGGTCTGCTTTCTTTATGGTCCAGCTCTCACTTCCATACATCACGACAGGAAAAACCATAGCTTTGACTATTCGGACTTTTGTTGGCAAGGTGATGTCTCTGCTTTTCAAGATGCTGTCCAGATTTGTCATCGCTTTCCTCCCAAGAAGAAGGCGCCTTTTAATTTCAGGGCTGCTGTCTCCATCTGCAGTGATCATGGAGCCCAGGAAGATAAAATTTGACACTGCCTCCATATCTTCCCCTTCTATTTCCCAGGAGGTGATGGGACCAGTGGCCATGATCTTAGTTTTTTTGATGTTGAGTTTCAGACCGTTTTTTGCACTCTCCTCTTTCACTCTCATTACAAGGTTCTTTAATTCCTCCTCACTTTCTGCCATCAGAGTGGTATCATCTGCATATCGGAGGTTGTTGATATTTCTTCCGGCAATCTTAATTCCGGCTTGGGTTTCTTCCAGTCCAGCCTTCCGCATGATGTATTCCGCATATAAGTTAAATAAGCTGGGGGACAATATACAGCCTTGCCGTACTCCTTTCCCAATTTTGAACCACTCAGTTGTTCCATGACCAGTTCTAACTGTTGCTTCCTGTCCCACATATAGGTTTCTCAGGAGACAGATAAAGTGGTCAGGCACTCCCATTTCTTTAAGAACTTGCCATAGTTTGCTGTGGTCCACACAGTCAAAGGCTTTCGCATAGTCAATGAAGCAGAAGTAGATATTTTTCTGGAACTCTCTGGCTTTCTCCATAATCCAGCGCAAGTTGGCAATTTGGTCTCGAGTTCCTCTGCCTCTTCGGAATCCAGCTTGTACTTCTGGGAGTTCTCGGTCCACATACTGCTGAAGCCTACCTTGTAGGATTTTGAGCATAACCTTGCTAGCGTGTGAAATGAGTGCAATTGTACGGTAGTTGGAGCATTCTTTGGCACTGCCTTTCTTTGGGATTGGGATGTAGACTGATCTTTTCCAGTCCTCTGGCCACTGTTGAGTTTTCCAAACTTGCTGGCATATTGAATGTAGCACCTTAACAGCATCATCTTTCAAGATTTTAAATAGTTCAACTGGAATGCCATCACCTCCACTGACCTTGTTGTTAGCCAGGCTTTCTAAGGCCCACTTGACTTCGCTCTCCAGGATGTCTGGCTCAAGGTCAGCAACTACATTGTCTGGGTTGTCCGGGATATCCACATCTTTCTGATATAATTCCTCTGTGTATTCTTGCCACCTCTTCTTGACGTCTTCTGCTTCTGTTAGGTCCCTCCCATTTTTGTCTTTTATCATGTTCATCTTTGCGCAAAATGTTCCTCTAATATGTCCAATTCTCCTGAACAGATCTCTGGTCTTTCCTTTTCTGTTATCTTCCTCTATTTCTTTGCATTGTTCATTTAAGAAGGCCCTCTTGTCTCTCCTTGCTATTCTTTGGAAGTCTGAATTCAAGTTTCTGTAACTTTCCCTATCTCCCTTGCATTTTGCTTCCCTTCTCCTCTCTGCTATTTCTAAGGCCTCGTTGGACAGCCACTTTGCTTTCTTGCATTTCCTTTTCTTTGGGATGGTTTTCGTTGCTGCCTCCTGGACAATGTTACGAGCCTCTATCCAAAGTTCTTCAGGCACTCTGTCCACCAAATCTAGTTCCTTAAATCTGTTCTTTACTTCCACTGTGTATTCATAAGGGATTTGGTTTAGATTATACCTGAGTGGCCCAGTGGTTTTTCCTAATCTCTTCAGTCTAAGCTTGAATTTTGCTATGAGAAGCTGATGATCAGAACCGCAGTCAGCTCCAGGTCTTGTTTTTGCTGACTGTATAGAGCTTCTCCATCTTTGGCTGCAGAGAATATAATCAATCTGATTTCGATATTGCCCATCTGGTGATTTCCATGTATAGAGTCGCCTCTTGTGTTGTTGGAAAAGAGTGTTTGTGATGACCAGCTTATTCTCTTGACAAAACTCTATTAGCCTTTGTCCTGCTTCGTTCTGAACTCCAAGGCCAAACTTCCCTGTTGTTCCTTTTATCTCTTGGCTCCCTACTTTAGCATTCCAGTCCCCTAGAATGAGAAGAACATCTTTCTTTGGTGTCAGTTCTAGAAGGTGTTGTATATCTTCATAGAATTGTTCAATTTCAGTCTCCTCAGCAATGCTGGTTGGTGCATAAACTTGGATTATTGTGATGTTGAATGGTCTGCCTTGGATTCGTATTGACATCATTCTATCATTTTTGAGATTGTATCCCATTACAGCTTTTCCCACTCTTTTGTTGACTATGAGGGCTACTCCATTCCTTCTACGGGATTCTTGTCCACAATAGTAGATATGATAATCATCTGAGCTGAATTCGCCCATTCCTGTCCATTTTAGTTCACTGATGCCCAGGATGTCGATGTTTATTCTTGCCATCTCCTGTTTGACCACCTCCAGCTTCCCAATGTTCATAGATCTTACATTCCAGGTTCCTATGCAGTATTTTTCTTTGCAGCATTGGATTTTCCTTTCACTTCCAGGCACGTCCACAGCTGAGCGTCCTTTCGGCTTTGGCCCAACCACTTCATTAGCTCTGGAGCTACTTGTACTTGTCCTCCGCTCTTCCTCAGTAGCATGTTGGACGCCTTCCGACCTGAGGGGCCCATCTTCCAGCGTCATATCTTTTAGCCTTTTGTTTCTGATCATGGGGCGTTCTTGGCAAAGATACTGGAGTGGCTTGCCATTTCCTACTCCAGGTGGATTGCGTTTAGTCGGAACTCTCCACTATGTCCTGTCCGTCTTGGGTGTCCCTGCACGGCATAGCCCATAGTTTCTCTGAGTTACTCAAGCCCCTTCGCCACGACAAGGCAGCAATCCATGAGGATTTAGCAGAGAGGTAACAGAAGACGATAGATGTCCACGATAAAGAGAGCAATGCACATTCCAGTGCAGGCATCTATTCAGAGTTTTGATTTCTTTGCAATTAAGCCCTGAAGGCGTGCTGGATCTTTCAAAATCTAAGGACGCTGCTCATATACAGCACTTAAAGCACTCTCTGGGCAGTTTACAATTTAATTATGCAGACTGTACAGTGGTGCCTCGCATTACGACATTAATTCGTTCCAGAGAAATTGCTGTAGAACAAAAACGTCATAATATTAAAATAAAAAACCCATTGAAACGCATTAAAACACGTTTGATGCATTCCAATGGACTAAAAACTCACCGTCCAGCGAAGATCCTCCATAGGGCGGCCATTTTCAGTGGCTGTCTTGCGAGGAATCTGTCCCAGAAAACAGCGGGGAGCCATTTTATTTACCCCGCGGCCATTTTGAAACCGCTGATCAGCTGTAGGAAAATTGTCGTTTTGCGAAGAATCAGTTACCGAAGCAGGGAGCCGATCATCGCAAAGCGAAAAAAGCCTATTCAGACCATCGTTAACGTTGTCATAATGCGGTTTTGTTGTAATGCGGGGCAATCGTAAAGCGGGGCACGACTGTATATTGCCCCCTCACTGTAAGCTGGGTACTTGGTTTACTCACCTCAGAAGGATGGAAGGCTGAGTCAGTTTGGAGCCAGCTAACTGAGCCTGTTGGTATCAAAATGAGGTCACCACGAGAATCTTCACTGCAGTAGAAGGCTCCTCAATGCTATGTTTACTTAGGGTGCAGTTGGGTGGGCAATAGTCCTGCTGTTTGGTTCACTGCAAGGATGGGCTGGTTCACTCCTTTCTCCAGTGATTAAACAATGTAATTCCTGGAGTGAACCAGCCCATCCCCAGAGCATTCTTACCTGTACTTTTCTGGGTCCTTGTCAGGGACTCCTACTTTTTTGGTTCAAGTAGGATCACTCTGTTTTGGTTCATTTCCAGCCCAAATGACCATTGGAAACAAACCAAAGCAAGTGTTGGAAGTGAACTAAAGCAAACTTGCAGCTGTCAATTTGCCTTCTTCTTTCAGTTTCCTATATTGTTAAGTAGCTTAAGAAGACAGCTGGGCCACTTCGTAACATTGGGAAATGAAATGCTTCCTTTGCTCCATGGAAGGACAGAATGGATAAAAGATTTTTTTAAACAGCGGTGTTAGGATAGTGCTAATATGCTGCGTCACTTAAAAAACACACAACTAAAAATGAAAACTTCCTCCCGGAGAAGAGAGCAAGGAGGGGGATTTTGTTTTTGTTGTTTTCAACAGGTAGGTAGACCAAATAGAGTTGCTTGAGGTGTGTATGCCATTTGGATGCAAGGATCTCCCTAAACAGCACACCAGACCTCAGGGGAACCTATTTAACCCACACTTACTTGCTCTAAGTGAGCTCTATGAGAAATGACCGACTTCCCAACCTCTAGTTCCCCAGTTGATCTGGGGGGAAGCTGTTAGAAAAGCCGGGAAGCTGAAAAATGGCAGGAGGAGACCTTGAGACAGAACAGAAGGGTTGGGAGATGAAATTCATAAACGGAATTAGAGAACATAGAGAGAAGAAAGAGAGAGGAGGAAGGGAGAGAAGAGTGTCTCGTAGTTACAGAGGAGAAGGAGGAAGAAACTAACGGAGAATCTTTGAAGAGAAGCAGAAAAGTAGGGGGAAACCCTGGAGGAGCAGCAGCATGAGGCACTCCATGGAGGAGTTGGAGGTAACAGCAACCGCTGAGCCCCTGTCTGAATAGGAACGCAGTGAAAAAGAAGACCCGTGGATGGGAGAAGTAGTTTTTTCTATGGCTCCACAAAGCTGAGGCACAGTGGTTGAACTGCATTACTGCAGTCAGAACTCTGCTCACCCCCTGGCTTCAATCCAAGGTAGCCAGTTTGAGGTTCACACAGCCTTCCAAGGTCAGTAATTGAGGACCCAGTTCATGGTGGGGCGTCAATGTATAGCCTTCGTAATTAAATTATAAACTGTTCAGAAAGTGCTCTAAGCACTATGGAGTGGTATATAAACAGTACACTTTGCTTCGCTTGCCTTGCTTTGCTTTGAGGCAGAGCAATGCCTCAGTAAACCACATCCCGGTAAACCTTCATTCTGAGGCAAAAGGGAATGGAGGGGGAAATAGTTCCTGGCTGTAAGAAAGGCTCCTGAGATTCATCGGATGTGGCGGGAAACCTAGGGGAGAGTCTGCCCCGACCCTCTAATGTCCTGAACATGTCAGGGAAGAGAGGGAGACTTATCCATTTCTAGCCATCTTCTGTACTCAAACCCACCCCTGTTGCAGAACCCTGTGCCTGGTTTGTCTAAGACCAGTACCCCGTGAGATCCCAGAATTGGAGTACCAAACGTTAAGGGTTAAACCAGAAGTTAGAGCTGGAAAGCGTGTTTGTAATGCTGATGGTGTAAATCCAAGGTTGGAAGTTGGTTCAGATTGGTTGAATGGTGCTTTATACAGAAGCTTCGTTGTCACATCAATAAAACCTGTTGATACAAGTATTCCTTTGTCTGGTTCTGTGGAGCAGAATATGGACGATGGTAATCCTATTGGTCCAGCAGGGATCAGAGGGATTCAGAAGCCCATGTAGACAAACAATTACACTCCAAAGAGGCAATGTATGTGTGATATCCAGCTCTCTATTTGAGGCCCTGACCCCTTCATACTATTTCAAGCCTCAGTGAATAAATTCTCACAGATTACAGGAGATGAGAAAAGCTCCTGCTATGCACTCAGATGTTTTCAGAGTTAAGGAATTCCCTTATGTAATGATGGATCATCTGTAATGGTGGATCATCTTTTTTGTTCCAACCACCTTTTTCCCCCCTTTGTCTCTGATTCCATGCCATTCAGGCAGGTTCTCCTGGAATGTCGGCACTCGGTTGTCACAAAGATTACTTTTACGATTAGCTGGCCCTGCTGGCAGATTGTACGAACAGTCCTGCATTATGATTAAAAGGGAAAATTTGTGGGTGGTGTTATAAAATAGCGTTGGCTGGGGGGGGGGGGGAGAATAAAACAAGCCTTGTAACAGACTCTCCTGCATTCCATGTCATTTCAGCGCTTGATTAAAGATTTGTGCTGGATAATATAGGGCTTTCCCCCTTTTAAGCATTCCAGAGCAAAGTCTTCCTTTCCCATTAAAGTTTCATGTTACTATTTTTGATCTGTAGGACTTGGTTAAGTATAAAAGAGGCACTGCCTCTTGAGAAAGTCCTGCGCCTGTGGCTTCATGTTTACCCACTCTGTCCCTCTGCCAGGCCTTGCCATGGCTGTCTATTTCAAAGGACGCCTGAGACAAAGCAGCCTCCTTAAATATTAGGATTAAAAGGGCCCCAAAACACCACATTTGGTTGTGGCTTTGGAAGATAAGAAATGCCTGCTTGCAGTCCTCTTCAGAAACTTTTTGGAAGTAATTTCTTAATGGGGGAGGTGAGGAGGAGGAGAAGTTGTTTTTAAGACAGGAAAGAAAGAAAAAGAGAACCACAAATTTCGGGATGAATACCTGTGTACACATATACTTACTTAGATGTCAGAAATGATGCCCAAATATCCAGCTGACAAGCTGGGACTTTTAGGTAAAGGTAGAGGTTCCCTTTGATATTTTTAGTCCAGTCGTGTCTGACGCTAGGGCGCGGTGCTCATCCTGTTTTTCAAGCCGTAGAGCCAGCACTTGTCTGAAGACAGTTTCCATTGCCACGTGGCCAGCATGACTAGGGAACGCTGTTTTACCTTCCCACCGAGGTGGTACCTATTTATCTACTTGCATTTACATGGTTTCGAACTGCTAGGTTGGCGAGGAGCTGGGACAAAGCGACGGGAGCTCACTCCGTCGCATGGATTCGATCTTACAACTGCTGGTCTTCTGACCCTGCAGCACAGAGGCTTCTGCGGTTTAGCCCACAGTGCCACCACATCCCTGGGACTTTTATTCCTCTTCAAATAGTTCCTGGTGCTGTGATCAATTCAAAGATTTGGGAAACTTTTGCAAAGCTCTTTTGGAAGGTATAAAACCCTGCCTGCCTGCCTTGTGTTCTGAGCTTCTCAATCCCAAAGAGATTTCCAAGACGGTTAGAAACAGATAAATCTTCTTCTTCTTCTTCTTCTTCTTCTTCTTCTTCTTCTTCTTCTTCTTCTTCTTCTTCTTCTTCTTCTTCTTCTTCTTCTTCTTCTTCTTCTTCTTCTTCTTCTTCTTCTTCTTCTTCTCCTCCTCCTCCTCCTCCTCCTCCTCCTCCTCCTCCTCCTCCTCCTCCTCCTCCTCCTCCTCCTCCTCCTCCTTTTAACTTTAGAGCTGGAAGGGACCTTATGGGTCATCAAGTCCAGCCCTGGTCAAGGAAGCACAAGCTTGAATCCAACTCTAGCTCCACAGTCAGAAACTTAACCCACTGAGCCATCCATCACTTCCCATTCTGTCTACTGTGGACCACCACGTAATAAAGGTGCATCCAAAACACAATAAGATAAACTATTCACAAATATCACAATCTGTTGTGTCCAGAGTGCAGTTCTGAATATCAGTTCAGCACAATATCTTGTGCTAAACTGTATGGAAAGAAATGTAAGTACAGCTGATATTCTTGCTGGCCCTGCTAGCTGGGGGATTATGGAAATTGCAGGATAAGAAAGAAAGAAAGAAAGAAAGAAAGAAAGAAAGAAAGAAAGAAAGAAAGAAAGAAAGAAAGAAAGAAAGAAATTAATTTAAAGTTGAATTTAAATTTAATTTTTAAAATCCTTTTCCAGTCCCTGCTTTTCCACCATCCTGCTTTTCCCTTATAAAGATTGGAACAGTTTGGAAGGAACCACCGACTGTCTCCAATTGGCTGCCAGGGAGCAGGTGAGGCTAAGGGGTATCAAAAGAGAGGACCCATAAAGCAGACCAGGCCACTGCACAAAATAAATAGTAGCAGCCAGTTCAAAGGAGCAAACAAAATAACAGAGAGTTGAAACACAAGCCATGATCAAGCCATAAATCACAATCCTATTCAGTTGTCAGTATTAGTAGGGAGTCACCAGAACTTAAGTCGGGAAAGCGTCAAGGTCAGGTTGCCATAGTATCAATCAGCCAGGTGTCGGATGAGAAAAAGAGCTCAAAAGATGCCAGACCAGGATACCTCACTCAGAGACAAGGCAGACAAAGTTTTGAGGAAAAGGGCTTAGTTCTTGGTGGTCTTGGTAGCCACAGGCAATGAGGTTAATCCAAATGTCCTATTTGCTCCTGTTAAACTTTTTATTTATTTACAATATTTTTTAGCCGCACCATTACCAGTGGCTTCTGGGCGGCGTACAACATTAAAACTTAAAAACATTCAAAAAGACAATATAAAATATCATATATTAAAATAATTCTTAAAACATTCAAATTAATAAGTCCTGCTGCTCATGTGGCCAGCTAGGGAATACTGTTTAATTAAAATGCTGGCTAAACAGAAAGGTCTTTGTCTGGCGCCAAAAAGCCAAGAGTGTTGGAGCCAGGCGGATCTCTACAGGGAGGGCATTCCAAAGTTGGGGGGGCAACAGCCGAGAAGGCCCTATTCCGACATGCCATCCCCTTCACCTCTTTCAGGGATGGCACCTTCAGAAGAGCCTCCTGGCCTGATCTTAGAGGACGGGCAGGCACATATGGAAGAAGGCGGTCCTTTAGGTAACCAGGTCCTAAGCCGTTTAGGGCTTTATATGTCAAAGTAAGCACTTTGAATTGGGCCCGGTCAGCAACCGGCAGCCAGTGCAAATTTTTCAGAACCGGCGTGATATGAGTCCATGCGGCGGCACCACTTACCAGCCGTGCAGCCTGGTTCTGTGCCAGTTGCAGTCGTCGGACCGTCTTCAAAGGCTGCCCCACATATAGCACATTGCAGTAGTCCAGTCTGGTTGTTACCAGTGCATGAGTGACTGCTGCCAGGCTCTGCTCATCCAGGTAAGGGCAAAGTTGATGTATTCTCTGCAGCTGTAAGAAGGCACCCCTGGACACCGAGTCTACCTGGGCTTCCAAGGTCAGACTGGGGTCAAGGAGCACCCCCAAGCTGTGGACCCTGTCCTTTAAGGGGAGTGTAACCCCGTCTAAGGCAGGGAAATGGCCCTTTAACCTATCTGGTGGGGCACCTACCAGCAGCACTTCAGACTTGTCTGGATTGAGCCTCAGTTTATTGACCCTCATCCAGACCATTATCGAGTCCAGGCACGAGTTCAGAATGGTGACTGCCACACCTGGATTGGTAGAGAATGAGAGGTAGAGCTGGGTGTCATCAGCATATTGCTGACTCCTCAGCCCAAACCTCCTAACGACCTCCCCCAGCGGTTTCATGTAGATATTGAACAGCATGGGGGACAGTATCGAGCCCTGAGGAACCCCATGATGCAACCGCCATGGGTCAGAGCTACTGTCCCCCAGCACCACCTTCTGTAGTTCCATCACCCATTGAGTCAGATTAGTTGGATTAGGTGGACCTACTGTACATAAAGTTACTTGGGATTTTTTTTCCTTTTTTTGCAGTCCGGTTCATTCCAGATGGTGTCAGCCCCATCTGTTTCTTTGTCCTGAACAAGCCTGGTTCCTATGGGGCGATTGGTGCAATTTGCCTCCACAAGTTATGCTATCTGCATAATTACACAATAGGATTTGGGCCATAGTTTGGAAATGTAGCCACAGTAGGACTTCCTTATCCATGGGATCATTATTCACTGATACACTTATCCATGGTCTGAAAATATTAAAAATATTACAATAAAAAATCCAGATTTTTTTTTTCAAATGCGTTACCAGAACTGGCCATTAAAGGACACCAGAGACCACGCTATGAATACTTGCTAGTGAAGAATACATAGCATGGTCTCTCGCACCCTCTGGTGGCCAGTTCTGGTAACACATCTGTTTAATATAGGGCTGACTCTGGAAAGGGGGCTGACACATCTGGAATGAACAGGACACAGCAGAGGGCCTTCTCTGTTGCTGCTCCCAGACTTTGGAACTCCCTCCTACAGGAGGCCAGGTTGGCCCCATTTCTGTTGTCCTTCCAACAAGGACATGAGAATCATTCTCTTTAGGCAATTTCCCCTTAATGACCACTACCATTGAACAGCCTTATGGCACAGTGGTTAAACTGCTTACTGGAGCCAAAACTGTGCTCACGATCTGGGGCTCAAACCCAGGTAGCTGGCTCAAGGTTGACTCAGCCTTCTATCCTTCCAAGGTCAGTAAAATGAGTACCCAGCTCACTGGGGAGGTGGAGTAATGTAAACCGTCAAGAGATGCTTAAAGCACTATGGGGAGGTATATAAGCAGCACACTTTGCTTTTTTTTTTTTTAACCATTCACTTGTTCAAAACAGCCCTGACAATTGCTTTCTGTTTGGGTGAGAAGTGGTTAATTGATGAAAAAGGCGTCTGCTTCTGGGTTTTTCCCTTGTAAGGTGTCACTTTGTGAATGGTTGTGACCACAAGAGGGCATCCTGTAGACCATCTTGACTTGCGACCATTGACATCATCACCATTCTGGCTGTCCTTTGCTATGTAAGGCTTGGCATCCTTTTTCCAGCTGGCAATGTGGGCACGATATTGTGCAGCCATACTGGGCAATTTCCTACCTGTTTGAATCATGGGCACGGAACAAAATATCCCATATTCATAAACTAGAGAGTGGTTTTTGTTGTTGTTTTTGAAGAACTGAATCAGTGTCAACAAACTGATGTTTCACGGGGAACCTATGTTTCTTTAAGAATCTCAAAATGTGTAAGGTCCAACTAACCATTTTGCTCTTTTAAGATTCTATGTTTAATACAAAGCAATCATTCAAGACGGCAAAGGTCAGAAATTGGGAAAATTTTCTATGAGTTCCAGGATACCCCAACTAGCATTGCCTATGGC
Source organism: Pogona vitticeps (assembly GCF_051106095.1). NCBI lineage: Eukaryota > Metazoa > Chordata > Lepidosauria > Squamata > Agamidae > Pogona > Pogona vitticeps. Next base: position 11,370,574 of record NC_135783.1, on the reverse strand, counting down.
CTCTCCAGCCAGGGCCTTCCTGACCTTATAGTCCCCAAAAAGGCATTTTTTTTGCACCTCTGATAAAGGGCTTAGAGTGGTCTTTTGTAACTTGGTGTTTCAGCCTGCAGTTTCTCTCATCTGTGCCTCTGAGCCCAGTTTTTGGTGTGTGCGTGGAGTGTGCTTAGCACATTAAGAGAGATCCCCACCAAGCAACCCATATTGTTCGAAGCTGGGGGAGGCTCAGGCTCCCATTTTATTAAAAGATCCTGCCCTTTGCTAAACATACACATAAAATACGCCCAAAATAAACAGTCCCGTTCAACATCTGCTTTTGCCTAAATATAAAAAGCCATTGACTTTTCACCCTCTCCCCTTTCACTAGCAACAATAATTTACTCCACGGGCTAGATGAAATAAGATTCAGCTCCTTCTCCCACTAAAAAAAGCCAGATGCAGTGTGCTTTTGGTCTGGATCATGCAGGTGTTCCCCCAGCTGGGAAATATGGACGTTTGCCATCCAGCAGAGGTGATGGGTTTTGATAGAAATGCGAGGGCGTTAGAAGTAATTTGACGAAGAGTAGGCTGCGGATCCCTGGTGGGCCCCCCAGATGCACGGCATACGAGCGAGGAGGCAGCTGTTCTGTATTTGAGCCGAAAAGAGTTACACAGTTAGAAACATGGTTGGCCTTTTCAAAACATAAGCAACAGCCCGTTGCCATGGAGATGGATTTCAACAGTAAACTCCTGTTTTTAAAGACTTCCAAACATAATAATCCCATCGGACTCATGTTCAGGTGGTTTTGGAGAAGTGAATGAACTTGGTTACTATGTCCATGAGAGCCTTGTTTACTCAAGAGTTCTATATTTATGCACAGGCTCCAAATTTCTGGGAAGATGCTCCACTTTATGGCCAATCTCATTTTGAGGCCTACAATCGTGGTTTTAGATTAGGCATCCTTCAGTCTCGAGAGACTATGGCAACGTGCTCTGAACAGAGGACTTGGAACAGCGTCTAGTGTGGCTGAGGAGGCCAATTTGAGAGTGACAATTCCTTCCACACTGAAGACAAATAATACAATCTGTCCCCTGTCCAGCTCCCCAATTTTGCTGTTTTTTGGGTCTGCCTCTTTGCCTCGGCCTGCTGGACAAGGGTCTCTTCAAATTGGGAGAGGCCGTGATGCACTGCATGCCTCCAGGCTGAATGCTCAGATGTGAAAGTTTCCCATCTGTTGAGGTCCATTCCTAAGGCCTTCCAAGCCCATAATCGTGATTATGGGACCAAATAAACAGAGCCAGAGTGGCAGGAGAGAGTGGCCCTCTGGAATGGACATGGTCCACTCCTTTAAATTGCATACTGTGGGTCTCTCTGATAAAGGCATACAAAGCAGTTCTCAAGATTATAAAATTCAATGCCGTGTTAAAACAAATCTGAGTCGGAAGCCCAGAATAAGCTATGCATCCTTGGGCTCAGAGCTGTACTTAGCAATTATTCAGGGCAAACAGCACAGCATGCATACACACCCCGCCCCAGAAAAAACCCCAGCATGATTTGAAAATAATACAAAATTAGTCACTTCATGGAACACCCCACAAGTATCTCCCCTCGTCTACAGGGAGTCATCAGCACTGGGAGCTAGAAAAATAAATCAAAAGTGTGTTTTGTATAGATCTATATATACAGTGGTGCCTCGCATAGCGAGGTTAATCCGTTCCGGATTAACCATCGCTATGAGAAACATCGCTCAACGGAACAAAAAACCCCATTAAAACGCATTAAACTTGGTTTAATGCGTTCCAATGGGCCCTAAACTTACCGTTGAGCGAAGCTTCTCCATAGGGGCGGTCATTTTCGGGCCCTCGCAAAGCGAGGGCGCGGCGGGAAAAGTTGTGGCGGCCATTTTGGAACCGCCATCAGCTGTTTCCCCCCGCTTCGTTGTGTGAAAATCGCTAAGCGAATCGCTTAGCGATCATCGCACAGCGAAAAAACGCCATAGGGGCCATCGCTGAGCGAACGCTCCAGCGATGGCCCGGACCTCCTCGCTATGTGAATTCATCACTCAACGGAGCGATCGCTAAGCGAGGCACCACTGTACTTTAGTCTCTCTCTCACTCACTCACTCACTCACTCACTCACACACACACACACACACACACGCACGCACGCACACACACACACACACACACACACACACACACACACACACACAGAGAGAGAGAGAGAGAGAGAGAGAGAAATAAGCTGATTTCCTACACTAGCCAGCCCAAAGACTTAATCTACCAAGGACCAGACTCACAATGCCGTTCCTAGATGCTATCTCCTTTTTCAGCCCTGGATAAACCAGGTCATGGTGGCGCTGCTGGTTAAACCGCAGAAGCCTCTGTGCTGCAAGGTCAGAAGACCTGCAGTCGTAAGATCGAATCCACTCAACGGAGTGAGCTCCCATCGCTTGTTCCAGCTCCTGCCAACCTAGCAGTTCGAAAGCATGTAAAAATGCGAGTAGATAAATAGGTACCACCTTAGTGGGAAGGTAACGGCATTCCGTGCCTAGTTGCGCTGGCCACGTGACCATGGAAACTGTCTATGGATAAACACTGGCTCTACGGCTTGGAAGTGGAAATGAGCACTGCCCCCTAGAGTTGGACACGACTAGACTAAATGTCAAGGGGAACTTTTACCTTTACCTTAGACCTGCTTTACGCTGCCTCAATGGGACCTCATATGTAAAAAAACTTTCTCCCTGCACTGGTCCATTGCTGTGTTTTCCTCTGGTGGTAGACCAAGCTGCTAGACAATTCTTGGAAGTTTGGCTGAGGGAGAGGAGGGAACCCCCTACATTTGGCGACCTGGGGCAAAACCCTGAATCCCCCACTCTTCTTAGGTCGTGTCCTCAGGACTGGCTGAAGGAATCTCTCTGGGAAGTGGGGAATCTTAGCCCCTGGTGCCAATTCCTGCCTTCTTGGGAGCTACCTAAGTGGTCACCACCCCATCCGCATGCACCATCGCTTCCTGGTTTGTTGAATTCTGAATGGGTTTTCCCCAGTTTAAAAAACAAAACAAAACACCACTCTTAAGGCTTAGTTACTGGCTTTGAATTTTCTAAGTTAAAATGTGCTGGTATTTTTGGTTGTGACCATTTATTTTTGGTTCCACCCACCGGCGGCATGTGATCCCCCAAAAATACCCGAAATTAAGTTTGGTCCTTGGACTTGAAAATGTTCCCTGCCATTGCCTTAGACAAAGTTCTGACCTCAGAGTAGGAGATGGATCATGGAGTTTTTTTTTTTAACTATATCTCCCAGAAGAATCCAGCCAGGGTTTAAAAAGATAACTTTCCAAAACTCTGAGCTAGCCTGATATGTGCTTTTACTTCAAATCTAATTTGACACATAGAGCATCACTTTCAAAGGCCAACTTGGCCTTAAGAGACCTAGGATCTCCTGCTTAGCAGCTGCCATTGGCTTATGAGGTAAGAGGCAGGGAGGAGGAAAATGCCTCTTCTAGTAATGGATAACAGAAGGAGAGGGGGATGAAACATAGGGCTATCATTTCTAGTAGCAGAACCAGGCCTACATAGACTTCTGGTTGTATTCACCTCACTATATGATGAAGCTTGCACCCCAGACCAAATTCCATACTTAGGTGGCAACATAGCAGACAATGTCCTGCGTAGGTGGCAGCGTCATAGCCTATTTCATAGTCTAGTGACTGAGCATATGACTGGCATGGAGAAATGATACGGACCACTCTGGATGTTGTTCATCTGCAACATCAGCCCTTCAGCCCTAGCCAGCACACCCAACGAGGAGAGAGAGAGTAGATATTATAGCCCATGAAACATCTGGAGGACCATCGCTCTCCAGTTAATGAGGAAGAAGACTCAAGATTTGAATCACCTGCAGTTCTAGCTAAAACAATGAAATCAGAAACCAGAATTACATTTTTGGACAATTCTCAGCATTTCCCAAAAGTCATTGATTTGGGAAGTTGTACCTCCCAAAACAATGACCTCAAAGATATTGCCGATCAGAACATCTATTGCAGAGTTAAATGGACAAGCAGTCAGACCTATGTGGCTAGACCTGGTGGGCTTGGACAACTTGAGATGCATGCACACCATGTTAGGGCAGGCTTAAGATTCATTTCATTCTGAAATGCCCACCGGGACAGGAAACTATTCACCAGATATTTGGTTTTCTTCTTTTTCTTTTTGAGCCCTGTTCTCTAAAGTCCTTTTTCTTGAAGATACAAGGAAACATATGCCCTGCTGCTAATTTACGGTCAGATGTGCCTCTGATGTAAACTAGTGCGTTCTTGTGACATTAGTGTTGACATTTACCAGCTGCTGAATCTGGTTTCATTGAGCTATCTTTTAACTTAAAATAACTTGTAAGACAAAATGAGTCCTGCTAAAACAGGCATGTTCGTTTATTTATTTTTCCAAAAAAAATTGTACATCAAAGAGTTCATTGTTATGGTTTTAGAGAAGAAAGGAGAGGTTCTGCTTAATATAAAAGGAAACCTTTAGTTCTGCGTCCTATGATGATTTCTTTTCTTTAATGAACAATGTACGGACAGAACTGCAAATCTGAGTTATAAAACAGATTTTTAGGGTGGGTTAAGTCAATGTCATACTGTAGAAAGCTTAACAGAGGGAAGCCAACAGTTTGGATCCCAAATTCTGAAAATACACAAACCTAAGCCAAAAACGACTTACAAAAAAATAGAGAACAACTTACAAACAGCTGTTTTTTAGATTGGGTGAATCTCAGTATACATATATTTCTCTCTAGCCCCTTTGCTCAGGAACAAGAAAGCTTGTTCTCTGTCACAAGCATCAGTACTCATACAGAAATATTTCTCTGAATGAGGTTTTCTACCCCACTGGGAGCTTCACTCATCATTGGCAGAGCTTTCTACTTATGTCCCATTTTTCTCAGAAAAGATAAAATGTTAATGAGTGGTATGTTTAAGTAGAAAAGATCTGCCCAGTATCTGGAGCTCAGGAAACGCCCAGTGCAAACTATTTTCTCTTTATGATGTTGGTTAATCCTAAATCTTAGTTTTTTAAAACCCAACAAAACAGCAAATAGGTACCTTACATGGTTGTTGTGGGTTTTTTTTATGTATTTATGGCTGTGAAATAGGCTTTTGTCCACTAATCACCCATCTCCTGAAAAGGACAAAAGCCTATCTCACAGCCATAGATACTCCACTCCCAAGCATACTACACCAGAGCACAGAGTGCTGTCCTCTGAAGATGCCGGCCACAGAGACTGATGAAACGTTAGGAAGAACAACCTTCAGAACACAGCCAAAGAGCTCGAAAAACCCACAACAACCATTAGATCCCGGCCGTGAAAGCCTTCGTGAGGTACCTTAGACATTATTCCTTTTTACTTGTTTGAGTCAAATTGATGGAATGATGGAATCTGCATTTTGTTGGCCTATTCGTTTTCATGATCTCTCTCTCTCTCTCACTGACACACACACACAGACATATTCACACACTCTCTCTCACACACATACTCATAATACGATCAACACTAGTTCAGCACAAAACAGCACATTTCAATCCCATTGACTCTCATATCAGTGGACATTAGTGCTCTTTGACTGGGTCGTGTCCTTTGACCTTGCACATAATTGAAGGCACCCAATGAAACTCTCCTACATACTGGCTGTGCCCTTTCGATCACAGAATCATGTACATATGGATAGGCTTCTGATACTGAAATAAACAAAAAAGTCCTGGCATGGAGAGGTGTGTTGCCTGAGCTCTGGGAACTTGTCCCCCACCCCACCCCCAAATAATCGGATAAAAGTGGTATTCTATTAAAACGTGCACACACGGATGCACACTCATGTGGGATTGCTCAAATGTTAAAGTATTTGGTCTTGAAACTATTTTGGGGAAGGAAAATGGAAGAGGCTTTTCAGGTACTCTAGGAAGAGGCCCACAGTTCGTGAAATAACATGAGCCATATTCCCATCTTCAAACTACAGTCATTGAATACATAGAAGAGTCTGGTTGGGTGGGAAGTGACTAAGATGTACTCTATGGCCTGTGACCAATCTTGACCTGTAGAAGAATGTGAACAGAGCCTCATAGCTCATCCTGGTGCACTCTAGATGTGTTGCGCTATAACTCCCATTACTTTCAGGAAGGAAAGGAGTTCTAGTCCAACACAAATGAGAGGGAGACGGGCAGGAGAAAGCTGGTGTAGATTCTTGAAGGCAATTTTGTGAAAGCTAAATTCTCCAACGGTTAGTAGTCCTCATGCCTATAGACTCTTTTAACTACCAACTGCTGGGCAACATGAGTGGGAGAGTGTTACGGCACTCATGTCTTACCCGTGGACCTCCCGGGGATATCGAGCTTGCAACTGTGGGAGCAGAATGCTGGGTGAAAGAGGCCTCTAAACTTGTTCTAGGCAACAGTAGGATGCGTTCAACAGAAAGCCAGCGTCCAGATCAAAGCAAGTAATGCTATCTATTCAGCCTCAGTGAAATCTCAACTGGGGTGCCATGCTCATCTCTGGGCACCATAGTTTAGGAAGAAGATCAACCATCTGGCACTTGTCCAGATGAGGTCAACAAAGCTGGCAAAAGTCTGGAAACCAAGCCCTGTGAGGAATGCTTGAGGTTTTCTGGGTATGCTTAACCTGGAGAAGCAGAAGGCTTGTTACATGGAAGACAGAGCCAACTTGTTTTGTTACTCCCGAGAGCAGGACCTGAAACAAGGGATCCAAATTTACAAGAAAGGAGATTTGACAGTGGATCATACTGCTTTGAAAAGTGGTGGACCTATCTCATTAGATCTTGGAAGGCCTCCTGTCACGATGTTTTAGCTATGCATTCCTGTACTGGCACCGGGGTAGACTTTTGGAGTCCCTTCTCTCTCCAAAGGTTGATTTTAAAACCCAGCAGGGCTCTTCTTAAAATTGCTATGTTCCACAAGACTGGAAATCCCACGTATTCAAGGACTCTGATCGGGGTGCAGTTAGCCTTTGCATGTACATGCATGGCACTCTGTTCGCACTCTGTTCTGCTGATGACCCATGGTCTTAACTGGGGCCAGAGCGCGTGATCTCACTGACCTTGCTCCACACATTTAGCAGAAGAAGAGTGCATCATGTGCTGCCAATGGACAATTGATCCAAGTATCAAAAGAAAAAGGAAGAAATGCCATCTTTATACAGAAAGTGGCAATGCCCAGGTTATACTGTGAAACACATATACTACATTGACATTAAAAGCGTTAACAGTGTGGTTACAACTACTGATTTCCTTAATGATGTTTTTTTTCCTTTAGAAACAACACACCACATAAAATCTATAAATAAAACCATAAGTGCTTCATTTAAGAGGAAATTTCTTTGGTTGCTCTGGAGGCGTGCAGGTTACTTAACGGCGGCAACTAAAATGGATGAGGTCCTACAATCAGTGTTAACCTGAGCACTGAGCTTGACCGATAGTTCATATTGTTGACGGTCAGCAGCTCGAGGTCAATGATATGTTCTCGTGGTCCTTTTAACGGCTTTACCAACACAAGCATGGCGCTCACTGGACTTGTTTGCTGAAAAGAAAAAGAAAAAGTAAATTTTCACCAACAGATCTTCTCCCAAGTAGAATTCAAAGACATGTATCTGTAGAATTATCCCCATACTGGGTTGAGAATTCTGAAGTTGTAGCCAAAAACCAAACCAAACCAAATAATAATGATGTGCCATCAACTCGATTCTGACTTAGGATGATCCTTTTCAGGGTTTTCGAGGTAGAGAGCACTCAGAAGTAGTTTACGTTCCCTTCCTCTGGGGGGGCGGCCTGGGACTGTGCAGCTTGCCCAGGGCCACCCGGGATGGCTCTACGTCCAGGAGCCACAGTGGGGAATCAAAATTTCAACCTCTGATTCCACAGCCAGGTGTCTAAACCATGGCGCTCCAGCCAGCCAGCCAATCAAACCAAACTACAAAGGAAAAGATCAAAATCAATCAATCAATTAAACAAATAAACAAACAAAACTATGAACCCCTTTCCAAGCTGGTCTTGGTTGCAGAGAAAACTCTTCAACAAATGAGCTCAATTTTGGGGCATTCTTGATCTTCCTTTGAAAATTTCATTTATTCCTAGCTCTCATCCTTCCAATGACATCCCCCCCCCCATGTTTCAAACATGAGTAAATGTTAATCATTACATAAAAAGTACAGTGGTGTCTTGCTTAGCGATCACTCAGTTGAGTGACAAAATCGCTTAGCGATGGACTTTTTGCCATCGCAAAAGCGATCGGTTAGCGATGGACCCTATGGGGAAAATTCACTTTGCGATGATCGCGGGGAAGCGATCATCGCAAAGCCCCCATTTTCGGCCAGCTGATCAAAATGGGCACTGGAAAAACAAAATGGCCACCTGCTGTTTTGCCTCCCTTAAGAGGCAGCGAAAATGGCGGCGCTACAGAGGATTTTCGCTTAAAGTTTTTAAGCGCATAGGAATGCATTAAATGCGTTTTAATGCATTTCTATGGGCTTGTTAGAATCGCTTAGCGATGAAATCGCTTAGTGACGTTTTTTCCGGAATGGATTAATGTCGCTAAGCGAGGCACCACTGTATAATTTTCAAAAAAATACAATTTTCATGATGATCACTCCCCAGGTACTATGGTATGCAAGTTACTTATTACTGTTGTATTCCCAAGCTTTGAAATTAATGTTGAAAGGCTATTGGAAGGTATAGTAACAGTGACAGTAATGGCAGATGCAGGAGGCATGACAGACTTTTAATTATGCAGGCTGCACATTGCCGTCCTCCCCAGCAAGCTGGGAACTTAATTTACAGACCTCAGAACAATGGAAAGCTGACTGAATCTTGAGCTGGATAGCTGAGATGGAACAGAACAGAGTTTTGGCTGCAGAACTGTAGCTGAACCATTGTGCCCCAATGTATAAGAAGGTTCAAATCAAGACCCAGAATGGTCTCAGTGAACTGCCTGTGGGCATTACCATGTCACCTACTGAGATGGCCCATTCTTTCTCAATCAGTTTTTTTCCTCTTGAAAAATGCACTCCTTCCCAGCCAACAGGATCACTTCAACGCAAAGTGATGGTCTCCAGCCACAGTTTTCCCTAGTCTCCATGAGTAGCCTCCAAAGAGGAGACATTCTTAAGAAGCCAGTGAGTAGACATCTGGATGTTAATGCTTTGAAGTGTTCCAGATTACGTTAAAAAAAGGAAGGGGGCAAAAAAGAGAGGCCCTTTTAAGTGTCGTGAGTACTACGGATGTTTGGGAAAACTCAGCATGATGGTTGACACAGCAACAGCCACCAACACAAGGGTTTCAAGTTCAGCAGAAAAGAGGAGTGGGCAGAGACTGGAAATAACACATTTGATTTAACACATTTGTGTTAAAATTCTTATGTGTGTTAACAGAACAAGCCATCTATAGAACAAATTGTTTTTAATGATGTAAAGTTGCTTTTAAAGCGAATTTTTCAAAAAATTAGCTGCATTCCTTCTGTTTAATGCAAAGGCAATGAAGCAAATACCATCATCATAGAATCATTGTAGGGTTGGAAGGGACATTGGAGATCTTCTAGTCCACCTCCCTGCCCAAGGCAGGAAACCTCATACCATCCTGGACAGATGGCTGTCCAATCTTTTCTTGAAAACCTCCAGCGATCGAGCACCCACCACATCAGGAGGCAAGCTGTTCCACTGCTTAATAGTTCTCACCGTCAGGAAATTCCTCCTTATTTCCAGGTTGGATCTCTCTCTGACGAGTTTCCACCCATGGGTTCTTGTCCCACCCTCAGGCACAATGGAGAATAAATTGATGCCCTCTTCCCTGTGGCAACCCTTCGGATACTGGAGAGCTCCTATCATGTCTCCCCTCAGTCCTCTTTTCGTTAAGCTAAACATACCTAGTTCTTTTAGTCGTTCATAGGATTTCACCTCCAGTCCCCTTATCATCTTTGTTGCTCTTCTCTGCACCCCTTCCAGGGCCTCAGCATATTTTTTGTATCGTGGTGACCAGAACTGGACACAGCACTCCAAGTGTGGCCTCACCAGCGCAGTATAGAGTGGTACTATCACTTCCCATGATCTTGATGCGATCCCCCTGTTGATGCAGCCCACGACTGTGTTGGCTTTCTTGGCAGCTGCAGCACACTGCTGGCTCATCCTTAGGCGATGGTCCATCAGGACACCTAAATCCCTCTCAAAGGTACTACTGTCGAGCCAGGTACCACCTATCCTGTACCTGTGCATCTGGTTTCTCCTGCCTAAGTGCAGGACCCTACTTTTCCTGTATCTTATTGGATAGGGCCCAATGTTCAAGTCTTCTAGATCCTTCTGAATGTCGAGTCTATCTTCCAAAGTATCAGCAGTTCCTCCCAGCTTTGTGTCATCAGCAAATTTTATGAGTGCTCCTTCAATCCCCTCATCCAGGTCATTGATGAAGATGTTGAAGAGCATTGGGCCAAAGACAGAACCTTGAGGGACCCCACTGCACACTTCCCTCCACATAGATGTGGTTCCATTGAGGACCACCCGTTGAGCGTGGTTGGTCAGCCAGCTGCAAAGCCATCTGGTAGTTGAGCTGTCTGTCCCACTTTGTTCTATCTTACGCAGAAGTAAGTTGTGGTCTATCAAATGCTTTACAGAATTCTAAGTATTCTATATCCACTGTGTTTCCTTGGTCCACTAATTTAGTCACTTTACCAAGAAGGCAATAAGATTTGTTTGGCATGACCTGTTCTTAACAAACCCATGCTGGCTTCTAGTAATCACCTTGTTATTTTCTAGGTGCTCACAAATCTGTTGCTTGATTAGTTTTTCCAGGATTTGCCCAGGTATTGATGTCAAGCTGATTGGTCTGTAGTTTCCTGGATCCACTTTCCCCCCTTTTTTGAAGATTGGAACCACATCAGCTCTTTTCCATCATCATCATCCTAGAATTACAGAGCTGGAAGGGACCTATGGATCATCAAGTCCAGCCCCTAACAAGGAGGCACAGAAGGGAATCAAACTCTGGCTCTGTGGCCAGATAACTAAACCAATGAATATGTTAAATCAAACAAGTTATTTTTGAACTTTCTGACTGTATGTGTTTTGTGTCCTGGGTGTGTGTTTGCTTGTTTTGCAAGCAGGCATTCCCGGATGCTTGCTTCCTTCCTTCCTTCCTTCCTTCCTTCCTTCCTTCCTTCCTTCCTTCCTTCCTTCCTTCCTTCCTTCCTTCCTTCCTTCCTTCCTTCCTTCCTTCCTTCCTTCCTTCCTTCCTTCCTTCCTTCCTTCCTTCCTCTCTATTTTTCTTTCTTTCTTTCCTTCCTTCCTTCTTCTCTATTTTTCCTTCTTCTCTATTTTCCCTTCCTTCCATCACCTACTTCCATCCGGGTAGGTGGGGCTCGTCAGCCATGGAAGGCAGCCCATCTAGGAGAAGGAAAACTCTGATTTCAAACCTCCACTGCCTTGTGGCTATATCCACTCATGGAAAAGGCTTCAGGAGTTAACCTCGAGGCAAAATCCGGAGCTGGAGTCCCGAAGGCAACATGTGTCGTTCTGCCAACTCCTGCGACATTGCTGGATCCAGTTGTATTGGCTCTTGCCTTTCCATTGGACCATTTCAGCAATGTGGAGAGGGGGGATCTGCTGCTTGGGTAACAGCCTATCCTCCATATTACCTTACCCGGGCTTCATGCTCTGGAGAGGACACTCCTCGATTCAGAGCATGTTACCATAGTCTCTTGAGATTGAAGGATGCCTATGAGATTCCCGGATGGTCCCCACGCCAGCCATTTGGTCAGGGGGGTCCACAGTACTCATTAAATGGCAACATTCCAGATGTGACTCACAGGGATATCAAATCCGGAGGTTTCTCAGCAACTAGCGCCTGCTGGCCACAAGCCCTGGAGAGAAAAGTAACTTCAGCAGCACCCACAGATACTCACTCTGAGAAAGTAGTCTCCGTTCTCATTTCCAGATTTGATCCGGAACGTGTTGATTGTATTGGGGTAAATGGTGGTGGCCTGGATTTGGAAAATATCAGAGGGAACGTTCCTTTCCGAGCGGATGCTCATGTATTTGTGCACAATGGAGTAGGGCAGGTCTCGGCAAAGGGGGTTGGACACGGAGCAAATGCAGCGACTGTAAAAGAAACCGCAACGACTGAAAAACAAACTCCTTCCACGTACAAACAGGCATTTTGAAATTTTTGCACATGGCGCCTTGCTGGCTAACCATCGGTTTGGTGACTTACTTTTCAGAGGCAAGCACGTAAGGTTCTTGGCACGGGTTCCTCGGATAACAACGATAGCCGCCATGATAATTTGAGCAAATTTCATCATCCCGGCATTCGTTGCCCACTTCACATTCATTTATGTCTGCGTCAGGAAAGAAAATAGATGAAGTTTTAGAGTGTCATTGCTAGAATACATACAATACAAGATGCATAAAAGGGGTGCAGCCAAGCCAATTCGGGATGTCCCTTGTGTCTTCTGTTTTTCAAGGTCTAAGTGATGCTCAGCATTCCATACATATCTCACTTATAAATCTGTCTCTGCATCTACAGGATATCCTAGTATTTGGTCTATAGGACGAAGAGCATTCTTTCCTGGGAGGCTAGGCTGGTCCTCATCCTGTTATCCTTCTATGGACAGGCAATAGCAGGCAAGCTTTGGCAACTGGCTGGTGGTTGAGGAAGGGGCTTTTAACAGGTAGGCACAGGTCTATTTTATTTTAAGATGTCGTTAATCATGTGTTTTTAAAGGCGCACTTGATTCAGTCAGGCTTTCCAGAAAAGCAAGTGTGCATCTGCGTGTCTGTCGATTTTGCAGAAAGGTGACTGAACCTTTCTGTCTTTGAAAAATGAGCTATTCCACATATTCCCAGAAGTGAAAGAAGTTTATGCTGAGACAATCAGATGCTCAGAACAGTTAACAATTTCCCTCTTCCAGTGATGGGCTATCTCTAATGCTTATTTTTCTCCAAAAGTGCTCTATAGCAAGGGTCCCCAACCCCTGGTCCGCAGCCTTGCTAGGACTGGGCTGCAGAGATAAATCTCCTGCCCCCCCCCGTACGCACAGATGCATGCACATCTCTCCCATGCACGTACAGCCCCTCCCACACATACACAACCCCTCCCATGTGCACACGGCCCCTCCCACATATACATATCCCCTCCTATGGCCCCCTCCTCCACATGGACGGCCCCTCCCCTGCAAGCACAGACGCCCCCACCCGCTAAACTGGTCTGTGGAGGAAAAAAGATTGGGGACCACTGCTCTACAGAGTATTGCATGTGCCACACCAAATGTCAGGATTTGTTTGGACAAAACCAAGACAATTACAGGAATATGGAACCGATTTATTTGGGTAGCACGGATATGCTCAATGTCTCAATGATTTGTAGAATCAACCGAAACCTACAGTCACTATTCCATCCAAATGTTTTGCAAGAAACAATAGCCTGCCACTATCTCTCAGTGGGTTTAGCAGGTGTGTGGAGCCCCAATTGTGAATGATATCGCATTTTTGGACTTTGGAGATTTAAAACGGTAGAACAACCTATTGTCTCCACCGCACATGCACATTTGAGGGTTGTGGAGAGGAAGGAAGGACACCTGTGGGCTCGATCCAGTGAACTGCGCTGAACCATGGTGCTCATCTTTATTCATCAAATCACCATTGACTCAATGGACTTCTTCTAGTGCGACTTTCTGCACTAAGCAACAGGATTTCAGCCAATAGGTCTACTTTATCCAAGACCAAGCAACCGGACTTAAGTCTTTGTTTTTAAATCCCAGCACCTGCCCTAGGGGGCTGCAACGTGAAGCCATTAATCACCTCATCTAATAGAGCAGGCAAGGGATGGCAATTATGTAGGCTCCATTGGGCACAAGGACCCCCAAATATGGCCACCAGCACCTCTGCCCCAGCACCTCTGCCCCAGCAACACCACATCCAAGAACCTTTTAAATGTTTCTTGAATAAAAATGGCTTAGAAGGTCCCCTTGTGGTCTCCAGAGAATATGGGGTAGAATCCTGCAATTTTTCCATGCCCTCTCAGAAAAGCATGGAAAGACATAAGAGGTGCAAGTTTTTTTTAAAAAAATTGTTTGGTAAGAAAAAATTCAGAAGGGGAATGGTGGCCACAGGAGTCCGTGAAGCCTTGTAAGGTGCATGTGGTCCAGGTAGCCTCTACGAAGCTTGTGGTAGAGGCTACCTGGAATGCCTACAGTGTTCTCCCAAATCACGTCTTATTGCCTTCCTTGTGTATGTTTCTTCAAAGCAATGCTAATTCAGTCCGTTTTTTCCTCCTTTTTCTCCTGACTGACATTTTATTTTTTTCTGATTACAGGATTCTGAGGTCTTGAAAACTGGAATAATGTCCTCTGAGCCAGCCCAATGAATTTTTTTTGTTAGGACTCAGGCTTCCTCTGTGTACAGCTGAGCAGTTTTTGAGAATGGATTAAGGTTGCAGGTATCAGAAGGGCACTCACCTTGACAATTCCTTCCTCTGACTAACTGGTAGCCATCCGGACACATGCAGGAGAACCGGCCTGGTTCATTGACACATTCGTACTGGCACATAAAGCTGGAGGCTCTGCATTCGTCAATATCTGCAACACCGTACAAGAAGGAGGGTCAGGCTGAAATGGGCCATTCTCTGCCAGCTTTGTCACTTGATTCACAAGCTGAAAATTCCATCAATCTCCCCACAGCTCCATAAAAATGATATAATATCATCACACAGACAGCAGTTTCATTACTACCAGGGAGAGGGGATGAATGCTAACTTAAAAGGCCACAATAACCATAGGCTAAGTCACCTTGAATATTTTGACCAGTAGTGCACCACCAAAGATGGCCGACACATTCTGAGATATTTGACTATGGGAGCAAGGGAAGGGGAGACCAAATGCTAGTGCATTCGTATCTCTTGATCACCTTTTCACTAGAGATGGTAAGGAACAAATCTGAGAGAGGGCAGCTTGTGGATTAAGGTGAGGAGACTCACCTCAAAATTTGAAGATGGAGACATCTCCTTTTCCTCATCCCTGTGAAGAGGACCATGAATCTGTGCGTAAACCATGTTCCCCTCATCGATTAGGTCAGAATTTGGGGAGATTATTTTTGAGCCAACAGGTCCCAGAAACTTCTAGCCAGCACATAGTCAACACAAAGTTGATTCACACAATACAATGGGAAGGTAAGACCATTTATATCCCACAGGTTTTAATAGGAAGCATCCGAATGAATGCTGTATTCTCCCATTGAAACCAGAAGAACTCTGGAGAACTCCACAGCTTGTTACATTTGTGAAATTTTAAGGATCTCATAAAAGCGTCTCTCAGCATTCAGTTTTGTTTCTATTCATGGATCACACAGTTACTTTCTTTTCTGTTTTTTCTTAATACATGTCAGACTGACATCAGAGGACTGCTGATAAAACAAAAAAAAATTCTGTTTAATTTTTTCTTTGCTAGGAAGAAGGAAGACCTGGAGTAATAGGAAATGTCTTTCCTCCCCCAATTCCCAGCATTCTGCAAACTCCCTCTAAAAATCCCACCTTTAAAAATCCCGCCACCTCTAGAAAAAGGTCACTCACCGTCACAGTTGATTCGGTCGGGGCTTAACTCGAAGCCTTGATTGCACTGGCAGAGGAAGGAACCGACCACATTGTAACACAGTTGTGCGCATGGGTTGCTGGTCTCGCATTCATTTATATCTGCAAACACAACGAGGAAACATGACAATTTTTACATGCCCACAATACTTCTCATGTGCAGTATTCAGTTGCCTGGAAGACAAATCTGGGTTCTTCCAGGCCGGTAATCTGTTTTCCTCAGTGTACCAGGTTCTGCACTAATACTCTTGAGTATTTTCCCTGCCACCAATACGACACACCTCTTGTCTCGCTTAATACAGTGACTTTTGCTGTGACCTCAGTATATGCGTATATATGAAGCATGGTATAGTACCTGATATCCAGGTATACTGTTGTTATTATTGCCATTATTACTATTGTTACTATTATATACTATTCTTAAGGGACAGGATACAGGCAGGTCTATGCCTGGAAATTCATGGAACTTCAAAGTGTTGAATTTAGGCTGGATCAAGCTGGGAGCAATGTATACAATTTTTATGCGGAAGTATGGCCATGTGCTGTTGATGTTGTTATGTGCTGTCTAGTTGGAACCGACTTATAGTCACCCTGAAAGGGCTTTCAAGGTGAGATATTTAAGGAGTGGTTTTACCAGTGGGACATGGTGGCGCTGTGGGTTAAACCGCAGAAGCCTCTGTGCTGCAAGGTCAGAAGACCAAGCAGTCGTAAGATCGAATCCATGCGATGGAGTGAGCTCCCGTCGCTCATCCCAGCTCCTGCCAACCTAGCAGTTCAAACGCATGTAAATGTGAGTAGATAAATAGGTGGCACCTCGGTGGGAAGGTAACGGCATTCCGTGTCTAGTCGTGCTGGCCACGTGACCACGGAAACTGCCTACGGACAAACACTGGCTCTACGGCTTGGAGACGAGGATGAGTTGGACACGACTGGACTAAATGTTAAGGGGAACCTTTACCTTTACTATACCTTTACTAGTTCCACACCCACCCACCCAGTGAGTTTCCATGGCTGAGCAGGGAGGGATTTGAACCCTGGTCTCTGGAGCCCTAAGCTTTCGCTCCAGCAATTACACCACGCTGGGTATCTAATGATCATGGTTGTAATAAGGCAAATCTTAATATTTTGCATATGCACTCTGAATTTACAGACTTAAGTTCTTCCATGTTCGGGAAGAGAAAGCACATGAACAGGTCAGGACGAAAGGAAGCAAACAGTTCGGCGAATAAGTAGAGACCAGCACACATAACACGTAGCCTTCTGAACACTGATGTTCCTGCAAAAATAACTGATATCATGAGGCAGCGACGTAGCAGGGCTGTAGCTAGGAGCCAGCGTTGAGCAGCTCTCAGGCCATTGTGGGAAAGGCATGGCAAAGGATCTGGTTGGTCAAAACTCATCATGAGCACTCCTCCTGTTTCTTGAGTTGGGGGCTCAGCACTGTCGTTTTCCAATCAGATACTATTTTGTACGACCATTAAGTCACAGCACCATCCTGAACACACACAGTCTCCTCTGGAAGCTAAAGCAGGGTTAGGCCGGATTAGTACAGTGGGGTCTTGACTTGAGAACTTAATCCGTATTGGAAGGCGGTTCTCAAATCAAAAAGTTCTCAAGTCAAATCTGCATTTCCCATAGGAATGCATTGAAAACCATTTGATCCGTATGTGCTCTTTTCCGTCCATAGAAACTAATGGGAAGCTGCTATTCCGCCTTCGACCACTAGAGGGGGATATTTTGTTTCTTTTTTTCTTAGGTCAAGAAAGGTTCAGGGAAGGCAGGGAAAATACAGTCCAGGCAGTTCAGTACCAGGCAGTCCGAAGACTGTCTCCCAATCCACTCTCTAAACGCTGGGAGGAGTGAGGAAGCAGACAGGCACCTTTTTCACTGGCCAACAGTTAACTGAAAGTTCACTTTTTGCACTTTCCCTGCCTCCCACGTGGGTTTTTTCAGTTCTTAACTCAAATCTAAGTACTTAAGTCAAGTCAATATTTTCCTATGAGAGCGGTTCTTAAGTCAAAATGTTCTTAACTCAAGCCGTTCTTAAGTCAAGACCCCACTGTACTTGGCATGGGAGATGAAAGACCTTCAGGTAGGACTAGCCAAACAAACGAACACTCCATCCTGCCTTTGGGTAGCTGCTGCCCGTCAGAATTGGCAATGTAGAGCAAGATGGGTCAAGGTCCAGCTCAGCCGAAGGCACCTTGCTATATATCCCTCTTCCTGACTGTTATGTGTTGTGTGTGTTAATGTGGCTTTTTTTTTTAGTGGCTGTCTTGGAATATAAAAACTGTTGTCCCTAAGGAAACTGCAGGAATGTTACTGAGTTTTGGTACCCATGAAATGTGTCCTCCGGCCCCTTAAAAGTGAAAGAAGTATATTTATTTGCTTAATTTGGAGAGACACTACCAAGATCTATATTCACATCTAGCCCTCTGTCTCTCTTATAAGTCAGTACCCTTAAGGACTAGAATCCTTAAAATAAAATCCGCAGTATTCTATGCAGTAATTTACTTAAGCCGAATCTTGTGTGCAAAGTTTCTGACTTTTTGAAGGAAGCAGTACAAAGTTTTTTTCCTGTAACTTATCTTTAAGTGATCTGTTTCTGATGTGCTCCCATTATTCTTTGTTCTAAAGATGATTCCACCTTTGCAGCCATGTGCTCTGTATGTTTTTAAAGCATCGTCTAATGCCCTAGCGTGTTTACTTTGTCCAAGTTACTGTTTCTATTCTTAACTCGTTTTGGTTTCATGGTCCTAAAGCCGGGCCAAGCTGCCTGGAGCAATTTCTCGATTAGCAGAGGATAAATTTAATAAAAACTAAACACCTGCTGTCTGGTTCGTCTGCCAAATTCCACAAGTTCAGAAGCGTGGCGGATTACAATTCCTGAGTTGTATGACAATTAACGCACAAAATGAATGTGCACTGCAGTGTGGAACCAGGAAACACATTTGACACATTCACAATACCACCTGTGTGCATGTATGGATTTTGGGCGAAATACTACAGAGTTCCCAATTTCATACAGAGAAGCCTTGGAAAGGTAAATTTGGATTATAACACTCAGCATCCCCCAGCCAGCAGAAGTTGTAGTCCATAATAGTAACTTTCCCATGCTTTATTTTCAACTTGCAGATGATCACAAAAGTAGTTCAGACTCCTGTTCCAAACAATAGGCTTCCCCTCTGCCCTGAATGCCTTATTTCTGTATTCACAGGAACATTATAGACAATTTTTTAAATCTTGCCCTGTGGACACCCTAATCAAGTTCTCTTTCACTGTCCTCAGCAGCAGGAGGCTATTCAGCTGCATCTTGCACCTGTAGAAGGCCTATGTAGTGTGTTGATTCTGTATCCCCATTTTATTAAGGAGACTAGGTCAGTATGTATACACGGCTTTCTAAGGCTATGGCTTAGGCATCCATTCTGAATAGGGACGTGGTAGTGTTGCGGGTTAAACCACAGAAGCCTCTGTGCTGCAAGGTCAAAAGACCAGCAGTTGTAAGATCAAATCCACGCGACGGAGTGAGCTCCTGTCACTTGTCCCAGCTCCTGCCAACCTAGCAGTTCAAAAGCATGCAAGTGCGAGTAGATAAATAAGTACCACCTCGGTGGGAAGTTAACGGCATTCTGTGTCTAGTCACGCTGGCCACGTGACCACGGAAACTGTCTATGGACAAACGCTGGCTTTCCGGCTTGGAGATGGGGATGAGCACCGTCCCCTAGAGTCGGACATGACTGGACTAAATGTCAAGGGAAACCTTTACCTTTACCTAGGCATCCATTCAGACTGTCATTATCCTCTCAACTGCCCATGGGTGCGGGGGGGGGGGGGAAGGCAAAAAAAAAAAAATCTTGAGCAAGAGAAAGGAGAAATAAGTCAGGCCAGAAACCATGCTCAAGGGATGACTCCCCCCCCCCCCCCCACGATCTTGGAAAGGGGTAAGGAAATGTGTTCCCACCATTAGCCATGCTTTAATACCAATGAGATTTATTCTTCATTTCTGCTAGAAAAAGAAACAAAGAGTAAGAAGGGGTGGAAACCAGACATTGGAATATTTGGAGGGGGGGGAACTATTTTAATGCAAACGAGGGTTGTGCTTCTCTTGGTCATTAAATGTTACATTCCAGTATATTTTTCCTGATGCCTCACCAGGTGGGTGAATCTATAAATCCTTGATCTAGAGAAAATCGTGATAAGGCTTCTCAGCAGGCAACATTTTGAGATTTATCTGAAGGTGTTTATTACTTTGGCTGTCGGTTCTTTTATCATTCCAGTACATGCAGGACAGCTGCCTTTGAGACCAGCTATAGTCAAGAGCATTCTTGCACTTCAAAATGGTGAGCTTAATTTCTTGCTAGTATGATCCTGGGAGGTCCATTTCATACCCATGGGTGTCCTGGCGTGCACCCTAATGTGAAAAATAGCAAAGGTTTCTAGTGTATACAGTAGTTTAAATATGTGACTCAGTAACCAAACTCTTGTTTGCGAGATTAAATTTGCCTTTTCTACAAGGATTGGTTTCAAAGTGGTACAGATTTTGCACCAAACGAAAAGCTTCCTTTCAAAATCATGACACAGTTCTTCAATATTTGAGAGGTTTGAAGGTTATGAATATACTGCAGCTTTAACTGCAGCATCAAACAGCTACAACTGCACAGTGTAGATTCGCTCCATGTGCCTTTTCCTTTTGCTTTCTTTTCTTGCCTTTCTCAAGAACAAATGAAGAAGAATTCACATGGGGTGACAAAAGTCATCCAGTGACAGCCAGGTCAATGAAATATAAAGTGTACCTAATGCAGGGTTATGACAAAGAGCTATCCCAGGGATTAGCTTTCTTAAAATAAAAGGACTGGTACATTTATATTCCATTCTTAATTTCACATTTCCCTAAACTGCTCACCAATGGCCAGAGTTTCTATGCCAAAGGTGAGTTAAATATCCCAAGAAATCTCTTGTTTTTGTTACAGAAGTTTTTTTATCTACTAAGGACTGACTATCTATCTATCTATCTATCTATCTATCTATCTATCTATCTATCTATCTATCTATCTATCTATCTATCTATCTATCTATCTATCTATCTATCTATCTATCTATCTATCTACCTACCTACCTACCTACCTACCTACCTACCTACCTACCTACCTACCTACCTACCTACCTACCTACCTACCTACCTACCTACCTACCTACCTACCTAGATAGATAGATAGATAGATAGATAGATAGATAGATAGATAGATAGATAGATAGATAGATAGATAGATAGATAGATAGATAGATAGATAGATAGATAGATAGATAGATAGATAGATAGAAACAAAACCAATAAAGCGAATTAACAGAAGGAACAATGATTATTTTAAAACTATGCAGCAGCCAAGAACAAATGAAATCACAAAGCGCATCACTGAGAGAAAAATGTCTAAATATATACAGGTCTTCTCTGTCTGCCAATTTAAATGCATCAAGAAGGTGGACCTGGGGAACCCTGGGAGATTTCACAACTGATGATCTCATATGGGTCGGACCTCTGGTGTAAAGGGCCACGGGATTAGTGTGGCAATGTCTTCTCCTTCTGATCTTTTTGGAGAGGGGGGGAATACAGTACTCCCTCCAGGGCTGGCACTTTCTAGTCCCAGAATTAGCTATGATCAGATCAGAGAGGCTCTTGAGGAAATGGCAGAAATGATAGCTTGTGCTGTCAAGTCAATTCTGACTTCTAGGGACCCTTTTCAGGGTTTTCTAGGTAGTGAACACACAGAAGTGGTTACCATTCCCTTTTTCTGGGAGCAGCCAGGGTCGATGCAGCTTGCCCAAGGCCACACAGGCTGGCTCTTCCCCCAGGAGCCACAGCGGGGAATTGAACTCCCAACCTTTGACTCCACAGCCAGATACTTAACTCACTGAGCTATCCAGCCAGTACGTACAGTAACATAAGCAATATGTTATCCTCTCACAAAAAGATAGAAGCCATCATTACTGTGACGGCTACTGCTGTTGAGGCTACGTCTTTCTGTGCATGAAAGCCACTTACAAAGATTCAGAGCTTCGAAAAGTCTATCCCCACCATCTCAACTATGACTCCCAGAAGCCCTGCTGGGTGGGTGATTCTGAGAGCGCCAGCCCAAACACAGAACATTTACAAGTTCTATGTCGATGCTTTCTTTCTCATGCACCCTCTCCCAGTTTTCAGTAAAATGGCAAAGGTTCCTGGAAATGATTTTGAACCAAGCCTCTGTACCATTCACCCCAACTCACTAAGCAGCAGATTTTGCTTTAAACATTTATATATGAGACAAACATTTTCCAGAAAGAAAGAAAAAAACACATAACCAAAGTGGATAAACTTTATTTTAAGACAGGCATGCTCCCTTCTGTCAGACAACCCTTCTTTTAAAATAATGCCATCTACAAGACATCCGCATCACCTAGAAACTAAGTAAACAGATCCCTTCAAAAATATAGCCTTTTCCAAATAAAGCATCTGCTTTAGATCCAGTAATGAATCGTGTCCAGAAAAGACAGCTGAAAGCAGAGGTCAAATGGAAGTTGTAGTTGAACACATCTAGAAGCGACAAGGTTGGGTGTAGCTAATCTATGGGAATATTTTCGTGGAAAAGGAAATTTTAGTTACTGCTTCCATTTCCTGACAGTTAGGGAGCAGACTCTCTCCTCCTAGTTCAGTTCCTAAATACTAAACACATTTGACTACTCGACTCAAAGCTCTCAATTAAATCAATTAAAACGCCTTTAATCCTCATCCTCATGTCAAGTCAATTCTGATCTATGGCGACCCTTTCAAAGGTTTTCCAGGTAGGAAATACTCAAAAGCGGTCCACCCTTCCCTTCTTCTGACCCTCCCCCAGGACTGTGCAATTTGCCCAAGGCTACACAGGCTGGCTCTACTTCCAGGAGGCAGGCCCAGCCCCTGGCTCTGAATGTAACATGGCCATATCCCTATGTTTTAGAAAAAACAAATACATTTGGAAAGCACACCAGATCTGCACTTGTAAGTACAAAGAATAAACTACTTAAGACCGGGAATTATTGGTCAAAATTTTGGATGCATCTTTTCCAATGTCCTTTTATCAAGTTAGTGGGTGCTTCACCGGACAGGCTGGAGGGCCATTTCCCTGCTCTGAATGGGGTTACACTCCCCCTAAGGGACAGGGTCCACAGCCTGGGGGTGCTCCTGGACCCCAGTCTAACTCTGGAAGCCCAGGTGGGATCGGTGGCCAGAGGCACCTTCCTTCAGCTGCAAAAATTATACCAGCTATGGCCCTACCTGGACGAGCAGGGTCTCATGACAGTTACAAATGCACTGGTAACATCTCGCATAGATTACTGCAGTGCGCTCTACGTGGGGCTGCCTTTGAAGATGGTCCGGCGACTGCAACTGGTCCAGAATTGAGCTGTGCGGCTGGTTAGTGGTGGGGCCGCTAGGCTGATTCTTTTTAAATTACATTGGCTACCAGTTGCTGCCCGGGCCCAATTCAAAGCACTTGTTTTGACATATAAAGCCCTAAACGGCTTGGGCCCTGGATACCTGAAGGACCGTCCCCTTCCATATGAACCTTCCTGCCAATTAAGATCTAGCCAGGGGGCCCTCCTGAAAGAGCCGTCCCTCAAGGAGGTAAGAGGGATGGCTTGTAGAGAAAGGGCCTTTTTGGCAGCTGCCACCAGACTATGGAACGCCATCCCAACTGAGATTCGTCTAGCGCTGACGTTGATGACGTTTCGGCGCCAGGTCAAAACCTTCCTGTTCCAGAAGGCTTTTAATTGAAAGAATATAAACTGTGGGTCCTGGTGGCAATTTTTAGAGTATATATTTCAATTGCATTTTAATTGTTTTGTCTTGTTATTGTATTTTAAATGTTGTAAGCTGCCCAGAGACCTTTGAGTAGTGTGGGCGGCATATAAGTTAAATAAATAAAAGAACAAACAAACAAACAAATAAATAACGTCAGAGTCTTAAATTAAATTTCCTGGATCCCACGAGGATCATCAGCTCACTACTCTGCTTCTCAAAATTTGAATTTTTGGGGTTTTCGTATGTATGTGCATGTGTGGTGTTTGTCTCAAACTTAATAACTTTTTAAAAAGGCTGAAACTGATCTATTCCACCACTGATAGACAAAGATCGGACGGAATTAGTTTGCTGTCTGCTTTCTTGGATCTGATAGGTAATTTTAGACATCACAACTGCCGTAAACTCCCATAAGTGATTCATCCGTTCTCTACGCAATAAGATTTCTGTGCTTTCCCCATATATTCATCTGAAGAATTATGGCATCAAAGAAGCTTCCCAAGATCGAAAGGGGGGCAGTTTTGGAAAAGTCCTTACCTACGCAGGTGTGGTTGTCAGCGGCTAACTGAAAACCAGCATTGCATTGGCAGTAGTAGGAACCGGGAGTGTTCACACACCGATGGTGGCAAAATGGAGGCAGCAGACATTCATCTACGTCTGGGTTGTTAAAAGAGCACAAAGTTTTCATTTTAAATCTCAGTTTTAGTAATGGAGCAGAAATGAAATGAAGGGGATGATACTGCGAGCCAACCCTTTACAGTGGCGCCTCGCAAGACGAATGCCTCACGGGACGAAAAACTCGCAAGACGAATGGTTTTGGTGATGGGGTTGATGACTCACAAGACAAATGTTCCTATGGCCGTGCTTCGTAAGATGAATGCTTTCCGTTTTTTGTTCCTGCCTCCTGTTTGCTGATTTTTAAATGTTTTTCTATGATGTTTAAAAAGTTAAAGTTTTTTTATTGAAATTTTTGAAATCATCTGCACAATATGTATGGCTTTAAAGAGCACTTAATAAACCCTTTGTAAACCAAATTTGACTTTGTTCTGACTTTTTTTGCCCATAGGAAGAGATTAATTAGATTTCAATGCATTCCTATGGGAAAACGCATTTCGCTAGACAAATTTTTCGCAAGATGACATTAACTGCGGAACGAATTAAATTTGTCTTGTGAGGCACCACTGTACATCCTTTTCTTTAAAAGAAAACAAAATAAACTACAGTTAGAGAAATTTATGTACAGTAGGATCCCTGTATCCTCAGGGATCAGTTCCAAGCCACCCTGCAGATGCTTAAAAACGTGGATGATAGTAAACACTGTTTTATTAGTGAACGCTGTATATAGCATGTTCTCTGGCACCATCTAATGACCAATTCTGGAAGCTTCGTTGTTAGAAATACCTTTTTCTGGTATTTTTCTTTTAATACTAATATTTCCAGACTCTGGATAAGTGACTCAGTGGATCCTGATCACACAGATAAAGGGTCTTACTGTATCTTCTGCGTTTTACACTCCATATTCATATGCCATCAAGTCAATTCTGATTTAAGGCAACCCTTTTCAGGGTTTTCCAGGCAGAGAATACAGTGGTGCCTCGCTAGACAATGATAATCTGTTCCACTGAAATCACTGTTTAGCAAAATCAATGTCTAGCGTAAAGCATTTCCACATTGGAATGCATTAAAACCTGTTTAATGCGTTCCAATGGGGAAGAATTGTCGTTGTCTAGCAAAGATCAGCCATAGGAAAGCTGCTTTGTGAACCGCCAATCAGCTGTTTAAATCGCTGTCTTGCGAAGCTTAGGTCCTGAAAACACCTGTTTTGCAAGCGCGGAGGAAGCTGTCAAAATCGTCATCTAGCGGAAATCGGTTTGCGAAGCAGGGACCAAACATTGTCCAGCGAAATTCCCCCATAGGAATCACTGTTTTGCGAATCGCTATAGTGATCACAAAAAGTCAATGTCTAGAGAAAAAACTTTCATGCGGGGTAACTGTCTAGCAAGGCACCACTGTACTGAGAAGTGTTTTACCCTTCCCTTCTATTGTGCAGGTTGACCAAGGCTACACAGGCTGGCTCTACTAACAGGAGGCTCAATTGAGAATGGAACTCACAACCTCTGGTTCTGCAGACAGACACCTAACTCACTGCACTATCCAGCCAGCTATCAAGGTCGATAAATATCTGCATGCAAAATCCTATGATCTACTGCATTTCATCTTAAACCTTAAAGAGGGTGGAGGGGAGGAAATCTTTCCCCCCCCCTCTGGATAGTACTTACCAATGCACTGATCTCCCCGCTTCTGATAGCCAGCTGGGCATTGGCAGGTGAACGATCCTCTTAAATTGACACATATTTGATCTGAACTACAGCTGTGGGTGCCTGTTGCACACTCATCAATATCTTTTAAAAGCAAGCAGACAAACAAAGGGTGGAGTGGTTAGGGCTTTGGAAAGACAGGCCTCCGTTTTCCGATTCAGCCTTGAGAAAAAAAGACTGAGGGGAGATAGGACAGCACTCTTCAAGCACTTGAAATGTATTATTTTATTATTTATTTATTTACTAGATTTATATGCCGCCCATCTGTTGTTGTTTAGTCGTTCAGTCGTGTCTGACTCTTCGTGACCCCATGGACCAGAGCACGCCAGGCCCTCCTGTCTTCCACGGCCTCCCGGAGCTGGGTCAATACCGCCCATCTAGAATGTCTCTACTCTGGGCAGTTTACACACTATGTTTCCCAGAAAATAAGACAGGGTTTTATATTAATTTTTGCTCCAAAAAAGGCAATAGGGTTTATTTTCAGGGGATGTTTTGTATTTTTTTCAAGTACAACCATCTACATTTATTCCAAAGCAGTCATTTTATCTTCTTCTGGTGGCTGCACAAGGTTGGACGGCGAGGTTTCACTTAACTGGGGCTTATTTTTCATGTAGGGCTTATATGACAAGCATCCTGAAAAATCATACTAGGGCTTATTTTCAAGTTAGGTCTTCTTTTTGGGGAAATAGGGTATCACATAAAAATAAACTGAGGTAAAGTCCAAATTAATCACAAAGTTCAAGATGGGGAAAGGGGAAAAGAAGTAATGGAAGAAAGAGGGGGGGAAGGAAGATAGGCTAGGTAATGGCTTTACGGAAGGCCTGCCTGTATGGCCATGTCTTCAAGTTAGTCTTGAAGGCCCTCAGCGAGGAAGCCATTGAATCTCTACAGGTAAGTTGTTCCAAAAGCGAGGGGCCACTGCCAAGAAGGCCCAATTTCTATTTTTCTCCCACTGGGCCTCTCGTGGCTTTAGGCCCCTCAACCGCCTGGCCTGACTGGAGTGGGTGATATGGGTAGAACTGGGCGGAAGAAGGAGCTCTGCAAGGTATCGAGGGCCTAAACCATTAAGGGCTTTGTACGTAATGATTAGCACCTCGAAATCAATGCGGAAACAGATAGGTAGCCAGTGTAGAGTGGCCAAGGTGGGGGAAATATGGTCATACAGAGGAAGGGCAGGGAATAATATTCTTGATCCTCCCAGAGTGCAGGACACATAATTTATTATTATTATTATTTATTTAATTTATACCCCACCTATCTGGTCGGTGAGGACCACTCTAGGTGGCTAACAACAACATAAGAATAGGCTCAAGCTACAAGAAGCCAGATTTCTATTGAATATCAGGAAAAACTTCATAACTGTTAGAGTAGTACGACAATGGAACCTATGACCTCAGAAAGTGGTGAGCACTCTAAAACTGGAGGCATTCAAGACAAAATTGGACAGCCCTCTGTCATATACAATTTGATCCAGGTTTGTGCCCTCAGCAGAGTGTTGGACTTGAGGGCCCTTCCAACTGCATTATTCTAGGATCCTATTTCTCTCTTACTTTAAAATTTGCTTACGGAGTCATTGCAGATAGCAAAATCATGTCTAGAAGGTTTTAGCAGCATGTTGATGCCATATGTTGATGGTGTGATGTGATTACTCACTCATATGAATTATGATTATACATCCTTCATATGAGGGCACATATGGAGTAATAGGATTACTGGATCTCAAGACTGCAGTGTTCTGAACTAGCCAATACAGTATAGTGGGCCTGGGAAAAAGGGAGCCTTCCTCGACTGTATCTTGCACTAACTAATGATAAGGGATGATGGGAGTTGTAGTCCTACACAATAGTGGATTTGTATGTGGTGGATGGAATGTGTGGCCACAGCTAGCCCCCTTAAGGAGACTTCAATTATGTGGGCAACAGGATGTGTATCAACAAATAAGGAGCAAATCTTTGTAAAGCTGATGGCTCTTGACACCCTGGCCAACACCAAAATACCTTCAGACATTAGACCATTCTGTGCAATACTAAACTGTTTTCAGGAAAATCTATTTTGCTCCTGTCTATTGTGAAGACTATAACTAAGTCCAGAGACAACATGGAAATCTGATGGCGGTAGTGGATAATTTCGCAATCCTAGACCCTGTGAGCCCTGGCTCCACTACACCATTGGTCCCACAGTATTGGGGGGGGGACAACATGTTTTCCAGCCCTGCTCTAAAGACTGGATGACCACTGCATCTTTGTATAGACCAACAAAGCACTGATGGTGGCATAATCCACCCAACCGCACCACGGCAACCTGATCACTGAAATGTGACAGATGCAACGTGAGATTTAGCCATAGATAGATGACACCACATCTCTGCAGTCATAAGCCACTTCGGCTTGAGTTTGTTGCATTCTTACATTAAAAAAAAGAATGGGTTCTTCTGTTCTCTTTCATATCATCAAATGCACCGCCCATCAGTTAAGGCAAGACTGGTTTATTTAATTTCATTTATATCCCACCTTTCTCCCAGCACAGGGCACCTAATTAAAACAGTTTAAAAGCCATTGAAAAGCACAAGGAGGAAAAGAGGAAACATCGGCTATTAAGAAAGAAAAGGGAAAGTCAAAGAATAAACAGAGACAGAGGAGTTAGATTTAGGACAATGGAAGCAGGGTAGGGCCATGTTTACATCTGCTCTTCCTTGTTTGTCCTTATTTGCTCCATGGCCAACGAACCTCTATCAGATATATACTCTGGTCAGATTATTGTGCATAGGATTCGTGACTATTGTGCTCACAATTCGGGATGGGGGGGGAGGAAGGTGGCACACCAAACCATATCAAGTCATCTTTAGAGGATTAGAATTATCCCCTGAAATCTTGCTGATAAGAACCTTAAATAAAGTATTTTAGAGATGCGACATCCCCTTTAGCCAAACAGCGCTGCAGAAGTCTGATTTTGTTTTCTTCCCTCCCACCCTGCAGAGTTTCAATAGACTGCTTCATTGTGCCGGGTTGGGGTGTCGTTTCCCAGCCCGACGCCTGCGATAATCTGATACTGTGCTGTGACATGACTCTGTGCTGGCCTTCAGCACCAACTGGAAGTCTCTAAGCTGAATAAACAAATTCCTTAAAACTCCGTTTACAAATCCCCATTGAACTCTCCGTATTTGTTCAGGAACTGGGGACCGGTGACAGATCCCGGGCGGGGCCATGGAAAAGAAAAGATGGATTCTTTCTCATGCAAAATGAAAACAAAGTTGACCGCAAGGCTGAGAACGCAAAGAGAACCAAACTGTTTTTGACTTTATTCTTTAAACTGACTCCCCCGCTATGTCTTTGCACACACAGGCACACACGTGCGCTTCAAATACGCAAATATTTTCCAAGATGCTTCCTTTCTATCTGACAGCTCAAAAGAGACTTTTGTCTCTCCTGCCTTAATCTTTGAACTGATTGCTGCTCGTATCAGTTCTAGTTCACACTACGTACGCTGCTGGAAAAGCAGACGGCAGCCAGGTGGGACGCAGAACTTTTGTTAACCAGCAAAAGGCCTGTCACGGTGACAGGTGTCCATGCATTTGCATGCATGTGCAGCAGGGCAGTAACAAGGGTGGTACCTGGGCATCAAGATCCATTGGCGAGTGCTGGAAAAAATAAATGGCAATGCCTCCCAGCCCAATTCACTTCCTTTTTCCTGAAGGAATGAACTTTCTCTTCCTTTCCAGGTCACACCACATACAGTGGTGCCTCACTTGACGATTACCTTGTTAGACGATGATTAGTTTTTTTGCGATCGCTATTGAGATCGCTAAACGATGATTCAATGGGTTTTTTCCATTTTACGACGATCGGTTCCCTGTTTCGGGAACTGATTTTTCGCTTAACGACAATCAAAAACAGCTGATCATCGGGTTTCAAAATGGCCACCTGCTGTGCAAAATGGCTCCCCGTTGTGCTTTAGGACGGATTCCTCGCATTACAGGCACCGGAAAATGGCCGCCCTATGGAGGATCTTTGCTGGATGCTGAGGTATTTCGCCCATTGGAACGCATTGAACCGGTTTTCAATGCATTTCAATGGGCTTCTTTGTTTCACTTGACGAGGATTTCGCTTAACAGCTATTTGAATCGAACAAATTATCCTCGTCAAGTGAGGCACCACTGTACTCCTCTTTTTTTCAAGGCAGTTCAAAAAAATCATAGAATAATGGAGTTGGAAGGGTCGCAGAAGGCCATTGAATCCAACCCTCCGCTCAAGGCAGGAATCCAAACCAAAGCAGATCTGACAGATGGTTGTCTAATTTTCTCTTGAATGCCTCCAGTGTTGGAGCCCTAACCACCTCCCATGGTGGTGAAGGGTCCAACACTGGCTTCCATTGTCATACTGCTCTAACAGTTCAGAAGTTCCACCTGATATCCAGCCTAACTCTAGCTTCCTGTAGCTTGAGCCCACACGCCAGGATGACTGAGAACAGATCTAGCCCATCCTTTGTCTGACAACCTTTTAAGTGTTTGAAAAGTGCTATCATATCTCTCCTTGGTCTTCTTTTCTCAAGGCTAAACATGCACAGTTCTTTCAGTCTTCATACTTCAGGCTGAAGCAAGTGAGAGACAATGACTTCTGCTTACATATAAATGAGAAGGCTTGCATGTGTCAGTCAGATCTATGGTGCATGTGGGCATGTATTCACATACAAACCAATGTTGGATGCTAAGCAATGAGGCATGTTATGTTCAGGTATATACAGTGGTGCCCCACTAGACAGTTACCCCGCATGATGTCAAAATCACTTGACGATTACTTTTTTGTGATCGCTATTGCAATTGCAAAACAATGGTTCCTATGGGGGAAATCTGCTTTACGTTGATTAGGTCCCTGCTTCGCGAACCGTTTGTTCGCAAAATGTTGTTTTTTCCGTCTCCGCAAAATGGCTTCCCTTTGCAAAATGGCTTCCCTCCCTTCACAAAATGACTATTTTCCGGACCCCTGCTTCAGAAAGTGATTTTAAACAACTGATTGGCAATTCTCTATGGGCAGTCTTTGCTGGACGAGGTATTTCCCCATTGGAGCACATTAACCGGTTTTCAATGCATTCCAATGGGTTTTTCCCCCGCTTGACGACATTTTCGTTTAACAGCGATTTTATTGGAATGGATTATCGTTGTCAAGCGGGGCACCACTGTATAGGGAGCACATTGTTCCTAATGCAAGAGTGCATGGCAATACACCAGAGTGGGCTTAGCTAGTGCACTGGTCTTGGTGAATCCAGTCATGAAGAATCAAATCTAGTCCTTCGATTTTAGTCTCCCTGTTCTTTATTTCTTGGTCTCACTAGTGTGCAATCACGTTAGATGCAAGGCTGTCAAGTTCCATGTAGGAGTTTAGTCACACAATTCTGCGTCTCCTAGTTTAATAACAAGAGACAAGGCAGCTGTGATCCGGTTGCCCATCTCTTCACTGGCCCTATTGTTTGCCTCCCCCTTACTTGCTGTGTGGCATAACCAACACCCATTGACAGCAAGGAAGGAAAGTGCTGGATGAGACCCAGGAGCAAACAGCTGGACCGGCCCAACCATGAGGCATCATGAGGCAGCAAGCCTCTGATGGCAGATGGCACACATTTTGGCCTTGAACAGCTTTGGGGCCTGATCTGGCCCCACAGAACTCAAGCTTCCTCCAATATTTTTTGTGTGTGTGTTGGGTCTAAACAGCTAGCAGAATGAGGCAGCAGAACGGACTTTATACTGCACTTCTTACTGCAGGTGGTAGTTTTTATATTTGACTTCTTTTTTAAAAACCCTGCAAGGTGATGGTGGCTCATGATCGGGGGGATGGAGGGTTGTTTCTTCCTGATGTTGGGGGGTGAGGTGCCCCCCCAGTCCACAAGTCACTCCCACTGCAACTGAAATTACACAATTAGATAGCTCAGTGGTTTAGCTCTCTGGCTGCAAAGTCTGAGATTAGGAGTTCAATTTTCCACTTTGTCTCCTTGATAAAGGCTGGACTCGATGATGATCCGTAGGGTCCCTTCCAGCCCTGCAGTTCTAAGATTATAGAGAGACAAAAGGTTCGAGTACCACCTGTTTCCGCTTGGTGTGCTTACTTTCCGCTTACACGAAGTCTTTCATAGTGAGCTTTGGAAAGTTTCTTTTGGCGCTTTGGATTTTCCAGAATCCTTCAGTTAGCATGGTCACGGATACCCCACATGCTGACGGAAGGATTCCAGAGGTTGTTAACACCAAAAAGCCCAAATCCAAATGTATAGTCCCAACCAGAGTAGATAAAGGGGATTACTCTACTGTTGACTTATTCAATTAATCAGTGGTTCTACTTTAGTTGGGACTAACAACTAGACTGTTAGTCCCAACTAATATGAATTTGACCCAACTCCGGGAGGCAGTGGAAGATAGGAGGGCGTGGCGTGCTCTGGTCCATGGGGTCATGAAGAGTCGGACACGACTGAACGACTAAATGAAACGAACAACTCGACTCAGACCCAGGACTTTTCCAACATCTGACCAGCTCCGAATTGCCTTCTGCATTTGGGGTACAGGGGGAGAGGGGCTGAGGAGCCAGGCACTTCCCACCCCTGTCCCTCTGGACTTTGACATCCCTGAGAAACCTCTGCCCCACTGTCTGATCAGAGTTTGTAGCTAGAGCCACTCTGTGGCCTCTGGGAATTGTAAAGGCCATGCCAAATGTTCTGCGAAAATGAAGTTTTAAGTGTATCTTTTTCAAAGTAGGCTCTTGCACACAAAGCTCTGCTTTTGTGTAACAGGTGGCCTCACAAGTGGCACAGTCAGTCTTCTGAGCAGAAGAGTTTAGCATCTCATTCAGCAAATCCAGCTGAGCTCAAGCAGCAGCTTCTATGTATGTGCATATGCACGGGTGGGAGAAGCAGATAAGCACAGCAAGCCTGCTCACACAAGGAAGGCAGAAGGTTTGTTTCCCCCTTTACTTGTCACCTTGCCCTGATCCCAGGCAGATTCCTTTGTCCCCACCTCACCGCCTGTCACTTCTTCATCTTTCTAAATCATCTGTTTGTGTAAGAAAAAAAAAGAGAGAAAACCTCAGAGAGAGCCTCCTTCTGAAGCAACAACTGCACAAGCCGTCTGCCTCTCTCTCTCTCTCTCTCTCTCTCTCTCTCTCTCTCTCTCACACACACACACACACACACACACACACACACACACACACACACACACACACACACACACACACACACACACACACACACACACACACACACACACACACACACACACACACACCCATCCTGCTCAACCTTCTCAGGGAAAACAGAGCTGGAGAACATTTTGGAGAGGGAGGGAAAAAGAGAGGCCAAAGGGGCTGAGGAACCATTGATGGAGGGCTGGGCCAGCCCTATTCTTAGCCAGAGTGAGGCAAGTGCCTGAGGTGAGGGAGGGAACAAAAAGCTGTAGGAGATGCTGAAGGCAGAGTGGCCCACATGGCTTGCTCTATGCAGCTTAAACTAGCCCTAATACCTTCAGGTTCAGGGAGGGAGGCTATCCCATAGCCAGGTTGAAAGAGTCAAGTCTCAATGCGGTTGGCTTTTACATGAGAAATGGAAGATAATGGCGTCTTGTTATTCACCAAATGTGATGTTGTGAAACATCAGGGCTGTGTGCCTCTCCCTCGCCTGAGATATGACCAGGAAGAGAGGGGGGAGAACTATTGAATTTGTGGAATTTATGGAAGGGCTGACTCACCGGAATTGCCAAATGATTCAGTGGGTCCACAGGGAATAGGGATTGGACTGAGACCAACAGTTCTTGGCCTGTCGTTATGTACAAACCAGCAATCATTGTTTAAAGCCATTCTGGCTTGTTGGAACAAACCAGCAAAAACAATCAAGGATTTGTTGTTGGATTGGTTGGCACTTGCCTAGGGTTTGTGTTAAGCCAGATTTCCTGGTTTGTACATGCTCAGGAACTGCAGGGAGAGAAAGGGAATAATAGTTTAGTTCACCTCCCACTCACATCGGAGGAGCAAAGGGAGCTGACATTGTGGGATTTTCAGACTCTGCTCCTGCCTGCAGAAATTTGCCTACGTAGCTACAAATTATGTGTGTACTGTACCACTGAGTGACACCACACTTTGTGAGATAGACTGCTGTTTAAATCCTTCCAAGCGTCCACAGACGGGCAGAAACAACAATCCAATCCCACTCCCTTTTGAAAATAAATTGACTGTGGGATGATACCTGGAGATAATTCAAGGGGCAATTAATCAATTTTTCATCACTCACCTCCCATGTACGCTCTCTGAGAAGCTGTGAAGCTCCTGCAACCAGGAAGTCTTTTACTAAAGGCACAGAAACCCAGAAGAGCCTCAATGGCAATTAAAATTTTATTTTATTCCCACCCGACTCCCAAAACACATCTGGTCTGGGGGAGGGAAAGATTAACCCACAATTAACACAGACACCAGTGCACTGCAACAGTCTTATCACTTGAATTTAAGCAAAAGTAAATAAAAATCAATGAAGCTTAGCAATTCAAGCACAAAGGGTAAGAGGGACGCAATCCTCACCTCTAAAGCAGGATTGGTAGAAGTGCTTGGATCTTATTAAGAGTACCACATCCTCTAGCCAGCAGACAAACCAGGAAAGGATGCCAGGAGCAACATCTGGGTGGGGGGGGACCACACACACACACACACACACACACTTTGCCCGTCTGTGCTCTACAGCTGATTAAAACCATCCCTGCGTGGTCTGTCTCTCCCTCTGCCATTCTCTTCCCTGGCTTTTCCATTCCTTCCCCTCATGGCACAGAAGAGCCGCCTCTTCCAATCATCTCCCCCAACCGGTGTCTTCTTTTACACCCAGGTTTCCTCCTCTTCTTTGTACCCCTCTTTCCCTGTATCCTTCTTGCTTTATCCAGCCTTCTCTAAGATCTGATTTGCAACACTGATCGCAATGGTGACCATTTCTTTGGCTGTGTCCCCCTGCAACACTAGGGCTGTCCAGCTGGTTTCATTTTCTCTCCCAAACCACCATCATACAAACCTCTAATGCCAGAAATGTCTACAACCCCACAAACATTAAACATACACCAAATAGGATCATTTATTATCATAGGGATCACCAAACTGCTGTCCTTTGAGGTATATGGGATGCTCCAGAAACAATGAAAGGGGTGGCTTTTTTGGGTGTGTGTGTGTGAGATGGATGGAGGTGATAATTTTACTGCCCCTTCCTCCTTCTGTGTTACTGAAAAACACAAATCCGCTTCCATTTCATTTCATTTCATTCTCACTCCGTTTGTTAATGGCTTGGCGCCAGTGATTTCCCTTTATTTGCCAAAAATGTACCCAAGGCTTCCTTGCAAAGTGATTTATACTGTTTTGTCCCTTTCCCTGCTGATTTTGGCAGAATGACGCTTTTTTGTTCCGTGCTGAAACTCTGGGTGAGCTACTCTGAGTTCGTAGCAGAGACCCTTCTTGTAAGCCAGATGTTCTTTCCAGCCTTCTGCTTTAGCTGAACCTTTGGGGGGTGTTTATCCAGAGCGCTGGATTCTGGGCGAAATCTCCATCCTAAAAACCACGTTTGACCCAAAGTGTAGCCCTGTGGCTTTAATTTGAACAGGCTACCAAGTCAAAACGGCTTAGGATCGCTCTCTTCTCCCCCACCCCCTTCTGTGCGTTGGTCCCTCTGTTGTCCACTTACATACCTGGCTCGAAGCCCTCTGGCTGTGACTCATTCTTCCCCCCCAACCCCTGACTCATGCTGCTCACTCCCTTATGTAACATTTTAATCTCTGCAGTTTGCTTCCTATAACCAGATAATCACAACAGCCCTTGGTATTTCGGTGCGGTTCCCACAGGCCGTTTACACTTCAGTGCCATTATTCCTTCAGCACAGCTCTTTTATGTAAGAAGCCGCGGGGTTGCCTCCATGCCCTTTTAAACCCGTGTCAATCTGGAGACCATAGTTACGGAGCAATAGAGAGTCGACCAGTCTAAGCATGTGATGCCTCACATTATTCTTGGTCCATGGCTGCAACTCTGGAAAAAAACCAAAGGCCTCATTGCCCATGGACTTATCAAGGTTCATATGGGTGGCCAAAATAGATGAGGTGGAGAAACACATTCAAGTCTCTTTACCGTCACTGGAGTTGAAAGCTAGCCAAGCAACAGCAAGAGGTGGAGCACCTCAGAAGTTTGGAAGTCATACTGTTGCAAGAATATGTGACACAGCTTGGGGAGATCAAAACCTTTGACCTTACTGTCTTCAAACAGAACCTGACAAAGACACCTGCTTCATTTACACGCAAAGTTCATTTACTTCAGTTCTTGAGCCATGGCTCCTCTGCATTGCCAGCATTATTTGGATCTCTCCCCTTCAAATAAGTGTATAAATCAAGTTTATAATGACAAGTGAGTGGTGCTGCTTAAGGGAAGCCTCCCTTGCTACCGGCTTGGCAGCCATTTTGCTGAGCTTGTTTACTTGATCCGACTGGGAACCTGCAGTGCCACTCTCTGCCCTTCACAGTGGATTAAAATACAGAGGACATTTTTATTTTCTAAAGAACAAAGAGCTTTGTGGCACCCTAAAGGTTAACGAATTGACGTTTGCAGACTAGAGTCCATATTACTAAAAGATTATTCCACAATCCATCTTTAGGGTGTCTCAAGATTCTTTTGTGGTGTTTTTTTTTATTTTATTTTTGCCCACACAGGTGAACATGGTTACCATGTAAAAAAACTGTCACAATATTTCAGTCAGCCTGTTTCCCTGAAAATAAGACCTAACCTGAAAATAAGCCCTAGTATGGTTTTTCAGGGGACGTGGTGGTGCTGCAGGTTTAAACCGCAGAAGTCTCTGGGCTGCGAGGTCAGAAGACTAGCAGTCGCAAGATCAAATCCACGTGATGGAGTGAGCTCCTGTCACTTGTCCCAGCTCCTGCCAACCCAGCAGTTCGAAAGCATGTAAAAATGGGAGTCGATAAATAGGTATCACCTCGGTGGGAAGGTAATGGAGTTCCATGTCTAGCAGCAACCAGAAAAAAATGACTTGACTGTAACATAAAACAACCCCTGAAAATAAGCCCTAATGCCTTTTTGGAGCAAAAATTAATATAAAACCCTGTTTTATTTTCAGGGAAACATGGTATTTCCCTTCTTTTGAAAAGAAAAACAGGCATCTGACTAATCTGATGCTGGGGTTTCCACTTCCTTTCCACCCCAAAAAATTTCCTCTCTGAAACATGTAGCCCTTTGCTTTCCCAGATAATTCTTTTAAGCAGTGCTGGCAAAGTTTGTTCATCCGTCTACAGCTTGAGGAAAGCTTTTCCAAGAGCCAAAGGAAATCCATTAATCAGGTTCTATTTACCGGCTTGTGCCTGCGACCCGTTAGGTGATGCCATGACATGTCCTTCACATATATTTTCCTGCTTTATTTCTAAGGGCTACAGCCAGGCTCAACTGTTGTGAATTTCCCAGGTCCTCCTTTGATCGTCCCTTACACTTTGAAACAACATTGATTAACCTTGCACATTCCTCTGTCTTCCTCCTCTACAATCAGGCTATCAGTAATCTCTGTCAAAAGTCCCTATTTTTTCATTTCCCCTCTTACTTCCTTCCATGTTCGGAATGTTGTGCACCTGGGCGTTGTGCCGAGACAACTTTTAACTCCTTGTTTTTGTAAGGCAGAAGACGTCTGTAAGAAAACACTCTATTCTAGATGGAGGGCCAGCTCATAGATAGCTTGTGAGTGGAGCGGGGGGCAGGGGGGTTCCCCTGTCCCAAAATTATGGGGTAATCCCCCCTTCCCAGACCATGAGCTGGGAAGAACTGGCTTACCTAGGAGAAGAAACCATAGTACCTGGATGAGCATTTAGCAGACTTCAGTAGGTAGCAGGGTTGTTGGCAAGTCTTTGAGTCCCAAGTTCGAGCCTTTGGTACCAGGTCCTAAGTTCTAAGCCCCAATTCCGAGTTCCTATTAAAAACAAGTTGTCCCCCCCCCCAAAAAAAGGGAAGGGATAGGTGAGTTCTGAGTTGAGCCAAGTCACTGGTGTGACTTAAGCTCGACTTGACAGCAAGTCCTGTGGCTTGAGTCCCCTCCTTGGTAGGAAGGACTGGGGATGTCATTTAATTATTTAATTTCTCACAATGTCTCAGACCAGTGTTGCACTCTTGAGTGTTGGAGGGCAACTGAAATGGTGGCTTGGTGTTGGGAAGCTATGTGTTTAAAGACGAGCTTGGAAAAAGCTACTTTCTTGGGCTACAGCTCTCAGAATGCTGACTTGGACCTTCTGGGGCAAAAACCCAAATGTTTCCATGTTCTGGAAAAAGGAGGGAGGGCTGGGGGAAGGCATAGCCCTTCCAGAGTGCTGTCCACAAATGCCAGTTGCAAACTCAAGCCTACAGATTTCCAAAGGCAGCTTGAGCATGTCCTGGAACTATTATCATTAAAACCACTGGAACTAGGGGCTGCTTAACATTGAGTGGACTGTGCTCCAGAAAAACTAATTACTCCAGTTGCCATTATTTCAAAAGACCAGACTACTATATAGCACAATCTTTCTTTTGAGTGTCTGTCAGAGATCCCCAACCCCGGGGTCCGTGGCCTGCTCCAGCTCAAGCCACGGGCCAGCACAGGGCCACGGAGACAGACCTCCCAACCCCCTGCATGCACCCCACCCGCACAGCCCCTTTGTGCATGCACGCATGCAGCACCCATGCGACTTCTCCCTCACCCTTTTGCGCATGTGCATGAGCGCCGTGCATGCTGCGCTGCTGTTTGCGTGTGCACCCAAGCACCCACACGCCCGCATGAACGCCGCGCCACTGTTTCCGCATGCGCATGATCACCCTCCCTCTCCTTCGCGGATTCCCCAGCTGGTCTGTGGGGTTAAAAAGGTTGGGGACCCCTGTGTTACATGACATAAAGTCAGAACTGACTTATAATGACTCTAACAGGACTTTCAAAGTAAGCAAGAAATTTAAAAAGTGGGTTTTTTAACCCTCCTCCCATGAGTTTCCCTGGCTAAGAATGGTTTCGAATTCAAGTCTCTTAGTCCTTTGCTTCCCCTGCTATACCGCCCTGGGTATTTACATACCCATCTTTTTTCTTTGTTTAGTCATTTAGTTGTGTCCGACTCTTCGTGACCCCATGGACCAGAGTACACCAGGCCCTCCTGTCTTCCACCGCCTCCCCGAGTTGGGTCACATTCATGTTGGTCGCTTCAATGACACTGTCCAACCATCTCGTCCTCTGTCGTCCCCTTCTCCTCTTGCCTTCCCAACATCAGGGTCTTTTCCAGGGAGTCTTCTCTTCTCATGAGATGGCCAAAGTATAGGAGCCTCAGCTTCAGGATCTGTCCTTCCAGTGAGCACTTAGGGTTGATTACCTTCAAAATGGATAGGTTTGTTCTCTTTGCAGTCCAGGGGACTCTTAAGAGTCTCCTCCAGCACCACAATTCAAAAGCATCAATTCTTCAGCAGTCAGCCTTCTTTATGGTCCAGCTCTCACTTCCATACATCATTACAGGAAAAACCATAGCGTTGGCTATGCGGACCCTTGTCAGCAAGGTGATGTCTCTGCTTTTTAAGATGCTGTTGATGTTTGTCATCACTTTCCTCCCAGGAAGCAGGCGTGTTTTAATTTCGTGGCTGCAGTCGCCATCTGCAGTGATCATGGAGCCTAAGAAATTAAAATCTGTCACTACCTCCATATCTTCCCTTTCTATTTGCTAGGAGGTAAAGGGACCAGTGGCCATGATCTTAGTTTTTTTTTAATATTGAGCTCCAGACCGTTTTTTGTGCTCTCCTCTTTCACCCTCATTACGAGGTTTTTTAATTCCTCCTCACTTTCTTCCATCAGAATGGTATCATCTGCATATCGGAGGTTGTTGATATTTCTTCCAGCAATCTTAATTCCGCCTTGGGATTCCTCCAATCCAGCCTTCCGCATGATGTAGTATGCATATGTTAAATAAGCCGTGGGACAATGTACAGCCTTGTCGTACTCCTTTCCCAATTTTGAACCAATCAATTGTTCCATATCCAGTTCTAACTGTTGCTTCCTGTCCCACGTATAGGTTTCTCAGGAGGCAGATAAGGTGGTCAGGCACTCCCATTTCTTTAAGGACTTGCCATAGTTTGCTGTGGTCAACACAGTCAAAGGCTTTTGCATAGGCAATGAAGCAGAAGTAGATATTTTTCTGGAACTCTCTGGCTTTCTCCATAATCCAGCGCAAGTTAGCAATTTGGTCTCGAGTTCCTCTGCCCCTTTGAAATCTAGCTTGTACTTCTGGGAGTTTTTGGTCCACATACTATTTCTTCTAGAGAGATGCAATTTTAGCTTCCCTTAATTGCATTGATTCCCAACCTTGGGTCTCCAGATGTTCTTGGGCTACAACTCCCAGAAATTCTGGCCAGCACAGCTAGCCAGTGGTGAAGGTTTCTGGGAGTTTTAATCCAAGAACATCTGCGGGCCAAAGTTTGGGAACCACTGCCTTAACGCAACTAAGTTTGCAAATCTGATGCTACTTTTTATTTTGAAATCAGTAGTGGCATGGTTTGCCATAGTCTTTACCATCAAGTTGCAGAAAGGCATTCCAACAGCTCAGATGTTAATACCAATTGCCGTGATAAATAAACTGAAGCAATCTGTTATAATGTATGGAAAGTTTCCCGGAGTTGATTCTTTACAAATCTGTTCCACTAACACATGGAGCAAGCATGAAACCAACACAGTACAAGTGTAGGCTCTAACCCACCCACGATGACCAATAATTGTTGAAGGATATTCAAAAAATGATGGTAGATAAAAGAGTTCCCCCCCTCCCTCTGTGGTATATCATCTTCAAAACCTAATGTGGAACATTTCCACAGATTTTTGTGCAATACCCCTGTGTTGCATTGTTTCAAAAAAGCACATTCTTGAGCAGGAAGAGACAGTATGACAGCGTAAATTAAACACAACCAGATCAATCTCCTAATCCATCAATGGAAAATAAAATTAAATTATATGGGGTGGGGGTGAGGACCCTGAATCAACTCACTGGCTGGAATCCAGGACTCAGTCGGAGTTACAGCAACCCTACTGAACCAATGGGGATCTGGTGAGTCAACTCCTCTGTAAGTTCCAATGATTCAATGGGCTTACTCTAGTCGCAACCTACTGCTGGATTTCAGCCACTGTTTTCGTTTTTTTAAAAAAATATATACAGTGGTGCCTCGCTTAACGAGCGCACCGTTTAACGAAGAATCTGTATAGCGATCCCTTTTTGGGGAT
This sequence comes from Pogona vitticeps, assembly GCF_051106095.1. Taxonomy (NCBI): domain Eukaryota; kingdom Metazoa; phylum Chordata; class Lepidosauria; order Squamata; family Agamidae; genus Pogona; species Pogona vitticeps. The sequence goes on along the minus strand of NC_135783.1, from coordinate 11,329,587 downwards.
CGCTATACGGATCAGCCCCAATCGCCGCACTCGCTTTGCGACGATTGGGGCCTCCGGTGGCCATTTTGGAGCTGCCGAACAGCTGATCGGCGGCTCCAAAATGGCCGCCGGAGCGAAAACATCGCTGGAGGGGTAAGTTTCCACGCTTATTGGAACGCATCAAACTAAGTTTAATGCGTTCCAATAGGCTTTGCTTACCCGCACAGCGATGTTTTCGTATAGCGAAGGTTAATCCGGAACGGATTAACCTCGCTATACGGGGCACCACTGTATTTTATTAGTTTTTCGATCTATCTACATTCCATTCATGCTGGTTAAACATCGTGTTACATGGCTTGCTTATAATTATTTGTTTTTTTGTGTCTTAGTGTCTTCTTATTTGTCCCTTCAAAATCCATACATTTTTAAACATTTAAACCACGTGTGTATTTTAGTATGCAATATTAGCTACTATCATAATATTGCTCTCATAGTATAAAATGTTCTCAAAATCATCCAATAACATACGTAATCAAAATAATTCCAGTTCCAAATCTATATAATTTGAGGTGATTTACGTAACCTACAAAGTTTGTATTTTGTACCAATAATAACTGAGTAGGTTCCTAACACATAGTATATGTTATCTAAAGCATTTTATACAGATTTTCTTTATATAAATGTTTAGCCACTTCTATCTCCGTATTTCCTATCCTGTCTATATCAACATCATATCTAATGCATGTTCATTAAGTACTATTTGTTTTGCCCCATCCTTTGATCTAGCTTTAATTTACCTTAAAAAGCATCATGTTATGCCTTTACCCTGATTAGTGAGTCCTTATTTCAGTTTAATTCCCTTTTTGAATTATATAAGATATGCCCCTTTACAAATCCCTAAGTTAGGTATATACATGCTTTTCAACATTGAGGGCTACCTTAATATTTTTCCCTTTTTCATCTTTCTAAGTAACGCCTTCTCTTATTTGTCTATTCCCAATTCTTATTCCTATCTCTCTAAACATTCTGCCATCCCTTGTGTGATCCAAAAACATTTTATACACTTGATCTATCTCCAATAGATCTTTGTGCACTTGGTTTATCTCCAATAGATCTTCCGGGCTATTTTTAATTACTTCTGCCGATTTTCTCCCCTTATCTTCCCTTAAAACTCTCCATGGCTCCAAGGTTAGAATTAAATCTCCTAGGTTTTCCACCCAAGAATTTCCTCCAGCCCCTCTTTTGATTGGCATCCACCATCCTCTCATTTCCTTGTTCATTATTCCATATCTCCTGTTGACTATAGTTCTTCTTCGACTGCTCCTTGAATAGTTTTGCCTCTTCGTTATGGGATCTCACTATTTCTAAGATTACTTGAAGGGTAGATTTTGTTTCATCCCAAAACTGTCCATGTTGTGGCATTATGTTCCAGATGTGAAAAAATTATATTGCAAGTGAAAGTTGTCCAAATGCTTAAAGTTATCAGTCCAGCTCCATCAATACTTGCTTCCATAGGTCCACTTTAATGAATTGATTATCTTTAGAGTTAAGCTTGAATCCAGTCTCAGATGTAGAGAGTTTTCCCCACTGAAAAGGTCCCATCGAGTTCAGAACCCAGGATACAGTTTAGAAGTTCCACTTTGGCTGGATTGGGCTTTCTAGGGTTAATTTATCTGTAGTTCAGTTCCGTCCTCAAAAAGAAAGGGAATTCCAAACATCCATAAAGTGTTCAAGGTCATTGATTCTAGGCTTTTTGCCAACACCTTAGATAGCTGTTACAAGTAGAATAACAATTTTAGTTTCCCAGAGTTGTTGCCAATAATGTTTTCAGGAGAAAGATTCTTAAGTTTATAACGACAAGAGTAATATGAAACTTCCTTCCTTTAAATATAATTAAATGTCTAATTAATGTCCAATTTATGTTCCTTGTGTCTCCCTGCATCTCCTCCTCTCTCCAGATTCACCGCTGCTCAATCAGTGGTGAAGGGACAGAAGACGCTATTTCTGCCATAGGAATTGCCTCATCCAGGATAGTAAATCAATACAGTTAAAAAAAATATTCCTCACCCAGTGGTAACACAATGTTAATTAAGCTAATTTATTGCTTCTCCATTCGTGGCTCCTGACAACTTGCAAGCAAGCTAGTCCAGCTGCTTGTTTCCGCCCGCTGGTTGACTGGGGAGTTTCTCAGATCAAACGTGGGTAACCACTGTTCCCCAGTGATCAACTGGCTTCTCCCCCATTTCACCACCTCTTTGAGGTGGTTTTAACCCCCTAGGGGGCCCCAAACAGTTTGGAATTCAGCCCAGGGGACGGAGCTCTGTCCTCCTCCTGCTCTCTCGTCGAAGCATCAAGCCGGAAGTCCTGTTTTCATTGTTTTCGTAAGTCAACATAAAAGTTATTCAGTGCTTGTTATGAAGCTCCTGCCCTTCCTAACTGAGTTGAGAATAATCAGATTTTTCTCAAAAGAGGTCATTCCTATTCACTTGTAACTAGTTTACTTCTGTCTTTAGAAATCCAGGAAACTAAGCTTGTACCACTGCTAACCTACTAGATTATATACCATTGACAATATGTGGATCATGGTCTATCAGGTGCTTGATAATCTTCACCTCCGCAAGAGAAAGCATGAGTTGGTGGCAACTTTGGTGGCCAACTCACCACTTTAAGAGGGTTTTCATTCCTAATTCCCAAAAGGACGAGAGTAGACCATTGGTCTAGATGGGTGGGGTATAAATCGAATGAATGAATGAATGAATGAATGAATGAATGAATGAATGAATGAATGAATGAATGAATAAATAAATAAATAAATAAATAAGAAAGAACAATTCAGTTTCCAGGTCTCACCTCTTCCAGGAAGTAGTCGTAGTAGGAGCCCTGGGGTGCTATACCTCAAGGGCAACCTACCCAAAAATCTCTGGGACTATCAGTGTCTTTCTGCACCATCAGGATAACATTGTGAGAAAGGCCCTAAGGAGCTATGTTGCACTCACTCGCTAAAGGCTATAACGGCCCTTTCGCTACAACAGTGTCACCAGGCGATCTGCTGGGTGGGTGTGGCAGCTCACTAGGTGACCCTCTGCACCTACAGCCCTCTTTAACTCCTGGCTGCAAACCCATTTTTCTAGCACACAAAAAGAGGACACCAAGGACAAGAACTTGACACCTTGACTCAAGTCTGAAGGGGCACAGTTAGTTCTAACTTCCTAGGCATTTTGCTTCTTTTATCTGTCTAGGAGTAGAGCCAGGTTGCTGTTCTCTGCAAAAATTGTGCAGGAAAAACATTCCCGATATCTGCAGACTTGCACCTTTTTGAACAGGAAGGCTGGGTATGTCCACCTTTGCAAGAGGCTGCAATTATAGGAGCATGAGGGGGCTTTGATGACTTAGAGTGACAGAATACTCACAACTTTCAAATGCTCTTCGGTGGGAGAGATGCATACTTTATTGGTTTACTTAATGATTCTGTCAGCTCCCCTTCTCTCCTGCCTCTCCTTCAGTGAGCTGATGGCAGCATGCATGGCTTTCGCCCTCCACCTCCATCTTCACAACAGCCCAGTGGGGCAGGCCAGTCTGAGAAAGCACATCTGGCTCTAGTACACCCAGTAACTTTCAGGGCTCGGTATAGACTAGAACCTCCTAATTTCCACTTTGGTGTTTCTGTTCTGATTGGCAAGAGAGAGGAACTGGCCCTGCTTCTATATACGACTGTATTTGACATTGACCCTGGCTGTTGGCAGTTCTCTGGGGGGAGATGTCTTTTACACCTATGCTGACAGATCTTTTAACTGAAAATGCTAGGACCTAGGGAGTGAACAAATGTGCAGGCAGACCAGAGATATGTGCAGGCAGACCAGGTATATGGAGTTTGCTACCCAACATCCTCCCTTGTTGCCTGGTTAACAGTGCTCCTCCTGCTGGCTAGGAGGAGCACTGCAGGTGGCACCCTCACCTGCCCAAACAGTTAGGCCACTTCTGTCCTCCCATCACCCCTGAACCAAAGAAAACATAGCAGAAATGACTCAAACTCTGGCTCCAAAGAGTTTGCTGAACAACTTCCGGGCTTGAAGTTTACCAGGCTGTGAGGGCAACTGAAGTTCACAGCTCTCAAAAGCCTGGAGCCTTATCTCAATGAGGAGTTTGTTTTCCAACTCCAATCATGCCTGCTGTTGGCAGCGGGCTGCTTTCTAAAATCTCTACAACTCCCTGAGTAAATAAGTAGATTCCTGATGCGGTTCCAGCTTCTAAAATATGCCTTTGAAGGGTTCAGCCAGCAGCAAGCCACAAAATGCTTCCCTGCCTCTCTCTCTCTCTCTCTCTACCCCCCCCCGCCACCCCCCTGTCCACCCACTGGCAGCCTGTTCCTGTGATACTCGCAAGGCACTCCTCTGGGTAGGTGAACCCAGAGTTAGATAAGAAACGGGCCTGAGACATGTTCCCTTTGAAAACTGACAAGACAAAAGAGTTTGCGAAGAGATCAAGCCGTTCCAGGACGCTGTCGAAATACCAGCTTTGTGACTCATGGTGTTGATTAGCACAGACTGGATTAAAATAATTCGGAGCCAGTGTGGTTTCTCTAATCCCATGATTATGCCTCAATCCCATGATTCGCACAAGTTTGTGCACAAATACAATCAATGCTGCTGTTCCTGCTGCTACTTACTGATTTATTTATATAGGGTTTTGGAAGGGTCAGAATCATTACATCAGTACAACAGCCCTTTCAGGTCGTACAGTATTCATATGGCAGATGGCTCAGACTGAGAGCCTTTTTATTTTAACCAAAGTTGATACTTTTAATGCATGTCCTCCCCTGCAGTGCTATGTGGATTAGGCCGTCCCTACCTCCATTCAGTTCCCACCCCAAAGAATCCTAAAATCTTTAACCAAGGGAACACGCTCATATAGATAAGCTTAACTGAACACTATTCGGAACAGAGGGCAAATACCAACAGAAAAGATGAGGGAGCTGGAGTGGGTATCCAGTGCTCAGGTTGCACCATTTATTAGATTTATTAATATGCAAATTGGGTAGGACAGGTAAGTATAGACCTGCACAAGGACACTTGAGTAGTTATTCATGTTGTTGTTACCATGCTGTCCAGTTGGTTCATCTTATGGTGACACTATGGATGACTGAGTTGAGTGACCGTCAAAATGTCCTTTCTTTAACAACGCTGCTCAGCTACTGTAAACTCCAGGCTGTACCATCTATTTCACATCTGATTTTACTCTTTTTTTCTTGTTGTGTTCTACTTTTCCTACCATTATCCACTCTTTCAGACAGTCTTGTCTTCTCGTTATATGCTTGACGTTTTATTTATAGAATGCCTTTAATTTTTTTTTTCAAAAACTGCTTTACCTTCAACAAACCTTCCCTGGCTATTGGCTCTCCAGATAAGTTAGACCACAACTCCTTTCATCCATGCTTTCTAGTCCAGTAATGTAATTTCCCCCATTTCTGTCTTCATTATGGTGTTTGGAGCAAAGACCTTTCTATATTTCCAAGTATTTGAAGAAGTGCTTTAATGTTTTTTTAAATGCTGTGCTCTGCTGCTGTATAGTTCAAGTGTAATAGTTTTTAGTTTTTTGCTGTTCTCTCTCTCTCCCCCCCTCCCACCCCGGTATTGCTTTTATCACTTCTCGTTTCTGCACTGTATGTTTTTAATTTGCTGTTGTGACTGTGTGGTCTAAAATGGCAATCCATCAATCAGCAGAATAATCTCCTAGTATGATATACATCTGATTTCCACATGCTGGAGACAAAAAAAGAAGAAACCCCAATAACTTTTTGGCAAACCCTAAGCTCCAGTTGACTTAAGGTATCTGAACAGCTGTTGTTGGATCTCTAAGAATAAAGTACCAAAGAAATCAGAACGTGATCTTAACCACTGCTGGGAAGAGGCAAGGGGGAATAGTAGAGAGATTCACTTTCTTTTCTTTTTTAGATCTTGATGCAGATTGATATTCTTAGGCTTTTTTCTTTCTTTGGGCCTTCTTCTCCCTCTTTAGTAACTGAGGCTTATACCGACTGGCATGCACAGAAGCCAGCTCTGGAGTTTTTTGTAACCATGTTTAGAGAAGCATTGTCTCTTGCACCATTCTTAAATGAATTTCTTTCAGAAATAAACAGTAAATTTCCTTTTTGGTCTTAATACAACTACTCAAGGGTGGTTGGTTATTTCTTCTCAATGGACACCAGTGCATTCAGGATGAGTTCCCAAAATAATCATGTAAGAGTCGTGATCTGACCTCTCCAAACAATCCACCTCATTTGTCTTTTCTCAGGCCAAGCAGAAGCAAGACCTCACCTACTAAGAAGCTTAAGCAAGAAAAGATTTCTGCCTGACACTCTTCTGCCAAGCGAAACCTACAGACAGGCTGACACATATATACACGCAGATAGATTCTTTTCCCTCTGGCTCTGTAATTTCATCAACGTGGGTGCAAGGATTGAATAAACTGGTTGCCAACAAAAACAAACAGAAATGCAGAAACAGTTGCGCAACGGGATTCCAAAGAGCTAGAAGAGGGGTAGGTGAGATCCGTTGAGGGGAAAAATTATGAGCCAAACAAGAACATCCCAGAAGGATCTCTGCAGATGTATTTGATGAAAACAGGATCATGCTGCAATTCACTACTTGTTGCTGTGTCTTTCTGCAGTGAATAATTACAGCTTCTGGAAGTTGTCCTGCTACAGGCACACAGATGCATAAACTCATACACTGATTTGGAAGCCACTGTCCTCTCATGCAGCTGGGATGGGGCTTTGCCCAGCGTTTGCACAGATCCTTTATAAACAAAAGGACCCCAGATTGATAGCTGACATCAATCTGTTAAAACAGGACTGGGGAGCCCCAGGAAAGGAGCTTCTAATTTTGTTCATTTTTACCGGATTGGTTTTGTTTCCCTTGACATATTGTAATTCACTTTCAAATTTTCCAAACTAGGTCATTAGTTTGAAATAGGGTGATCCGTTTAATTGTACTTTAACATTATAATTTCCTGGCCCAAATCCTATTGCTCACATATGCTGATGTAACTCAAACAGCGTAAACTGCAGCAGTGAACTGCCACGAGTTAAAGACCTGATGCTTGTATTCTTTCTCATATGCCAGGTCATGAGACTGATGCGTGATCTGGAATACAAGCACTGACTTCTTAACCAGAAGCAATTCAAAGGTATCATTATGGCATTTGATTTATGCTAGCATAGAAAGTACTGTATTCCAATTCTGGCCATTATGTTCCCAGCGCTGTGCAATTTGTTAATTATGTCGTGAGAGTCTTTGGGTCTCGTTTTGGAAGAAAAGCAGAAGATTAAATATCTAAATAAATCCTTATAAACTGCTCTAGATGTAGCTGAACTGCAGCTTCCATCTGACTCTTAACAGTCTGGTTTATGGTTTATGGGAGTGGTATTTCACCAACATTTGGAGACAGCTGGTTCCCCTCCTCTTGAGTCAGTGCCATTTCAAGCAGCAACGCATATGGGCAACACTGGATTACTAGATCAGTGATCTTGCTTAGGAGAAAGTCCATTCAAATGATCCCATTCCAGAGGGAAACCTGTATGCATGTAATTATGATGGGAGCACCCACAGGGAGAGGCAGGAAATTATTTTCAAACAACTGCCATCTTTGCCTGTTCAAATCCCACTGTTTTAATGTCTCCAGCTTTCTCTGCCCTCTTCATCAGGTTAGGTTGGATAAGACTGGGAGCTGAGCCTTCCAGAGTCATAAATAATACTTTGTTTTATTATTTATTTATTTATTTAACTTATATGCCTCCCAGTCTACTCAAAGGTCTCTGGGCGGCTTACAACAATTAAAATACAATAAAAATACAGTGGTGCCTTGCTTAACGGGTTTAACGACGAATCCCCATTTAACGACGAATCCGCATAGCGAAGAAGATTTTGCGATCGCTTTTGCGATCACATTGCGATGTTCCGTATGGGAAGCTCCTGCCGGTCAGCCAGCCGGAAAAGCTGGCGGGCGCTTGGGAGGAGGGTGGCGGAGCCTTCCCCCGCCCTCCTGCCCAAGTGCTGGCCCCATTTTCGGCCAGCTGATTAGCGGTTCCAAAATGGCCGCCGCAACCATTTTTGTGCGATTTCCTTGTTTACCGAGGGCGCGAAAATGGCAGTGCTATGGAGGATCTTCGCATAACGGTGTGTTTTCGCCCCATGGGAACACATTAAACGAAGTTTAATGAGTTTCTGTGGGGTTTTCCTACCCGCACTGTGGTATCATTTTATCTTCCTGTACTTGCGTTTCGTCAAGTTGATTCTGACTTCTCAAGATCTTCCAGGTATAGACTACTCAGAATTCACTTTTTCTGGGGTGCCCTGGGATTATGCCACTTGTCCAAGACCACCTTGGCTAGTTTTCCACCTGGGAGGCAGAGTGGAGAATAGAACTGGCTCCATAGCCAACTAACTGTCCAGTGGTTTAGTGGCATCTGGCTGCAGAGCCAGAGAGTGGAGGTTTTATTCCCCACGGTGCGCCCTCAACAGGGTCTGGTCTTGATGATCCATAGAGTCCCCTCCAGCTCTGCAGTTCTAAGATGATGAGGAGGGTGGTTATAGCCAACTGTTCCCACCTGGTGAGTTATCTAGCCAGCAGGCAGAACTCAAGAGATAATTTTGCATCAAAGGCAATAATATAAAATCGCACCTTTTGCTTTGCATTCCCCCCCACTCTACACTACACTCCAAAAAGAGTGGTGAAAGGGAGGGAGCAGTACTATAGAATTACAAACATACAGGATACGACAAAAAGTCTGGAATGTGTAATTTTGTGCAATACGTGCTTCAGTTTAAATTCTGAAGCTTGGTTCAGTCATTTCCTAGCTGGATAATCTCACCATGTTTATGGGGGTGGTGGTGGTCAACCATCCTCTCCTCAATCCATTGTTGTTTTGTACACATATTAGTCTACGGGGGAGACACATGAGTAAGAAGCTTGCCTCTCCTCACGCTGGTTACACCTCTCTTTCTAGGTAAAGACATTCTGGGTGTTATTTTCTCCTACAGGATCATTTTCAGTGCTCCTGCTATTTATTCATGTATTTATTTTATGTAAAATATATTTACCTCAACTTTCTTCTGTAAAAGGCTGAGGTTCTTCCTTGTGTGTGGAGTGTACACACAGAGGAACATCTCGTGTGTGGATTTTTAACTTCACACATTTCAAAAATGAGGAAAAAAGGGGACAGGTGAGTTTACTTGGGTAGGAAATGACTGCATAGGGTTTATTAAATGTCCCTTGCTCTTCCTAATGGCCTGGAATGCTTAGGATAGTAGTTGTATATATATGTACTGTATATATGTATATTTGATTACTAAGTTAAGTTTTATGGAATCTGGTTTGATTTAATTCATCAGGTGTTAATCTTAGGTTGCTTTTTCTGTTTCAGTTTGTGATGTCATGCTTTCTGATGCCTTTTTAATTATTTTAGTTGCTTGTATGCTTTGCCTAATTTAGCAAACTCTCTCAGCAGAGTACAAATCATGTATTTTTCTCAAAAAGGATGCCTCCACAGGTCAATTGCACAGAACCTTGTCTTTTCTTTTTCTACAGCATGTAACTTTTCCCCACAGGCACTGTGACAGGGGCACAGGTTTACGTGTGTGCATGACCATATGCACACACATTTTAATTAAGATGGAGCACTGGACGTGGGAAGTTTCCGTTGGCAATTTATGGTAAGCATTAAAATTGTGCAAGTTATTTACAAAATGGAACATTCTTGTGGCCTTGCTGTAGAGCATGCACAAATTCTTGGAACTTCACAAATGAAATCAATGTTTGGTTGGTGCTTATAAATAGCTCCATCACAAGGCCCGGTTTACCCCCCATTGTGCAAAACTGAATTCAAAGACCAGCTTGCACACTGTTCGACGGTGAGCCATTTCTACTCAAATTATAAACAAATTCAATCTCTTCCATTCAACTCCCAGGGAGCTAGAATGGCAGGAGAAGAGCTTCATATTTTGAGAGGTCTCACATATCCACAAATATTCCCAGCAAAATGTTACGTATCTGGTTCTGTCCTCTTGCAGTTTTTCTACCATGTTTTGCTTGATGCTTTCAGAAATCTAAAAATGCAAGTCCAAAAACGTAATCCAAACAGGATGGAGGTAATGATAGTGACTGGTGGTTCTGAGATTAGTAACCATATGAATGCCCTCGTAACCACAGAAACAGCCATTGTTTAACCCCATAGAAATCTTCTCACGATAATTTGGAACCTTCACCTGTGACTTTAATCACCAGATCCAAATTGTACAAATTTGGTGGAATCCTCCTTGGACTATATCTAGGACATGAGCAGCTCGTGGACCAGGATGGAGGGGGCACTGTATCTCAAAACTGCAGGGTTTGCCCCTCCACCCCCTAAACTGGCCAAAAGCTGTCACTGACTCAGGACTGGGCTGAAATATTTAATTGGTGAATCTTTTAGATTAGGCAGCTGGCACTTCTCAATTTCTATGGAAACGTGTCTTAACTGAAGCACTTTTTTGTTGTTGTTTAATCGTTAATTTGTGTCCGACTCTTCGTGACCCCATGGACCAGTGAATGCCAAGCCCCCCGGTCTTCCACTGCTCCCGGAGTGGGGGTCAAATTCATATTGGTAGCTTCGATGACAGAAGCACTTTTAGTCACTATATAAGACATCTTTTTTAAAAAAAGACCACATCTGACTCTCTTTTGCAAAGGAGGAAAATGCCTGTTTCAAAGTGGCATCTATTGCAACACATGTTCATCCTGTAACGGAAACATACTCCCCCATTCACAACTACCACAATAAAGTGGTGCCTTGCATAACGAGCGCCCCGTTTAATGACGAATCCGCATAGCGATGCGGATTTTGTGATCGCTTTTGCGATCGCATTGCGCTGTTTAAATAGGATAAACATCACATTGCGATGATGGTAAGCGTTTCGCTTACCAATGTTCACATTACGATGTTTTAGAACAGCTGATTGGCGGTTCCAAAATGGCCACCGGATCAACAAAATGGCCGCCCGCAGCGTTTTCGCGCCGATTCCTCGCTTACTGAGGCGGCAAAAATGGAGGATTCCCGCTTAGTGGTGAGTTTATCCCCCATAGGAACGCATTAAACGGAGTTTAATGCGTTCCTATGCGGTTTTTATATCCGTATAGCGATGTTTCCGGATAGCAACAATTTATCTGGAACGGATTATTGTCGCTATGCGGGCCACCACTGTACTTATGTCAACCTTATGCCAATTTACTGTGTGGTTGTACACATGTCTACTCAGAAAGAAGTCCCACCTGAGTTCAACCAGACTTACTCCTGGGCAACTTGGTTAAAGCCGAATCAGTTATATGATTTGAGAATCTTTCCCACCTTTCTCCCAGTTTAGGGACTCAAGGCAGCAAACAACAGTTTTAAAATTACTTATGCGTAAAATCACATTACATTAAGATATTAATACTGAAATAGAATTAAACCTAAAGAATGTTAAAAACATCACTAATTGAAACAAATTAAAGTAGATTAAAAACACATGACCAAAAAATTAAAATAAGCTGCACTCCCCATATTAAAAATTCTATTCCTGCCAGGGCATTCACAGATCAAAAGATAGTTTTAAAAGGAAGGTTTTGCCTGCCATTAGAAAGACTGTAAGGAGGCCCGATATAGAACTCCACAGACTGGGAGCAGCTACTGTGTAGACAAAGCCCGCTCTTGGGTCCTTATCAAACATTCCTGCAATGATGTCAGGACTGAGAGAAGGCCCTCTCTAAAGATCTCAGGGATGGGTATGGGGGGATTATATGGGAGAATATGGTCCTTCCAATAAACTGGACTCAAGCCATATAGGGCCTGATAGGTCAAAACCAGCACTTTGAATTGGACCAGAAAACAGTGTTTTTGCCTTTTTAAATGGCCAAAACCCTATTCGTGTTTGCATACAGTCTGCATAACTTCCTGTGGCTAATAACACCCAATTGCCAATATGGCCAGGACATGCCTCAGTCATGTGTCTGGTCATATGACCAACTACGCAATCAAGATGGTCACTGGCACTTCATCGTTTAGCTGCAATTAGCCACAAACCTTACACAAATTCCAACAGTCTGTCCCTCAATGTGTTTCCTGAAATTGCTTTAAAGAGATTTTATTTATTTATTTATTTATTTATTTATTTATTTATTTATTTATTTATTTATTTATTTATTTATTTATTTGACTTATATACCGCCCCATAGCGCTACAAGCACTCTCCGGACGGTTTACAATTTTAATTATACAGGCTACACATTGCCCCCCCCAGCAAGCTGGGTACTCATTTTACCGACTTCGGAAGGATGGAAGGCTGAGTCAACCTTGAGCCGGCTACCTGGGATTTGAACTCCAGGTCGTGAGCACAGTTTTAGCTGCAGTACAGCCTTTTTAACCACTGCGCCAGGAGGCTCACTTTATTTAGTACCTTTCAATAAAGAAAAGAATGAATAATTGGCATTTTTCTGTGGCACCTCTAGTGAGTTTTCATGGCTGAGCTGGAATTCAGACCCAGGCCCCCTGAGTCATAGTCTGTGATTAAAAACACTACACCAGAGTGGGCATCACAGAATTCAGGTTAGGTAGGTTTTTATACTTAATGAATGTTTATTTAATTACTTGCTTTAAGCCTCTGAAACAGACACTGAATTTGGAGTTCTAAGTTGCTGACTGAATAGTAACTGATGCTATCTTGTTATCAGCCTAGGTTGGCTTAATGAACCCAGAACAGAACACTTTCCCTCCGCAACTGCCAGTTAGTCCATGAAGTGCAGTAATGAGCTTGAAGTATATATTTCATTGCTCTGGATTGCTGAGCAATTTGTTTTGACAGATAAGGTATGCCAGGAACGTTGATCTTTGTTTATTTATTACATGGTGGCGGTGACAGAGGAAAATAATGTTCTTTTGGCAATGAAAATGGATTCATTCCTTGTCAATCCTTGGGGCTGGGGAAAAGCTCAGAGTCCTGTTCAAACACATACAGATGGACCTGCATAAATAGGGTGTTAAAGCCCAACTCCCCAATCATCCTGAGTGTGTTTTGGTAAAACACCCAGGGGGACCCAGGGTCCAGGTCTGAGGAGGCTCTTGTCAAGATGCCTGTTGTGCTTTCTCCTTCTCAGTGGACCTTCTGCAACTCAATGGGTGCCAGCGGTAGAGAATTGACTTTGGGAGGTTCCACAGGGCATGGGGCTGACCTATGTGGTAAGCATCATGGGAAAGGGAAAGAGGTGCCACTTTCGTCCGTTGAAACTAAAAGGACGCAAGTTGCCCTACTACGTCATTAAAAACACAAAGCTAAAAACAGGGTATTATTTAAAGAGGCAGCAGGATTAAGATCATATTTAAAAGGCTACGGCAAAGAATGATTAAAAACAGATTTAGAAGCAATACTTTGTAAGATCAGTGCTCAGACTGGCAACCGTGTAGGTCATGTCATCTCCCCCCCCCCCACTCTCAAATATACTTGAGAAAGCTGCTCCAGCATCTTCGTTGGCTTTTATATAGAGTAGTCCTAGAACAAACTGGAATTTTGGCTTGGGTATGTCGTGAGAATGGCTGACGGTCGGATTCTAAAAGATCTCCTATATGGAGAATTACTGCAGGGAAATCTTCCCAGAGGGAGACCACAGCTGCGATACAAGAAGATCTGGAAGTGGCCTTAGGAATGGACCTCAACAGATGGGAAACCTTGACCTGTGACAGCGTTCAGCCTGGAGGCAGGTGGTGTATCACAGCCTCTCCCATTTTGAAGAGACCCTTGTCCAGCCGGATGAAGAGGCAGTCCCAAAACCAGTAAAATCAGGGAGCTGGACAGGGGACAGACTGTATTTGTTTTCAGTGTGGAAGGGATGGTCACTCTCGAACTGGCCTTCTCTGCCACACTAGACGCTGTTCCGAATCCTCCATACAGAGCACGTTACCATAGTCTCTCGAGACGGATGGATGCCTAATCTAATCTAAAAATCTAATATGGCACACTTCTTCAAATAATATCACAAACACCATCTCAGTAAACCTTGCAACAATCTTGTAAGGTAAGGAAACATTTTTTACCACAGCTCAGAAACACTGTTTTTGGATAATAATTTCCAGTCAGCATGATGAGTTGTCAGTTGAGGGAGTCTGGGAGTTGTACCCTCATTTCCCCCCACCACCATGCTCTGTGCTCTTTTGTCAATGGCAGAGGGGGTGATGCAAGTGAATCTGGACATACTATTCATGCTGGCCTGTACCACCAAGTTGAGCCCAGCCCACCGCCTGTGTCAGGCAGTCTACCAGGAGCATCATAAATGCTCCTACGCTGGAAAGAGCGACTGGGCGGGTTGTCAGCCAGGCACCCGGCAAACCACGTGCCATGCCTGGGCAAGTTTGCATGCCGCCTCGCCACAATTCAAAGAGTTTGTACAGTCTTGTTTTTATTCCATCTGCTTCTGGTGTTGAAGCGCCGGTGTCTATGCCGCTAAAACAGCATCACCCACGCACAACAGGGCGTGGGGTAATCTCATGCTTTGTCATGGTACAAAACCTCAGGCAGGTTTAAAGTTGTCCCTCCCCCCTTCCTGTAATCTTTGAAGAAACCCCAAGGTAAGAATTTGAGGGTAAGCAGGACAAGGTTCAAGCTGCCTGCTGCTAGAAGCTGTCTAGCTCCCAGGCTAAACTCTCAATAATAATCATCAAGGGCTGTCAACTCAATTCTGACTTATGGCAACCTATTTTGAGGTTCTCCAGGTAAAGAGTACTCAAAAGTGGTTGCCCATTCCCTTCTTCTGGGGGAACTCTTGGACGGTGCAGCTTGCCCAAGGCCACACAGGCTGGCTCTGCTCTCAGGAGGCACGGCAAGGAATCCAACTCCCAACCTCTGGCTTCGCAACCAGATACTGTATCCCAACTCACTGACCTAATAATTACGTGCCATCAAAAACCACTGAGCTATCCGCAAAACTCTTAACTTTATCAATTTTCAATCCCATGGGTTAAGGCACAAACTAATTTTCATAAAACAAACCATTTATGTCCATTTCACCATTACAACATCCTCCATTCAAATGCCATTTCCCAGGGAATCAAATGCCGTTTCCCATGGAAAGTTACATTTTTGGACTACCATTACAGCATTGCAACAAGTGGTCAGGCTAGCTGAGGATTCTGGGAATGGTAGTCCAAAAAGTAGCTGTTCCAAGCTGCTGGCAGTGGTTCCACGCACCCATCCACCTACCTAAAGCTTTCATTTTAAGATCTTCAGGCTCCATGCCTTGCAAGTTCTCAAGCACATTTTATCTTCTTAGTACTACAGCTTACCAAAATAAGTGTTGAACGCATGTTCCTTTCCTTTTTGTGCGTCAAAGCATAGTATTATAATTATAGGTAACAAAAACTGGACATCTCCCCACTATACTTACAACAAGGGAACCCACTGTTACCGCAGCTCAAGACCAACAACATGGCAACAAATAAAACACAAAAATGTTAATTAGTATAGAAGCTATTTTATAATCACTACATACAGGCCAAGATGCCCAATGACCCTATAATTTGCAAATCCCCTTTGTATTTTTAGTTCAGTGAAAGCACACATTGAATAAGGTAGAGTGGCTCTTTTCAGGATGAAGTAGACTTCCTTAGGTATACCTTTCTGGAATATCTGTGTGGTAATTTTCTGCTTATCTATTCTAACTAATAGGACGTACATCAGTTACAAGCTCTCTGTAAATAAGGAGAACTTTGAGGGAAGGGAACCTTTTTAGGATCTCAGCCTCCGTCTGTGGTCTGGCAATGGAAAGCCTATGAAGTCATTGGTTGAGCGATTATGATGTCATAAACTGCATCATAAATTGTCTCGCTTTCTGTACTCACTTCCTAAAATAAGAAACCTGTCAGATGTCCTTGCCAATCTAGTGCGCTCCAATGTTTTCTGTGTTTCCCCCCCTCTCCGTCAAACCTGAGTTGGCGGTGGCAGTTTCAAAAAAAATAAAAATAAAACACAGTTGTAGTATGAGTTGTCATGTGGACAAGCAAAGTTCTGCTGAAGTTTTCAAGGAATTCTGTGCCTTCAGTTAAAAGCTTCCTACTGGTTCATAAGCCCTGTTTTAGCATTTCCTGTTCAGCATGGACTGGAGTATTAATGATGAATAACCTGATAGCTTTACTTGAACAGTTTTTCTTAAGTGCCCCCATGTGAGGTTCTGTTCTTGTAGAGTGAAGATTTTAATTCTCAGTTCCTCTTTTCTTTTCTTGACGCTACAGTTCTATTCCACCACAAGCAATGGTGAAAGAGAACTATGATGCAGAAAATAATTACTGGGCAACCAAAAAATAAGAATAATAAAAATGATGATCATATCCATCATGTCCAGGCAAGACACATATTTAGCTTAACCCTGAATATTTTGCAGCACCAAAATATACTCTATAAATTGACTATTTTCATTATTAAAACAGAACATTCTAGGATAATGCCGAATGATTATAAATAGAGATCATTAAGATCCTCTAATATTTGATCATTTTCAACCATTCAATATCTAGTTTTGATGTATTCTTCAGGAAAACAGCACATACATCTGTAGGCAATCAGAAGAAGCTGGATGACATGTCCAATTAAGAGAATACGCTCAAGCATATATGAGAGATATTCCCAAGACACTCATTGTTGCTTACTCGTGAATTAAGTAGTTTTCATAGCAATTAAGTATGATTCAGCTGTAAGATACAAATATCCTTTGCCAACTATCTCAAAACTGGAACAGGTTAAAGTTACATTACTATAAACATTCACTTAGAAAATCCTACTAAATTCAATGTAGCTTACTTTTGAAGAGACATGGATCGGAGTGTACTGAAAATATAGTATATTTAACCCCTATTCTTCTGAACTTTGCAGTGGCTAAGGCAATCTACATCCTACTCTATAAGTGTACCAACCACCAAATATTAACATATATTCTTCAGTTCATAAAATTCAGCAGTGACCTTTTCCCACTCAGAATCATTAAGGTGGTGTCATCAACTCCCCCAGAACCACAAAGTTATCTTGTAATACTTCCAAAGAATGTTCCTTCTTTTATGTACTGTACTATGAGGACCAAACCAGGATCAAACCTGGTTCTCTGCATTCAGGCAGGGGGAAAAGAAAAAACACAAACACTAAAATTTTGGTCCTGTGAGAATTACATAATCTTGGAGAGCCAATCCTATGCTCTAGTTTTTGCAAAAATTTTCAATCAACCACTGAGCTTTGTGGATTCCCTTTATGCGGTCATATATGGTCATGGGCAATGCCAAACCAGAAGTGAAGAGAGGAACTGGTCATTCAGATGAGTGTCTGATATAGGGGCCATTCTGGCTGGGGGATTCTGGGAGCTGTAGTTCAAAAATTAATGCTTCCAAAGGGGTGGAGGTGTATTTTAAAGCTGGAGTCTTTTCTAGCCTTGCTTCTGAGTGATCTTTCCCTGAAAACTAGGCCTGAAAATATCTGTGAAGATTCTCGGTCATCCAGGTGTGGTTATCTGGAAGTTGAGCCATGACAACTGGACTTCTTTCTTGTTAGGCTGAAATGTTTTGCTACTCATCCAAGTAGCTTCTTCAGTCTGAGGAGAGTTGGTAGGAGATCCCTGATATATCCTCCACATTGGTTTCATTCCCCCCTGGTCTGAACAGGCTCGGGGATAATCCCACTTCTGCAGTCCTTCTCCACCCATTATCATGGGTCATTAATGGTACTTAACAGTGGTCTTTCTAGTGTGTGTGGTCTTAATCTTCCTGAGGACAAATGAAAGGGCAGCATGATAAATAGGAGACAAATTGTATCTAAGGCCTCCACTCCTGTTGAGTGAGGGATTTTCTATATGTACATGTATGGCCTCCCTGACCCCTCTCTCAAACTACCTATCTTCTTGGGCCAAAAAGTCTGAGAACCAGAACTAATGGAAGAACCTGGTCATTCCTTACACGGTGGGTGTGTCTGAAAAGCTCTAAAGGATTTTTGGTAAACACCACATACCCATGCACTTCAAACCCACAAACACAGTAAGGCAGAGACCCAAAAGACTGGATACCAAAACACAACAGGAGCAATATAGTACATATGCATATAGAAAATCCCTCACTGAACTCTTTCTAATGAGCCTATTCAGACCAGGGGAAGTGAAACCAATGTAGAGGATATGTCAGGGATCTCCTACCAACTCTCCTCAGACTGAAGAAGCTACTTAGACGAGTAGCAAAATTTTTCAACCTAATAAGAAAGAAGTCCAGTTGCCATGACTCAACTTCTAGATAGGCCTGAAGCCAAGCATTGCAACACGTAGGAAGCTGTCCTGCATCAGGTCTACATGTCTACCTAGTCTGGTGTCATCTCTTCTCCTCAGTAGTGGTTCTTCAGGTTTTCATCTTCTGCAGCTACTGTACTGTATGTCTTAACTAGCAATGCCAGGGACTAGGGAACATGAGGACTTTTGCATGGAAAGCAGATGCTTGGACAAATTACTCATTTGGACCACTACTCAGCAAGAACGTGCTGGGAGACTCAGCCCAGGAACTTAATCAAAATCTTAATCTGAACTACAGAAGGCCCACTGAATCAATTGTATTTCCATAAGAGTGGTCTCGATCAAAGTCTTGTTGATTTAACGGGTCTAGTTTAGGCGGGACTAAGCAATTGGATTTAAGCTTTGGCCACATCTTCCCAACATTTGGTTGTCTTCCTTGTCCTTGCAGATTGCTGTGAAGATCTTGTTTCAAACTTGCTCTGTCTCTCTTTTTAAAAACTAGCTTGGGAACAACATTAATGTGAGTGAACCTCACCACTCCCCGGCTCAAAATTCCCAGGATATTAGCAATGGCAAGCGTTGTTTTTGAAGGGTGGAAAGAAAGTTCTTCTTGCACCACCAGGAGCGAGGCTTGCAACACTGCTGTAAACTCCAGAGGCTGTTTCCCATTTTATTGTTTGTATAAATAGTTGACTTGAACATCTGTTCCTTCAGCGTGTATCATTTTTGTGAAAGAAACCTCCTGGAGCCAAATTCCACTTTTGATTCATAAACACTTGCCTAAGACAAGCCAACGGGGGATCCAAATAAACGTCAGCAAATCCATCTTCCCAAACTCTGGCTGTTCATTATTATAATTCTTTGGCTTCTTCAGTCAAGGGGGGGGGGGTTGGGAAACACGCCTCTCCCCATCTAATTATATTATAGAGTGGTTAAGTGTCTGTAATTAAGATGAGCTGTATCAAATCATTTAGTTCTTTTCTTAGTATTTCCAGAGGCAGTGCCAAGCTATTTACTGACCAAACAAGTCACTCTTCAATAAAGTTACCGTTAACAGATGCTGTGATGAATTTTATGTTAAGAACCAGAAATTAAGAATTTTTAATACAATCCTCCTCGTCCAACAACAACAATACACAGCCAAACCACAACAGATTTTGATGGACTTACCCCCCAAGGTGGATTTTATTTAAATCAAATTGATTTAAATCACACTTTACATTTAAAAAAATCTGATTTTTTAAAAATTTAAATCGTGATTTAAATCAACTTGATTTTTTTTTAAAAAAACACTGATTTTTATCCATCCTGTCTGCTACCCAGCTATTGCCTGAACAATATGATCTTTTAGGTCCAAACAGAGTGGATTTTGCACTATACAGCCAATGAGGAAGAACTGATAATATACTATGGGGCAAATCAAGAACCAGGCTGAACACAGCTCACCAGTCATGAGAGCTGGGCCGTATGGAAGCTGATAAAATTCCTACATCTGATGCCTGCCTACAAAAGCAAATATATTAAGATGGTACTATACTATATATTACTGTATACTTTAGATATTACATGATAAAAGGTGGACAGTTAACTGCAATAAAATGTTGTATTAAATCCTTATCCCTAACAAGAGGCTGCTGTTCAGGGTTCCAGCCAGCCAGTCAGTAATGCCTTTGTTTGAGATACTGTAAAATGTTTAAACCCTAATAAATGTTTCACGAGAATGTGTCAGTTTTTAAGGTGCCTCGGGAGTCTTTATTTTTTTAAATATACTGTTAGCCAAGATGGAAAATATTTGTTTTTTTAAAAAAACTATAATTCCCAGGATCTGGTAGCCAGAAAGGGCAGTGGCTATGATGGTAGAAGAATTCTGGGAGACATAGTTCAGAAAACCCCAAATGTTTCCCATTTGTGGTGGATAAGAGATGCAAGCAAGCCGATTCAGTGCCATCCTTGGGCTTTCTGTTTTACAGTGTCTAAGTCATGCATAGCATCCCAGGTGTCAAGATATCTGTTCATTGTATTCGCGAAGGCTTTCATGGCTGGGATCCAATGGTTGTTGTGGGTTTTTCGAGCTCTTTGGCCGTATTCTGAAGGTGGTTCTTCCTAACGTTTCACCAGTCTCTGTGGCCGGCATCTTCATCTATCCAACAAACAGCAACAGAGCATGGACAGAGTTCCTACTCCAGTCCTCTGAAGATACCGGCCACAGAGACTGGTGAAATGTTAGGAAGAACCACCTTCAGACACGGTCAAAGAGCCCGAAAAACCCACAACAACCATATCTGTTCATCATCCTCATTCCTCTTTGCCATGCTTGTTGTGAGATAAACTGGTCTACTTTGGTTTCTAAAAAAGATTTTTGGAAAGCACTTTTGCAAACCTCAAAATTCCCAAAGGATTCCTTTGGGCATCCTTTGACCATGCTGTTAATTCTCTCTCAATTCTGTCATTAATGGAGGCACTAATATCACGATTAATTAACACTTTGAAATGACCCAGCAATACCAGTTTGTAACCCATATTTGTTAATTTCTCTGAAGTCAATTTAAAAACCATTATTTTCATAATTAAAATGTTCTTTTCACATTTCTCATTATGTAGTCACATTCAAAAATTCCAAGCAATATTTTCAATTTTAACAATGTATTGATCTAATGTATTAATGAACCAAGCTAATGAACAATAAATGTGGTGAGCCTTTTCCAAGTGGTTAGATGTAGGAATGAAGATTTGCAACCTCTGTATTACAGGGAGCGATGCTGTCATATAAAACTGGGGGTGATGGTGGTAGTTGGAAAGGATGGATGGTGATGGATCTGAATGGTTCATAAGTTGGGCAGACTACCTGCAAGGAACAATCATGGGCTGAGAAACCTGCCAAAGGCGCCATTGCCTGAGCTTGTATCATCAGCAAGAACCCGTCACAGAGTTAAGCATTTGCAATACAGACCTCAAGGAGTGAATGAACCAATGATGCTTATGGAGCTAACGAATGAAACAAGCAAGCCGGACACTTTGGCAGAAGACAAAAACACACCCTCAACTCTTGTTTTTGGTCAATCAAGACAAGAGGACAAATTTCTTCCGGATGTTCCCCTGACCTCAGACCAAGGTGATGTGCTTGGTCTGCATTCATTGCTGAGTCACACGAAAGGAAAGTTAACTGGGTACCATTCCAAGTTCACAGTACCGTTTTTTTTTATAATACTGCATATGCTTTGCATGGGAAAGGTCCCATGTCAAAGTCCTCCCGTCTTAAGTTAAAAGCAGAAGGTTTGGGGTGGGGGTGGGGAAATCCTATGACTGAGATACTTAGGAATACTGCTGCAAGTCGGAGCAAGTAAGCAAACAGATACTGCACACAACTAATCCGCTTTTCATTGGAATGTGTTTGTATTTTTGTTGGAGGAATCTCCACCTAAACCCTGAAAAGCCACAACTGAAAAACCAAGACACCTCTTTCTTAAACATGCCATGTACCTATTTGGCTGGATATTCACCCACAGTGAGGAAACCCAAGCAGTTATAGTGACATCAAATGGCTACAACTGCATAGTATAGATGCACTCCCAGTATGTCTGTATTCCTTCCCTTTTCTCCTACTTTTAAATCCTCTTTCTCCCTAAGACCCTAACTGCTAGATCAGATCGACTGTTTTCCTTTCTCTAATGGCAACCCAGATGCTTCTGGGAAAGCCCTTTTAAGAAGGGCACAAAGACAACCTGTTTCACAGCCACGAGCAGGAAAAATACATTTCCCAGTCACGTGATTAACTGGCAAAGTGATGTGATTAACGGTGCTTAAGCTCTTCTGTCACTGGGCTAAATGGATGAATCCCTGAATACAGTGGGGTCTCGACTTACGAACAGCTCGACATACGAATGTTTCGACTTATGAACCGCTCTCATAGTAATATATGGACTCGACTTACGAATTTAGATTCGAGTTACGAACTCTTTTTCCCCCTTTTTTTAAAAGCTAAGTCATCTTAGGTTAAAAGGAAAAAAGAGAAAAATATCCCCCTCTAGTGGCAGAAGGCGGAATAGCAGCTTCCCATTAGTTTCTATGGACGAAAAGAGCAGATACGGATTAAATGGTTTTCAATGCATTCCTATGGGAAATGAAGATTCGACTTACAAACTTTTCGACCTGAGAACTGCCTTCCAATACGGAATAAGTTCGTAAGTTGAGACCCCACTGTAATCCTCTGGTTACTCTCTACCCTCCGGGATGACAGGTTCATTGTAAGAAGGCTGCTTACCTTGACACGTAGCATGATCTGTCGCCTCATATCCAACTGCGCACTGGATTCGAGAGGGGACGTTATCGGGAGGGGTCCGCCGAACAGGGTTGCTGTTTCCGCCACTGGTGTTTTCAGAGGCTGTTCCCTCCTGGCCGTTGTTAACAATGATCTGAGCAGTTCTGGGCAGACAGAGGTATCCTCCAAAGTGGTTCACACATTTCATCCCGCCTTTGCATGCATCCGGCACAATTTCACATTCGTCAATATCTGTGGTTCGTAACAGCATGAATGCAGGAATCAGAACGGGGACATTCTATGGACAGGATTGATTTAGGTGGCCTTTTTCAGATTATCCATTTAAAATATTTTTGTCCCACCTTTCTTCTAAAAAAAGGACCCAAGGCGACTTACATCATTAAAAAACTCAATATTAAATGCAAAAAAACAGCAAATTATTCAAATATAAAGAATTAAAAACGTTATATTAAAAATGTTCATGTTTTGTGGCCTTGTTATACTGACTTTTCCCGTCTTTGCCATCACCCGAGTTTGCATTATTTGTCTGAGGCACAAATTATATCTTGATTTATTTGATCATTAGTCTGTATGTGTTGAGTTGTTTCTATGTTATATTTTTATACTGTCTCTAAGTTTAATATAAACTACCCAGAGCAGTGCCCAGTACTAACCAGGAAGTATACAAGATTAAGTTTATTAAATGAATGAACGAACGAACGAACGAACGAACGAATGTTAGGTTTTGCATCTACAAGCAAACTGAATACTGCAAGACAGCAACAATTTAGGTAATCATCTCTGGACTTCTGAATGGATAGCATGGGACACAGCACCACGATACCAGACTTGTGAATAAACGTGCAATGATTTTGACCTGCCGAAAATGTGCATTTAGACTTTATCTATTACATCGATGTCCCACTTTTCCTCTACTGGACTCCGGGCAACAGAATGGCTTTTTCTCCTTACTTTATATTCACAACACCTTGTGAAGTAGGTCAAACTCTGAAAGAATTATTGGCCTAAGGTCACCCAGTGAGTATTACGTTTCAGTAGGGGCTACAGTCTTGGTCTTTCCAATACTCCCCACTGCATGGGGACGTGAAAACAGGCCTGGAAACCATGGAATTGATTTTTGTTCTCCCTATAAAATTGCTGAATCACCTGCTGGTTGGTCTGTGCTGTCAGGTTGCTCCCATATGAATTAATGACCCCCACAAGGTTCTACCACTAACAGCACAGCTCAGATCTTATAATTAACTCAAGGCTATGGCTTCTTTCATTGAATCAATTCATCTCATTTTAGATCTCCCTCTCTTCCTACTGCCTTCCACCTTCCCTAGCACTACCATCTTTTCTAATGACTCTTATCTTCTCATCATATGTTTAGAGTATGATAGTTTCATTTTTACCACTTCAGATTCTAGTGAAAATAAATGATAATTATTCGCTGTCAAGTCAACTGCAATTTATAGCAACTCTTCCCAGAGATGTCTAGGTATAAGTCACTCAGAAATGGTTTAACAGTCCCTGCTTCTAGAGGCCCTCAAGGACTATTGTTGTTATTGTTTAGTCATTTAGTCCTGTTGGACTCTTCGTGACCCCATGGACCAGAGCACGCCAGGCCCTCCTGTCTTCCACTGCCTCCTGGAGTTTGGTCAAATTCATGTTGGTCACTTCGATGACATTGCCCATCCATCTCGTCCTCTGTCGTCCCCTTCCCCTCTTGCCTTCACTCTTTCCCAACATCAGGATCTTTTCCAGGGAGATTTCTCTTCTCATGAGATGGCGAAAGTATTGGAGTCTCAGCTTCAGGATCTGTCCTTCCAGTGAAGGACTCTTTCAGTGTGGCTAGCTTTGAGGTTGACGCGGAAACTCCAAGTGGTGCAGAATGTGGCGGCCAGATTCCTTACTGGAGCGAGAAAATTCCATCATATTTCTCCCATTCTGGCTGCGCTGCACTGGCTGCCCATTCGTTTCCGCACTGACTTCAAAGTTTTGAGGGTTACGTACAAAGCCCTAAACGGTTTAGGGCCTCGATACTTGGTGGAATGCCTACTCCCACCAAGTTCTACCCATGTCACTCGTGCGAGTCAGGAGGTGAGGCTGAGGAGCCTGACGCCGAGGGAGGCTCGGAAGGAAAAAAACAAGAACTCGGGCCTTCTCGGCGGTGGCTCCTCGCCTCTGGACAACCTACCTCCGGAGATTCGGGTGGCTCCCTCGCTGGGTATCTTTAAAAATCAACTAAAAATGTGGATGTTTCGGCAGGCCTTCCCTCCAGTTAATCCCTGATGTTTCCCTTTCCTCTCTTCCCCTACTGTTTGCCTCCCATCTTGTTGAATGTGTTTATTACGTAATATTTTTCTTTTCTTTTATATATTTCCTGTGTATTTTTATGATGTAAGCCACCTAGAGTGGTCGTAACTGACCAGATAGGCGGGATATTAAATAAATAAATAAATAAATAAATAAATAAATAAATAAATAAATAAATAAATAAATAAATAAATAAATACAGCTTGCCAAAAGGCTCACACAAAGAGGAGAATTCAAATCCTGCCTCTACAGCTAGGTGCTCCAACTCCCAAGCTTTCTAACTACCACGAGAAACCACTTACTAATTTTCTGGCAATCTGTGGTGCTCATAAACTTGTCTTCCAACACCATATTTCAAAAGAGCTGATTTTATACACTTCAAATGTTTTTTAATTTGTTTGTATTCCTCACCAATGTTTAATTGTTAAATGAAACTACAGTTTTGTATGACATTTTTAATTTGTTATTACTGTATGGTTTTAATAGCTGTGAGCTACCCTGGATCCACTATGGGGAAAAGGTGGCATATAAATACAATAATAAAATTAATAAATAAATAAATAAAACTTGAGAATCCTGTGATGACATCCAGCTAAAGATCATCAGTGATCCCAGACCTAATGGTGTTGATTAGCAATATGTGTAAGCCCTATTTGGGATGTTCATCTCCCACAATAACAATGTTTACACCTAATAAGGAGAATCCACATGCAAGAAAAGTCTAAAGAGAAGTTATAAAAGAGAGGAAATGCATTGGAAATTCCCCGTCAGCTTCTGATTAGTGCATACTCTAGGTGGACCTCTGGCAGATACAAACACATCAATGCACAATTTGTTGCGATGTACCATACCTTTGCATTGCTGCATGACAGGATCCCATTCATAACCATCAGTGCATTGCTGCATATAAAAGAAAGAAAATCAGGTGAAACAAAGAAAGTAGGATGACCAATTAATGGAATAACTACATTATTGTTGTGTACCTGTCTCTAGTTTTATAGAAGCCCTGGGAAAGAACCCTGCCTTATTCCTCAACAAAAGAATACCACCATGAATCAACAGTTATGAACGTTCAACAAAATTCGGCAACAAATGGCACTGCTGAATTTCAGCGCCAATTTGCAAACAAAACAGAACACCACTGAAAAGAAACATTTTTTCTTGCTATGATGCTTTTGCATAAACTGAATGGGTGGTTCTTTGAATTGGATTCTCTCTGTTTCCAGTTGAATTCTGAGAACAAACCACTACAAGACATCCAAAGTAGAGAAAATATTCGCTTTAAATTGTTCCCCCTCTCCGCTGTTGACTCCCAATTTCAGCAGTGCAGTTTTCAGGGTTGCCTTGGAAAGAGAGCAGGAATTGCCTAGGGTCCACGGCCCATAGACTGCTTACCCCTATTCTATATTAAGAACATTCACTCAATAGTTAGGAGAAGCCACCCAGACTAGACAATATTAGCCTAAAATATGCCAACCTAGGCCATTGTTGAGCATTTGTTCAGCTTTCCTTGCACTCATGATACCACTGTTTATACAAGACAGGGCTAATGCCAGCATCAACAGAGTCAAAGTGGGAGAGGAAAAAAACCACCTTGCTTTCTGGATTTTTTTTTACACCACCCTCAAGTGGTGGTGAATTTCAGTTCTGCTTTGCTCCAGTTTGCTCCAGTGCAGCTTCTGTTGGTGTAGTATCCTGGTGCTGATCCGCACACTTTGTGGATGGGTGTCACTTGATGATGTTTACTTGTGGGCTTTTTTTCTGCCACCCCTGTCAATCGCCACCCCTCACACCCAATGGAAAAGGTAAAAGAAGGAGGGAGGCAAGATCAGAGTTGGGAGGCAGAGGGTGTGGAAGACAGGCAAAAGAGAAGGGCAATCTGCATTGGGAACAATTCCAGACATCTGTAGGCAGGAAAACCCAGAATTATCTCTGGACATCCCAAATACTGGGACCATCTATTCAAATCTGCAACAACAACAAACCAGAAGAAACCCAGAATGACGGGAAATGACACCACTACGCGGACAGCCTGCAAACCTTCCATCTGACAAATGACTCCTGACGCCATACTTAATATTTCTAGGTGGGCAATGGCATGAGTCAGTTCCCGCGAAAGCAGTAAAGGTTCTCATGGCACCTTCAGTAGGATTTGAAAAGTTAATGAGTTCCAGTTATAGTTCTGTAGCCCCAAGAAGTAGCTACTTAGCTACATTAAAAAAAAAGCCTTAATTTTCTATTAACCAGAAAGAAAGAAAGAACAATCTAGTTCTTTCAAACATCTGAATGCTTTTCAGTCAGAAGTATGATCTTTGAACCATGTAATATTCCCTGTCTACCTTTTAACAAGGTTGCCGCTGGGACTTATAAGGAACAATAACACTGAAAGGAGAATGAGGATATTATGCATTATACAATACATTATAAGACACAATTGTAATGAAACAGGGTTCATACTAATACCTCTCTTATTGGTAAAAGGAGCAAATTACACACACACACACACACACACACACACACACACACACACACACACACACACACACACACACACACATGAATATATGAATGTGTGTGTGCGTGTATGTGTGCATATGCATATGTACCATATATACTCGAGTATAAGCCAACCCGAATATAAGCTGAGGCACCCAATTTTACCACAAAAAACTGGGAAAACCTATTGACTCAAGTATAAGCCGAGGGTGGAAAATGCAGCAGCTATTGGTAAATTTCAAAAATAAAAATAGATGTCAATAAAATACATTAATTGAGGCACCAGTAGGGTAAATGTTTTTGAAGATACTGCCCTTCTGAGCTGTGAGACACACTTTAATGCCTGAGGAGGGAGACTCATACCGGATGCTGTGCTTATCTACTGCCCTACTGCTGCGTAACAAGATGGAGGGAGGCGGAGGGTGGAGGAGGAAGGTGGGAGGAGGAAGATGGGTACATAGAATATGCAGAAGGAGTGGATGGGAGTGTCCTGGAAACGGAAATGCAGTGTACTTAACCCAGGTCATCGGACCACTGACAGAGGCTGCAGGCGCCATAGATGAGATGATTATATATATATATATTGATAATTAAAATCCAAAAAATTCCTAACATTTCTGCCAGTGATTTTTTTTCTCCCTCCATCTCCTGCTTTTGGCCATCCAAAAAATTAGCAGGTACACAAACAAGTAAATAATTGCTTCTAATTTTGGTCCTTGGCAAAGAACACGATGTTCCTCTTGTGGAGGAGCGGTAGTTGGTACCCACTGAAAAACATCAGGAGGTTGAACTAACCCTAGGATGCAAAAATGCATGAGTGAATTTTCTGTGCTAAGCACCACATTTTTCTTAAGCACTAGGGAGGCGGAAAAACACACACACACACACAAGCCTTGAGTTAATAAGCCAGCTTGTCGCCACGAGTCAAGCTCACCCCACCGTAACTTGGTAGGCACCTGTGGAGTCCATGCCAGCGATGGATCTGTCCTAGCCTGTTGGGGGCTGCATTGCTTCAGAGGCTGGGCTGTGGTGTGTGTTTTTTTGTCCTTAATTTTCTTCTGGCAGCTTAGTTACTCCTGTAACTTTAACACAGCAACACAAAGTTTCTGAACACCCTCCCCCTCGAAAAAAAAAACTCATTGTGATTATTCGCAGGCCTCTCTAGCCATCTGCCAAATCTAGCAGGGAGCTGGAGTGGAAGAAGTCTCGAGTGTAACAAAAGGGGAAGAGGGCAGAGAAATGTGTTCAAGTTCTTGCTCTCTAAAGAAATGACAGCATCCTGAGTTAACACAACTGGGGTTACTGGAGCTACAGAAAGACACCTCCCCCTCAACCACCCCCCCCCAGCCCACTTCTGTGCCCGGAAGGAAAACAGCAAACTTAATAAATCTCTCCAACCCCTGTTTAATGCACACCCGTTTATAACCCAAAGGAGGGCAGCTGACTCATCCTAGAGAAATCTATTTCAATGTGACTACACAGCCTTTTCTAAAGCCTGCGCTTGTATATTTCTTAACACAACATGCCTACAGGTGTCTAGGCAAAGGTTAAGTCCCATTGAATTTAACAGGAGTGACTCCAGTCGTAGGTTGCAGTCCTTTCCGCACATTCTTTAAATTTATTGTTTATTGAATACATTTCCTGGCTATCTTTTGAAACCATGGTCTTCCCAAGGCAGCCTTCTATACAGAACAGTGACATTCAGCATCAAGATATAAAAGCCTTTTAACTGTAAGGAACCTTGAATAATCAACTGAATTGAATACAATCTCAAATGTCGTGTGTTTTTGCAAATATAAGTTTACGGCAAGCTGAAACAGCTTTTAATTACAACAAAGCAAGCTTGCAACTTTAGCAAGTTCAGAGGAGAGCAACAAGGATGATGGGGGCCTGGAAACCAAGCCCTATGAGGAAAGACTGAGATAGATGGGCATGTCTGCCTTGAGAAATGAAGACTGAATGGAGATAGGATAGCACCTTTCAAATACTTAAAAGGTAGTCATACAGAGTAGGGGCAAGATCTGTTCTTCATTATTCCAGAGTGCAGGACACGTAACAATGGGCTCAAGCTACAGGAAGCCAGATTTAGGCTGAATATCGGGAAACATCACAACTGTTAAAGCAGTGTAACTATGGAAACAATTATCTTGGAAGGTGGTGAGTGCTCAAATACCAGAGGTATTCAAGACAAAATTGGACAACGATCTGTCAGATCTGCTTTGATTTGGATTCCTGCCTTGAGTACGGGGTTGGACATGATGGCCTTATAGACCCCCTCAAAATCAATTAGTTTATGATTATAATGTTAAGATAAGTGAGCAACATTTAATAGCCTGTAGAAAAACGAAGCCTTCACCTGGGGACTTAAGCCGAAGATGATAAAGAGAAAGTTGGCATAATCTCCTTGGAGAAAGAGTTTGGTGCTGGTACACAACAGGCCCATATAGTCTATCCACCCACCTCACACTCCTTGGACGTGGGACAGCTAGCAGGGCTTTGAATGATCAATGCTAATTTTGGGTACATACCGTGTATGTTATGGTATCCTCTGCTTCTTGCGAGTGTACTGCAGCCAGCATCAATGAAGCGAGGATTGTGAACACCACCATCATGAACCTTTAAAAAAGAAAAAAAAAATAGGAAACCCAGTGTTATTTTGTTCATTTTTTTAAAACCAGATGATAGCCTAGTGGCAGTGAATGGGCCCTACCTTTACTGACTATAGGTGAGTAAGGTGTCATATGTCTTTCTGAATCTTTCAGACAAAATGGTGGCCATCTATACAGTATTTCTTTTTAAATTTTTGTATATTTATTGATTTTTCCCTTAAAATTGCCGGTTAATGTTGTAAGATGCCTCCTTATTCATTGTTCATCGTTTTAAACATTGTCTTTTAACAATGTTAACCACCGTTGTATACCCACTGTTTTCAACTTTAAATACCGTCTTTCACTGTTGTAAGCTACCTTCAAGGAGAAAGACGGGGTAAAAATAAATAAATAAATAGAATGAATGAATTAATGAATTAATGACTATCAGGCATCTTTTATGTTTTTGCTTTTCTTTAGTCAGAAGAATTATTTGTACACTGTACAGGATGGGTGGGCAAAGTGTGGCCCACATGGCCTGCCATGGCTGTTTTAGTGGCCCCCAGCTTTTTCTGTCTGAAGAAGTGGATCTATCAATGAAAGCTCAGCGTTGAGAGATACAACAATTAGTGTTTAAGGTGCCACAACTCTCTTGTTTTAATGTTTGTTTCCGTTTTGGGCTGGACAGCTTTCTCTGGTCTCTTCTTCTTGGGTGAAAAATTGAAGAAGCCTTCTTGAGGGATCTTTTGCTTTTTAAATAAGCCACACGGCCTTGCCACACCATGTAACACTTCTAAATATAAAATTGTTTAAAATTTTTTTTGCAGTGTTTTAGAATCTTTGTTGATCCCCAGATGGTCACAAGGATCAAACACTGATACATAACCCCCCCCCCCCGACACCCTCACACACAATTGCCTGGCCTGGTAGAATGGGGTTTGGGAAAGTTATCTTTTTGGACCACGTCTCTCAAAAAAAACCTCAGCGAGCACAGCCATGGTGGGGGATTCCTGGGAGCTGTTCAAAACAAGTACCTTTTAAAGCTCTGGTGGCTTTTAAAAGTCAGCAGTCTAAAGATCTTGGTTTTATGAAGAAGCAACCGTGAGGTGTTTTAAGCACCTGTTAAAAGCCTCCCTCTTCATGCTGGTCTTCCCTGCAAAAAACGAGCCATGCTGTCCACTATGTGAACTCTTGTGTTTCTGAGTGTTCTTATTTTTAACATCTTGACCGATCAATTTTTTTTAAAAAATGTATTATTATGAAGTGCTGCATTTTCCACATTTGGTTTCTTGATTTTGCATTTCAGACCACTTGAAAATTATTCTGCAGGTATGGTAAGGAGTGAAAAAAAAAAGGGACAAAAGCAAAATAAACAAGTACAGCCAAACTCTACTAGTTCCAGGCAACTGGGCCATGTTGAACTGGATCGTCACAAATACATGCATGCCAAAGGCATACATCCTTTTACTTCAAAAGCAAAACACAACACAAGAAATCAAGAGTAAGTGTTCAGTCTCTGCTGATATTGCTTACCGGTGTTATTATTATAAAGTATTAAAAAGTAATCATACGAAATGCTCTTTATATTACTTTTCCAATTATTCTGAAAATGCATTTAAACATTACTGAAATATCTTGACACAGAGATGTGTTCGCAGCGATGTCTTAGAGAAGAGTAAGAAATTCACCTGAAAACAGATCCACTAGGAGAGAAGAGGAGGATGCTTCTTGACCAGGCTGGGGGGCTGTGTGGGTATTTTTCTGCTTCTGGAAACAAAATAAAACAAAATAATTTTCTTAAGAAAGAAATGTTTTCAATATACGGCTGTAGGAACAGAGTTTGCCATGACACCAGCTAACCTTCTGAGATGAGTTAAAGGGAAGACCAAGCAGGGACATCTAACTTGGGGGTGGGGGTGGGAAGCTGTGCAACTCAATCATCTGCCGCAAATGATTTACAAATTATGGGAGTGCAGAAGAGCGAGCAGATTGGTATAAGAATTAGAATATGAAAAAGTTACTTTTTTGGATCACAATTCTCAGGATTCCCCCCAGGTGGCATGACCACTAGCCATAATGGTCCAGACATTCTGGAAGTTGTATTCCAAAGACAGACAGACAGACAGACAGACAGACCAACCAACCAACCAACCAACCAACCGGCTGACCCGTATTTGCAAGAGAAAAGAATTCAATAATTTAGAGCAACATGTATTCCGGGCTGTACATATTGTAAATTTACATCTTCTAAGACTTTGGTACCACCAACAAAAAAGTAGACTTGAGTCCCACATGTCTGCACAAATTAAGACATGCCATCATCCTTCCAGAATAGGACTGCAAGCTTCCCTGTCCTTATCAACCCCTAAGGGAGGTAAAGCTAACCCTTTTGACTCCATTCGGGACCTCACCTTATCCATTTTTACAGTGCATGGAGATGCTTCCTTGACGCAAACTTTATTTTGGGTCACGTCAAGAAGCGTACAAAGACTGAAAATTTTCCCCATCAATCCTAATAATATCAATTGTCAGTATTACTTGAACAACTTCCACTAAAATTAATGGTGCAGTTGTGATTAGAGATGGGCATGAATCAGGAAAATGGTGATTCATTTTCATTCATCATTCATCAAAGTTGACGAATCACGAATTATGATTTTTTTTCTGATGAATCAATTCATCAATTCATTTTTTAAAATTTAAAGCCCTATACAATGGCCCTCCAAACACCTAGAGACACCATACCGTGTTTCCCCGATAATAAGACCTATCCCGAAAATAAGCCCACCCCTTCCTGTGTAACATTCCTCTAAAATAAGCCCTCCCCTGAAAATAAGCCCTACCGTATATGCCGGTGTATAACACGACCGGCCGTATAAGATGGGGCCCCGGGAAGAGGCTTTGGGGGGGCGGCGGCAGGAGGAGGAGGAGGGGGAAGAGGGAAAGGGGGGGTGGCCGGGCGAGCGAGCGTTCCTCCCGGCGGCGGTCGGGAGGGAGGGAAGCGGCGCTCGCGCGCTCGCCCGGCCACCACCCCCCCGCATTCCCTCCTCCTCTTCCTCCTCCTGCCGCCGGCAGGAGGAAAGCAGGCTGGCAGGCAGTCGGGAGGGAGGAAGAGGGAAAGCGGAGGAGGAGGAAGAGGAGGAAGAGGGAAAGGGGGGTTGCCGGGCGAGCGCGCGCGCACCTCTTCCCTCCCTCCCGACTGCCTGCCCCCCTGCCCGGCCAGCGCGCCCCGCATCACTCTTGCGGCGGCGGCTCCTCCTCCTTCCCCGCGTTTTTGGGGTTTAAATGGCCGCCGGAACAGCCGAAATGGCTGTCAATGTTCATTAAAATAAGCCCTCCCCTGAAAATAAGCCCTCTGGTGTTTTTCTGTCCCCAAACAATAATAAGACAGTGTCTTATTATCGGGGAAACACGGCATGTGCAGAGAGGCTTCCCTTCACCCTCCTCTACAAGCTCTGCAAATTTGGTGATGTTTAGGTTTGGGGCACCTGGGTTACACATCCACAAGGAGGGCCCCCCAGGCACCTAGAGACACCAAAATCATCAAGATGTTTCTACTGACTCTCCTCAACAACATATCCATGTTTGGTGAAGATTGGGTTTCAGACATCCAAGTTGTATACCCACAAAGTGGGTCCCCCCCCCAGAAAGTGCCCTTTAAGAGCTGGCTTGGAGAAACCCAAACTTCACCAAACTTGGAGGAATTGTAGAGGAGAGTCATGGGAATCTTCTCTGTGATATTGGCATCTCTAGGTGCTTGGAGGGAATTTTTCTGGGGTTGCCTCTTTGTGGGTGCAAAATCCAGATATCAGAACCCCAATCTTCACCAAGCATGGAGGAATTCTAGAGGATAGTCATAGGAAGCTTTCTTGCAGTTTTGGGGTCTCTAGGTGCCTTGGGGGGCGTTTTATAACCAAACAAATCAATTAATCAAAAATTGCTAAAATTCATTGATTTGTGATTCGTCAGGGGTATTGATTCGTATGAATACAAATCAACGAATTAGCGATTTTTGGATGAATTTGATGATTCATTCTTGAATGCATGCCCATCTCTAATTGTGACCTATGGCCGTAATTTAGTGGGCTAGAGTGTGTGGACACAGTGCCGGGATGAGGAGTTCAAATCCCAACTGTGCCTCCCCTTTGAGAGAAAGCTGAGATCATCTAGAGAGTATGTGGCTGATGGGATTATGTGCCTGCCACCTGTGTAGTATTGGGCAAATTTCATGGTCACAGAGCACCACTAGCAGGACAGATCAGGAAACCACTTCTGATTGCTTCATAGAAAACCCCAGGGGGTATCCATAAGTTAGAATCAACTTGATGGCATGTAACTATTATTATTGTCAGTTGTAACTACCGCTGTGCCGATTTGTGGTTTTAGAACACAACTACCCAAATATCCAGTATAACTAGTTGACTGCTAGCTTCAATTTGCTGACAAAGCAATTACTAGCTGACAACTGCTTTAAGTTTGGGTGAGAAGTAGTTAATTGATTTTAAAAAAGGGATTTTCCCTTGTTTTGCGTTACTTTGTGAATGGTAGTGAGCACAAGAGGGTATACTTTAAACCATCCTGACTACTCTCAGTGTGTTGTCAATATTCAGGGTGCCTTTTGCTATGTAATGAGGGACGTGGTGGCGCTGCGGGCTAAACCACAGAAGCCTGGACTGCAGGGTCAGAAGGCCAGCAGTCGTAAGATCGAATCCATGCGACGGAGTGAGCGCCTGTCGCTTGTCCCAGCTCCCGCCAACCTAGTGGTTCGAAAGCATGCAAATGCAAGTAGATTAATAGGGACCACCTCGGTGGGAAGGTAACAGTGTTCCATGTCTAAGTCGCACTGGCCATGTAACCATGGAAGATTGTCTTCAGACAGAAGGCTGGCTCTATGGCTTGGAAACGGGGATGAGCACTGTCCCCTAGAGTCGAACATGACTGGAGAAAAAAAATGTCAAGGGGAACCTTTACCTTTACCTTGCTATGTAATGCGAGTGTGATATTGTGCAGCAATAGCAGGCAATTTCCTGGTGTTTTGAATCATGAGTAAAGGAGCACAATATCCCACATTCATAAACCAGAGGTTTTTTAAATAACTGAATTATTTCTGTTATGATTATGGTTACTGTTATTTCTATACTGCCCTTTCTTAAAAAACTTACCAGGGAAGCGTCTAATAAATCTAAAACAGCAATAAAGCCATTTATAAAAACGAAGCCATTAGCAGAACCTTTAAAACAACAATAAAGCAATGCAATAAAACAGTAATACAATAACACACTAAAATATTTTAAAAGATCACGTTAATAATCTTTCCACTTTTCTTGAAGCTTTTGGGAAACATGATTACTACTAAACTGCTCTCCTCTCTGGAGAAAAGTACAAAAGGAAAAGAAAGAGAAAATGAGAAGAGAAATATTTCTAGGAGCAAGAGTTTGGGAGAAAATACTTTCCCTGCCCATGGGCTTCAAAGTATTTGACACCATCTGGAATTAAGACTTGAACCTCTGAATTGCTATGGAACTGGATGAAAAAAACACATGATCTCATCATCAGATCTTTGTACCAACCCATCAAATTTAACATAGAAATTGGAAACAAACTGAAATATTTTCAAATGAAAGATGTTATAAGAAGAAAACAGAGAGAGGAGAGAGAGCATATGTCTGGGGATCCACCCTTCAGCTTCTTTCCCATTTATATACCATGGATCACTCTGACAGATTTTGGAACAGCCATCAAGCAGAAGGCTGTCAACCAATGAGTCAAATATTAAGTGTTTGCTATATATCAGGGCTGGAGGACTTGCAGCACTGCAGATGTTGTTAGAAGGCAACTTCTTCAACAGTAGCCGGCATAGCTAACAGCCAGAGATGATGAGAGCTGAGGTTCAAGGATAACTAGAGTGAGAGATATTCTCTCTTCCTGCTTGGTCCTGCTACAAGAAATTCTAGACTTACGAAGCAAGGGTTGGGGAAAAATGTGACCGGTTGGTCAGAAGCAACCTCCCTGCAACCAAATTCAGCTCTGCCCTCCCCGTAAAAGAGTCACAAATACTCAGTTTTTCCATCCTCTTTCCCCCTTCCTCAGTAAGTCTCCTGGTGCTCTCCAAAGGGCACGGGGGAGGCCCCAATTTGGGCTCAAATGCACAAATTCAGGTCACCACCATTCCTGCCCCTCACCCACGCCCCACAAGATGTTTCAAAAATATGTATATTTTTCCCCCCTCAGAAAAGGCTCCCGGTGGTCTCTAAAGGGCATGCATGAGAGGCAATTTTGCCATGTTCTCTCTCCCTGCCCCCCTGCATCCCTGCCCCTCCCCACCTTTTGGCCATTAGAGATCATGAGGCATCTTTTACAGAATTTACAGAATATATATATATATATATTTACAGAGTATATATGTATATATA
The DNA here is from genome assembly GCF_051106095.1 of Pogona vitticeps. NCBI lineage: Eukaryota > Metazoa > Chordata > Lepidosauria > Squamata > Agamidae > Pogona > Pogona vitticeps. The sequence continues at coordinate 11,293,222 of NC_135783.1, read as the reverse complement.
TACACACACACACATACACATGTATATATATATGTATATGTATGTATATATATGTATATGTATATAAGAAAAAAATTAGGTGATAGGTGAGGCACAGAAGTGATTGTGACTTGCTAAGGTTCAGGGACTAGGTCTTTTCAGACCTCACACCCTGTTTCAAAGCCACCCAGCTGGACAACCATCACTACCTCCTGTGATATCAAATACTGTAAGAAATAAGGTCCCCCCTTGTTTTTTTCCCCATAAAGATTCCCCCCTACTTCTGCCTATCTTTGAGTTCCCCTGAGCATGCTGATCCCACCCTCTTGTTTCTCAGTGGACCTGTTTTAGCTCCAATCCTGTCAGCGTGAAGCAACAGGGCTTGGGTTCAAGAGGAGCACCCGTTCAGTGTTTGTCCTTTCCACTCCACGATTCCACCGGCTTCTGTGCCCTACCTTTCTCCTCTCTCCACCCCAAGGTGGAACTAAATGCTAACTTGCAAAAGTAACTGGGAGAAGAGAGCCTGCCAAGGGCTCAAGCAAACACAAGGGTTCATAGAGGTCCTTCCTTACCCGGTGCCAGACCACGAAAACAGAGGGAGGGGGTGAGGGTCTGGCTGTTATTCTGTGCTGATAGGGAAAGGGGAAGGACGCCGATAGGATGATGATCCCACATCACACCGGGTCTGAAAACATTGCATTGGCAGTAGAAAATGCTGGCCACTAGAAAGCATGTGGTGGTTTAAAAAAATTCTTAACTTTTAAAAAAATAATAATATTTTTAATTACTTGGGGGAATAGGTGCAGCATGGTGAAGCCTCTGGAATTCTTTCCAAGAGTAGCGAGACACCTCCTATTGCTCTTCTACTAGCATGGAAAGATTTACGTTTAATTCTAGCAAGTTTCTGGCAACTAATTCTCTGTTTTAAGGGACAGGGCCCTTAACGCACTTAGGCTCCACAGCATTCCCTTGTATTTTTTTTTTAAACAGCGTTTGAAATTGTTTATCCTTCATTTGATTTATTTTATGATTAGGAGTTCATTTAACTGCATTTTGACAATGACCACCTGTTGGGTGGTCTTATCTGTACTTGAGCCTGATCTGGGGTAGCACCCCCTTTTGCCTCACGTCACGGAAAAAGTTTCTAAAGCAGACCTTGGGGGTATCATTATTTGCTATGCTTTGCCAAAGAGAGAAAACTTTTTTATTTTTATTTTTTTAAAAAAATCTTTCCAGGTTGATAAAAAGCTGTATTTTGATTGGTACCCTTTTTTATAATGATTCCTCTACTGCTGATTTTACAGACTTGCTATTCTTAGCTGCAATTTCATATTCTTTCAGTGGCTGCTTCTAGTTTAGAGCAGCGGTGTTTCTCCTTGTGACTTCCAACAGCAGCAGGGGAAAGTATGTTTTCTTGAGTATGGTACTGAAATGACAGCAGAAGAACACAGAGAAACATCAAGAACGTACAAAGAACTTCAAACAACGGAGCTGCAATGTGTAACTTGGGATCCTTAGCATAAAAGATCAGGATCCTCTAAATCCACCAGAAGATTAAAAACTCTGCAGAAATTTTGAATCAGCACAGGGCTGGCCCAATAAATTTTTTCCCCACCTGATCCAGGGTCAGTATGAAAAATCTGTCCAACTGATTTTGCAGCCTGAGGCAGAAGAAAATCTGCTTTTCCTCGCTGGCAGTTAAACTGCAGATGTAAGAGAATAAATAACTTCACAATTTGCTGTCCTTTCACGAAACAGAAAAATCCCTGCAGTTACCCTCTCTGTACTCGGACTGTAGTTCCCCAAAGTTCAAAGCTTTGGGCCTGTGCCATTGTTGAGATGGGAAATGAGCAAGCAAAGGGGGAAGGGAGAAGGGCATTTTACATTCCCTGCCCAGGGAATGTCGACCACAAATGCAATATATAGGAAGTGAAAGAAACCACCCTATAATCTTCTCTATATGGACATCAGAGACCACATAGGATTTTCCCATCAGGAAAGGAATGAGGAGGAACTGCCTGATCGTTGCCTAGAATGGGCTGACGGCAGGATCAGCATTTGGTTAAATAGCCATCTGTGAGCCCAGCCATTGGACAAATTCAGCCCTGGGGTGGCAGGTCCTTCAAAACTGTGTTTTGCACACCCTGACCCGACTCTCCCAACCACCCATCTCCCGCAAGCAAGATGGATGATTACTTCTGGAAACGTTTTAAAGAGACCACAACTGCCCCTGAATCTCTACTATTCAAACATCTGCACTATTTAAACAGGCCTAAATATTAGTTTTTAAAAACCTGAAGTGGATTTCCAGCTACATCCAGTTTCCTTTGTTTTAATTTTAGATGGTCTTCGTGTGCACCAGAAGATCCTGGAGCAGAATATCGCTCCTCATAGCCAGAATAGATCCCAGATTCCAGGAGTGTAGTAAAAACAACTCTCTTCTCATGAGAAGGACCCTGGAAAAGACCCTGATGTTGATGTTGGGAAAGTGTGAGGGCAAGAGGAGAAAGGGATGACAGAGGATGAGATGGTTGGACAGTGTCACTGAAGCGACCAACATGAATTTGACTCAACTCCGGGAGGCAGTGGAAGACAGGAGGGCCTGGTGTGCTCTGGTCCATGGGGTCATGAAGAGTCCCACACAACTTAACGACTAAACAACAAGTAAAAACAACAGTGATTCAGGCCAGGTGGAGCTATCAACACTGGGTTCTGCTACAGGGTTGAGGGCTCACAGAGTCCCCTCTTGCTCTGCAGTTCTACAATGCTTAAGATATTTCAAGTGTCTGCTAGGTGTCAAACCTAGTTTGTCTCTGTGTAATGTGTAAAGCGTGGTCCAACACCATGCGGGAAAGTGGCCTGCACAGGTTTTTGTGCTGTTTTAGTGTTGTTGTGTTCTTTGACTTTAAATTATTTTGAATATCTTATGTTTCGAAATTGTTTTATGCAGCTTTATAACCTGAAATCCTATGACACAGAGTAGCTATAAATGTTTAAATCAATAAAATGAAACCAATGGACACAAGGAGCTCAGACTCCCAGTTGTAGTGTTTGGACGTCTCAGTTCTCTCACTTCCCGAAAAAAGTTCTTGGAGAGAGGAACACATTTGGTGTTTCAGTGTGAATCATTAGTGCAGGGCTGTGGCTAAGTGTGACCACGAATATTATTGATGTGGCTCTTGCTTCATCACCCAACAGAAGGTCAAAGAGAACACCCGTCACAAAAAAAGGAAAGGCATGTTTGCATTAAATTTGTTTTGTGCTAATTCACACTGATGCATAACAATTAACATAGCAATTACTGAAGAAATTATCACTAAATTTAAGTGGAAGTATATCACTGCTCGCAATTGTGGACAAGACTTTGACTAAGTCATGTGCTTGGGACACATCATTAGAAGAAAAATGGAATCTGAATCAAATAAACAACCAAGGCATAGCAGCTTAATGAAAATGAATATATATAATGAAAGAAAATAAGCAAAGGCCACTTTAGATCTCTTGAATTATCAAGCTAGGCAGCAAATCAGTTATTTCGAAAACATGGCCTGGGCAGTGCTTTCAGAATGTCCATGTCTTGCAGTGGCCTCATATCTGAAGCTCATAAAGAATTGGCTTGCCATGCCATATGTTTCCTGCCATCCAATAATACTTGTATCAGTGTGGGTATTTTCTTACAAAATGATGCCCCATTCCAAACCATTTTACTTAAAACAACAACAACAAGAGAGAGTTGATTAGATACATGTTCTCATCAAAGTCCTTGCTTTCCGTGCTTGGCTTAGGAAACTCAGTGGGTGTTACAGCGGTCACTTATTATTATTATTATTATTATTATTATTATTATTATTATTATTATTATTATTATTATTATTATTATTATTATTATTATTATTAGTAGTAGTAGTAGTAGTAGTAGTAGTAGTAGTAGTAGTAGTAGTAGTAGTAGTAGTAGTAGTAGTAGTAGTAGTAGTAGCATTGTTTGTTTGTTTGTTTGTTTATTGTATTTATACCCCGCCTATCTAGCTGAATGACCACTCTAGACCACTTACACTTCACCAAAAGGCAGGATGTTCATCACCATGAAGGAAGGCCACTTTTCAAATGGAGGACTGTCCTCTCTAAAGAAGGAGGACATTGGGGAAGACATAAACGGAATCCCAGGCATCCACTTTATGCTGAACCAGACTTTGTGACTCCTTCTGGCTTCAGCTATAACCACTGAACAAGGATGAATTCACACACTCATGTATGTCACTCAATCTCATAGCCCGATGCATCTGGAGCTGATCTTACCAACAGCTTTCATTGAAAGGCCACGGACCCTGTGGAAGGGTCAGATGACCTGAAAACTTTGAGCTGCAATGCTTGTTTCATATGGGTTTGACACATTGCCAACTCTAAATGATGGGTACAGAGAGGTGTGTACATTGGGTGTTTCAGCATTGAAGCATTAGTGGGGTGCTGTGGCTAAGCATAACCCACAAAGCACTGATTCCAACTTCACGTCACTTGGCAACATATTTGTTTATTTAAAATATTTTTAACCTGCCTTTCTCCTTAAAAAGGACCCAAGGCACTTATAACAATTAAAAGACAGTATTTAAGCTCATAGCAATGAATATACAATATTCAATGTATATATCCTTCACTGGAAGGACAGATCCTGAAGCTGAGGCTCCACTACTTTGGCCTTCTCATAAGAAGAAAAGACTCCCTGGAAAAGACACTGATATTGGGACAGTGTAAAGGCAAGAGAAGGGGACGACAGAGGACGAGATGGTTGGACAGTGTCATCGAAACAACCAACATGAATTTGACCCAACTCCGGGAGGCAATGAAAGACAGGAGGGCCTGGTGTGCTCTGGTCTATAGGGTCACGAAGAGTCGGACACAACAACTAAACAACAACAAAAAGGATCAATGAATACAATAACACTTCAGACTTCTTAGCCATCTAGCCCAGAGTGTGTTAACCACTAAAGTATAATGAACAGAGTATCAGAATAGGAAGAGACCTGGCTTCAAATCTTCATCACTCAGGGATAACAACAATAAACCATTCACAGAACATGGCATATTCCTTAAGAATTCTCTTAGGGACATCGTAAGTCAGAAGCTATCTGATGGCATATAACCAGCCTGTGGGGCACCAAAGCCACACCCTGCACCCAGCATCACCAAAATATTTTATACTTAAAGAGACCCCCCCACACACACACACGCACACACAGATGCACAGCATAGGGAAATGTAATTTCACCTCGTATTTGTCCCCCGACCCATGTTAGACCTAAGAAGATTTTTTTTCCTAAACCAGAAAAAAAAGTTGTCACGTCTAAGACAGGAAAACATGGTAGGTTCCCTCTGTACACTTAGAAGGCATGAGAATTCTTTTAAAGGAATCGAGGTTTACATATTTTTAAATTATTTGCTTGCTTCTTGGAGATCAGCCACTGGCCAGTGCAGATGGACTTTGCCAGAATATGTATTTTATAACACTGGAAAGAAAGATGCCAAGCCCCCTGTAACATTGTCAACACATAAACACATGGCATGTAGGGAACACTTACACACGGATATATTTTTAGCTACTGGGAAGCTTTTTTGAAGCCTGAATATAGATACTTCCCTTTTTCTTTTTCCCTTCTTTCCTTTGCTTCCTCCTTCTTCCCCTTCTCCTTTTGGAAAACTTTATTATTATGTTTTTAGTCCTGCAATATTATCTTTTCAGCACTTTCAAAAACACTGTATAAATATCACATTAAAACAATTAAACGTACATCAAGATTAAAAACAAGGGGAAAACAATTAAAAATAATTAAAAATATGTAAATTGATGAACAACACATTCCTGAGACACTTACTGCTTAACTGCCTGCCTCAGGACTAAGGTCTGTGCTTTGATTTAGGTGCCAAAACTATTTGGTCATTAGCCATTTGTGGCAAGTATGAATGCCCCCCCCCAAGACGATCAAGCTAGAATATTTTGCAGATTGGATAAAGTATTTCTTCACCCTGGTCTCTTTTTCAACGGATGTGTATAGTAAACAGGCTGCTCAAAACGTTTGTAACTCCAGTAGATTTATTTTCCCGTATATTTGTTTTAAATATATCCCACTGCCAAAATGGGCGGAAAGGTGCTGGGCTGCTCCTTGCACCCTTAGAAGAACAGGAGCGGCGTTTATTTTTTTCCTGTGATCCTCGGTGAAAGCCCTAGAGTCAAATGCTATCTTGGACTCAAAGATGCCTGAGGTAAGAGGGCGCTGGATTGTGACACTGTGTGGTCCAATTTCTGGAACACGGAGGGGGATGAATCGGAAACACAGCTCCCCGTGCCAAGCGTTACGTGCCTTGGCCTGATGCAGGAAAAAGAACTCACATGTGCCTGTGTTTGGTGTTTTCATAAATAAAAGGATTAATAGGAAAAACTTCTGTTAGTGACCCAGGAGAGAGGCTACAGATTAAAGCAGAAGAGATCAGGAGATCTCCGGGAGATTTGGGAGCGCCTGTGTCTCATGTCACACACTTCCAAATAGCCAAAGGGGGGGGGGGAAAGCTTTTTAGAAATTGTACTAATTAAGATTTACTGCCTGAAATCCAGTTGTAAATTGCAATTAGAGCAGGTCCACTGGACAGGTGGGAATCTGGTGAGTCAAGACCTTTGTAAGCTCCCTTGATTCAATGGACCTACTCTGGTTGAGACTTACACCTGGCCAATAACTAACAAAAACAACAGCCAACACTTTGAAAAAACACAATAAATGGTGTTTGGTTGTTGTTGGGTCCTTTGTGGAAAGAACAGGAGTATTTAAATTAAACCAACAGAATCAAGCCAGATGTCGGTTTGCATGGGCAATAATTATCAGTTCACAGTGTATGATTTCCCAGATGTTCTTGGGTGCAGTGAAAGTTGGTCTACAACTCTCTCTGTGTGTATGTGTGGGGGGAGGGAAGAGAGAGAGATGGAGAAAGGGAAAGAGAGGAGGGAGGAAGAGCCTCTGTGTTTATGCATGCACGTGTGTTTTCTGTCTCACCTGCTACCATCATCCCCAGAGTCAGCCCAGTCCAGCTAGCCTATGAAGAAGCAACTCAATAACATGGGGAGGGCTTTATGTTGCCTTCCCTGGGTGTAAATTCAGGCAGGTGCCTTATGCCCTAAATTGATCAACAGATGATGGCTATCAAGTTCTTCCTTCCCTAAGGACGTAAATCATACAATTATCAAAGCAGCATCTGTTGTTGGTCCTATTTAGGTGGATGTACAGCATGGGGGTGGAGCGATGACAAGCACTGCACCTAGACAATGTTAGCCTGATGCTTTGTTTGTTATGGCCAGGAGATCATGAACCATCAAATTAGGAGAGCACAGAAAGAAAAACTGAGGGAGTTCACAGTGTAACCCTGCAGAAATGGACATCCACCCACGTTCCGGCCATGCCCATCACGGACAAGCAGCCTCTGACAAATGAAGATAATGCAATCCTTGATCCACATGCACACGCACGCAGGCACGCGCGTACACACACACACACACACACACACACACACACACACACACACACACACACACATGCAAGAAAAGGCACCCGATCTCAAATGCAGGGGCTGGCCAGCAACTCCTTTCATGAGAAGGTTAATATAGATGCCTGAAGTGCTCACGGTCCTGGAGTAACTCAGCTAGCCGCTTTCCCAATACCTCTTACTGGAGGCCCTTTCTATACTAGGGCTGCACTTGGAATCTTCTCCATCCAACCTACTGAGCTGCTATTCTGATCCACTGAGAAATATCTTGGAATATGAGGAAGTGATGCTGGAGAGGGAGGAGGAGGGAGACTGGAGTGGTCTCCTGTACTAACGAGGACTGTCAGCAGGTATCACGGCTTGCATACATCCGTTAGTACTTCCATGGTGCTTAGAGCTTAGAAAAGTCCCCTTGGGTTACTGTACCCCAAACAGCAAAGCAAAGCAAAATATGCTGTTTATAGACCATCCCGTAGCACCCAAAGCCCTCTCTGAAAGGTTTAAAATTTAATTATGCAGGGTACATGTTGTCCCCTCAGAAAGCTGAGTATTCAGTTTACCAACCCTGGAAGGATGGAAGTCTGAGTTAACTTCAAGGCAGCTCTCTGAGCTTGTTGGAATCGAACTCAGGTTGCGAGGAGAGTCTTAACTGAAGTACTGCAGTTTAACCACTGCATCACAAAGCTCAAAGTTATTACAAGTAACCTTTGTCTTTCTTCCTTAATAGATATACAGTACATAGGCTTTCCTGGAATCTCACTTCTAGGGATGGTTCAGTCCTCAGCAGCCTCTTCTAATCCGTGAAAGACGGCAGCATGGTTCTGTGGCAGAACACCTGCTCTGCATGCAGAGAAATCCAGATTCACTCCTGGAAGTCTCCGGGTACGGTAAAAGGATCAGGAGGCAGGGGTGGAGTTCCTGCGGAATTACTGCCGGCCCAAGATATAGGTTGATAAAAATTCCCAGTTCTGAGCCTGGCTTCACTTTTCATAGAGCAGCTTCCCCTAAGCTAGCGCCTGCTTTGGACAGGTTGATCTACGACCCCCATCCTCCCCTTGCCAGAAGGCTAGCTGGGGACAATGGGTGTTGTCGTCTAAACCCACTAGATTCCAGGAAGCTGCTGAGGGAACTGGTTTATGGGCTGGCTAGTAAACACAAGTTTCTGTCTGCCTGTCTTATTTTTTAAAAATCCAAACAAGAGCCAACCAAATCATCTGAGAAGAAGGTGGTGAACGATTCCCCAGTTTCTGAGCACTCATATTATTCTTACCAGTCTCAAAAATATCCCATAGTGCTGAGATAATGGTTAGTTGTAAAACTGCAGGTGCTCAGTTTTACTTTGATGTTTAGGAAATAAATGCACAGAAATTGACCGGATCAGGCCTGGACCTCTCATTCCAACAAAGTTCTCGATAACCTTTTTACAACTCTTAGGAACTCGAGCGCCTTCGCTTGCCGTACTGATCTACTGCCCTGGCACTAATTAAACATGTTTCCTCGGCAATCTCAAATCAATAGGCTTTATTCTCCACTTCGCTTTGTTTAGGCTTGCAGTCTAAAATTGCAATCTTTACGCCGGTTTGAGACGGCATTCTATGAATGGTTCCTTTTGGAAAGAAAAGGCAGGTGGGGATCTCTTTACTGGACCACAAAAAAAGGCAACAACCCACAAATGTGAGCTAGCTTTCGATCCTGTACAGGTCTTCATCAGGCTGGACACCTCAGACTTGTAGAATAGTATGGGGAAGTTATCCAGCCCTCTCAGTCGCTAGTCCTCTAATAATAATCATCATGTGCCGTTAAGTCAATTCTGACTTATGGTGACTCTTTTCAGGGTGGAGAATGCTCAGAGCTGGCTTCCCATTCTTCTGGGGAAGACCTAGGAGTCTACCGAGCTTGCCCAGAGCTACCCAGTCTGGCTCTACTCGCAGGAAGCACAGTGGGGAATCGAACCCCCCCAACCTTTGGCTTTGCAATCAAACCACCAAGCTCACCAGCCAGCCAGCCACTAACATGCATCACACTATTGCTCCTTCGCATCCCACCCCATTACCCTTCCCAGTTAGAAGAAACCAGCAAGTGCTCCTGGCTGAAGGCACTTAGTTCTCCTCGCGTGTCATGCACACACGAACGAGTCCCATCCAGACCTGGTGGACACGAAACGCTCTGCCAAAACCGCTCTGCAATCCCCCCCCCCCAGCATGGCAACTTCTCCAAGACTGGGGATCCCCGGTGCCAAATCTGGACGCGCACCTAGGGGCATCTTCTCTTTGCACACTTAACCTCTGCATCCCGAGACTCACTCTCTCCCCCCCCCCCCGCGGCACTTCTTTCCCTGCATCCTAAACTCGATGCGCGGAACAAATGCAACTTGAAGTTGAGCCGATCGAGGGGACACCCCCCCTCCGCCCCGCGACGCGCGCGCCCTTGGAGAAGGGAACCCTTCCTCTTCGCGCTCCGCCAGTGCCAAGGGCTGGCTGGGATCCGGATCGGGATCCGGAGGCGTCTTACCTGCTGTCCTCGACGAGGAAGCCCTCCTTAACCCGGGGCAAAGCGGAGCAGCTCAAGAACAAGGCAGGAGAAGAGGAGAGAGAAGATCAGAGAGGGCTTCCCTCCTTCCCAAATGCAGCCTCTCTCTCTCTCTGCGCGATGCGCGGAAGGGAGCAAGGATTTCCCCCCACCGGCGTCCCACCCTCGATTTTGGATAAACTTTTTTTTTTTTAAATCACTCCAGTCCAAGGCGGCTACTGTTGCATCCGTTGACCGCCCCCTACCGATCTTCCGACTCCTTAACCTTTTCTCCGAGGAATCCGGAGTCACAACGGATAGGGGCGGGGAGGTGACCACCAGGCGTAAATCCCTCGCCTTGGAATCGTTCCTCCAGAAGCCTGCCTTCTCCCTAGAAGCTCAGACGACGATCCTGAGTGGGGTCGTGCTTTAGCAGTATTGTGAGAAGCCTTAGATAGGAACGTGGAAGGCAGGAGGAGAAGAGGAAGATTTTCCCCCCTGCGATGGATTCACTCGATGACCGACCCACGGTCTTGAGTCTGCGAGACCCCAGCAAGTTAAGGAGGGGATCTTTGCGAGGTCATTAATTCATATGATGGCCATCGCCAAGAAACTGAGTGCTCAAAAAGAATAATAAATATTTATTTATATTTTATTTATTTATTCCATTTATACCCCGCCCATCTAGTCAACTGACTACTCTGGGTGGCTATAAATTGATAAAGGAGAGCTTGTTTGGTAAAACAACAGTGGGCAACTTGTAGAGGTTTGAGGGCTGGACATCTCTACGGCAGGATATTGGAGGGTTACATCCTGCCCCACTCCTAATACAGTGGTGCCTCACTTAACGAGTGCCCCGTTTAACGCTGAATCCGCATAGCGATGAGGTTTTTGAGATCACAAAAGTGATCGCATTGCGATGTTTTAGATGGCCAAAAATCGCTTTGTGATGATCGGTAAGTGAAACACATAGCAATGTTTTAAAAACAGCTGATCGGCGGTTCCAAAATGGCCACCGGAAAAAAATGGCCGCCCGCACTGTTTTCGCGCCCTTTCCTCGCTTACCGGGCAGCGAAAATGGTGGCCGGATGGAGGATTTCTGCATAGCAGTGAGTTTTCCCCCCAATAGGAATGCATTAAACATGTTTTAATATGTTCCTATGGGGTTTTTTCCCCACATAGTGACGAATCTGGATAGCGACAATTTTTTCGGCACGGATTATCATCGCTATGCGGGGCACCACTGTATATTCATCCATAAAGTTTTAGTTTTATCTAAAACTGAACTAGCTCCCGGGCTCCTCTGGGGCCAATTTAAAAATGCAGTTTGGTGGACTCTGGGTGCATCCAGGAGATCTGCTTCCCCAAAATATGGCAAAAATTGGCAGCTGTGCTCCCGGGATTGTGTTGGGATTTTTGCAACCTGGCATGTTGCTTTTAGTAGGTTTGGCAGGGAAGGACCTCTCTGGGCCGGGGTGGCTGTCAATCTACCCAGCACTCACCAATAATTCCTTCCTTGCCTCTGAATTCAAAGAGAGTCCCGCCTCTTTATTCAGTGCGCTTTTCCTCCCTCTCTAGAGTCTGCTGAAGTCTTTTGCTGAAAGCAGTCATGTTTGTCCATTTGCTGTTTGATCAGTTTGGTGGTAGGTAATGAAACATTAGGAAGAACAACCTTCAGAACACGGCCAAAGAGCCCAAAAAACCCACAACAACCAATGAAACCTTTTGTTCTTTCTCCTACTAATATCTCAGAGTAAGTTATTGAGACAATAAGTGCCATTGAATGAGAAAAGGCATGGACTGCTGGGGGGAACTTGATGGTATTCTGCTTTGTGAACCCCTGCATTTCTGCTGGGCAGCTAGAGGAATTTAATCATAAGTTCAAATCTCTGCGACAGACAGCACAAGGGGACTTTTTTGAGCCCAAAAGTAATATTTTAATTTTTTTTAATGGCTGGCTATGGAGACAACATGTGGCCTGTGAACAGCATGTTCGCTCGCCGGGGTGGTGGTAAAATAATGCCTGGTTTGGAAGCAACACACTCTCCCTAATTTGGAGTCTTTCTGTTAAAATCACAGAAGGCAGGTTGATTTTTTCCTTCTGTTTCCAATATCCGGGGGTATGTTACAGTCTTTAGGTAGCCAAAACTCCAAGTGAGAGCAATGGCAAGCTGAAGTGTTACCTAATTGCAACTAAAGCTTGGAGGGAAAAAGATGCATACTGAAAAGAGACGCTTTGCTGCAGGGAAAGGATGATTTCCTCCTCTGTGTGTCCAGACGTTGACTAGATTGATATATGGACCTTGTTTCAACACAAGTAATGAGATATCGTCCTTCCAGTTGAAGAGAACAGGTTAGCACAGAGGACATGGAAAATCTATGTGCTGTGTCTTCTAGTGCCATGAGTCCCCCAACCCAAGTGCTAGCCAAGAATGCATCCGGTCTGTATTGCATGTTAAAGATAACCCATCACTAAAAGAAATAATTCCTTAACTACTGAAAGTGTCTGAATAACGGCCTCATTTCCCATGAATTGGTTTTACACAGTGATTTGAATAAATAAAAATAAATAAATGTGATTCTCTGTAATGCTAAGTCACAATGGCTGTAGTACAGGAAGACCACATTATCTGTGGGGGATCAGTTCCAAGTCATCCCCCCCATGGATGCCGAAAAACATGCAAGTATGAAACACTATACATTGCATGTTTTCTGACTCTCTTTAGTGGTCAGTTCTGGTAAATACATCCTAGAGGGTTTTTTATTTAATATTTTTCAGGCAGTGGATAAATGAATCAGTGGATACTGATCCCACGGACAGAGAATTCCTACTGTAGGTATTACTTTCAGTATCAGCGAGCAGGACAGCCACTTTCTCCTCTACAACATTTATCCCATTTTAATTCCGACCTGATTTTCCATTCCCCCCACATTCTGAACATGAACTTCAACATAAGACAATAAGGGATGCAAAAAAGGATTTTGAGGGACTTGTTGGCAATAATAGTAAAAGCAACAAATACTGCAATGTATGTAGACTCCATATGCATTCTGGAACTCCTACAAGATCAAGTCGTCCCAACTGCATATTAATGTGTGCAGAGAACACTCATCCACGTACATGTTCAGTTCATGCTTTGGCCTTGTTCATAGATTCCATTGAACATGTGGAAGCTAGGAATGACACTAGTGGGCATAATCCCAGTTAGGATGACTATCGAGGCACTGCTCTCCCTACAAAAAAAGGGAAGAAATACATTGTCATAAAAAAAGATACAAATTAACATAAAATGTGCATATGCTAATATATAGGTATTGCTGCAAATTTAGAAATCATGACTAAGAAATAGCATAATTATTACTAAGAAATGCAACTCAACTCAGCTCATGTGCAGAATAATGGTGGTTTGTGTGCTCACTCATGCTACTGTCCCACTCTTGATGCATAAGACCCTTGCTCTTCTTGTTATAGACCTTTTTTAAATTCCTGGATTAACTTGGGAACCTTTTCAAATAGAGGATGCTGTCAAACAGAGGACTATCATCTCTAAAGGGGCACATGGCTCACTCTTATCTCACTCTTCTCCCCAGATATGGGAAAGGTTGCTTTTTTGAATTTCCCAGAATAACCCAGTAAAAGTAGCCTCTAAAGCAAATTAGTAAAGATCAAGAACTCCTAAAATGCAGAAAGCCAGAATGCCTCAGCTACAAAACGAGACATAAAAAGTACCCATTGTTATTTGCCATGTGTTGTGCTCTGTCTAGCCGGAATTGATTGACCTTGACAGGAATTTCAATGTAAGGTAAGGAGAGATTCTACGAGTGCTCCCACAACCCTCAGGGAGTTTATATGGCCAAGCAGAGATTTGAAACCAGGTCTCCTGAGTCCTAGTCTGCCACTGTAGCCACGAAACCACACTTGGTACTGTACTACCACAGATTGTTACAGCTGATCATTCAAACTAAAGGAAACGGATGGAGAAGTGCAGGAAAGAAAATGTTCTATCTTAATAACATAGGTTTGGATGCAATGCAAAATTGTTGTTTAAAGCTTCTACATTAGAAATCAGAAATAGACTCAGTGATGTCCAAACTACTGTCGTGCCCCGCTTAATGATTACCCTGCATTACGACGAATCCGCTTCACGACAATGTCTTTGCGATCGCAATTGCGATCGCAAAACAATGTTTTATATGGGGTTTTTTTGCTTTGCGAAGATCAATGAGTTTTCAGCCCATTGGAACACATTGAAGGGTTTTCAATGCGTTTCAATTGGCTTTTTAATTTCACTTTACGATGTTTTCGCTCTACAGCGATTTCGCTGGAACAAATTAACGTTGTTAAGCAAGGCACCACTGTATGATAGAAAACGAAAGGAAGTCCAAATACTGTACAGGAGAAACCATTCTCACTTTGGTTCCTCCAGCATGTTCCCCTCTGATTAAATCAATGCACAACCATCGTATCTCCCAGTTCCAAACTTCTCTCTCTCTCTCTCTCTCCTTTGTGAATAATGTTTCCACCATGGCTTTCCAGCTGACGCTTCTGTTATCTGCAATGTGCTTGGCAGGGCCTTGAACCAGCGAGTGATCTTCTGGCAGGAACCTCCAGTGGTAGAAGTGATTCTTCCTGCTGTCAGAACACGGGACCTTCGAGCAGGACTATAGTGATCAGTCTTTGCTCAAAGAGTGAAATACGGATGGGGTGGGGTTAGGGGAAGAGCGCCCTCGCTCCTCAAATCCATCTTGTGTGAGCAAATGTCAGACGTTTAACACATAGATCTCAGATTGGCTTAGGAGGTAAAACCAAGAGCTCAGGACGTTGCCAGCTGGTGGTGGTATCGCTGTTTATTAATGACCTGAGATGAAATTCTGATGTTTCGCAAAAGGAATTTTGTGCGTCGGGCATAACTCCAGGCCGGCACAGGAGTTAGCTAAGCTAAATCTCCAAGGAGTCATTCATCACATCCTCAGATGAAATTAATCATACGGATGTTGGTAGAAACGAAAGCTGAAAAAGACAACACCAAAAATATCTTCAAATCACAGCTTTTATTGGACTGTCTTGGTTGGCAGGATAACAAGCTTTTGGGGCGCGGAGATGTTCACTGCTATCTGAGGAAGGTTTCTGCATATCCCTAAAGTTTGCACAAACCAACCAAGGAAGGAAGCAAGCGTTCAAATAAATATCCGATTCAAAGGGTCATGTCCGAATGTTCAGTTTCGGTATGTCTTTCGGTATCGGCCCCCAGACCCCCTACTCCCATGGGCAGGGGGACACTGAAAGGCCCCTTCGGCGTTGTTAGTCCTCAACAGGTTCTTTGAACACCAAGATTAACTGTTTAAAAGCTATCCCTATTGGTTACTCCTCTTTAGTTCAGAAGTCTCCTGCAGTCCATCATGTCTGACCAAGATGGTTTCCATCACCCCTCTGGTCTGTTGTTCAGGAACAGTCCAGGTTGGTGTTGATAGGGTGGGGCCTATCAACAGTCCTCCTTCTGGGCCTCCTCGGCTTGGTGGCTCTTCTCCAGTTGGTGGAGGCACCTCCACCGCAGCTGAGTGAGCATCCATATTGCTGGCTCAGGGGCCCCCGACTGCAGGTTCCCTTCAGGGAGTGCCAATATCCTGCGTCCACAGGCCTTTGCTGTGGGACAAGATGAAGAGAAGCAAAAGCCACGTGAGCAAAATATGAGGAGATCCCAGCATAACAGGGGATGATGGTCCGGTCTTGGATATCATTCCGCTCTCCTACATCTTCTTGATCTTCTTCCTCCTCTCTAGCCTTTGAAGGATTGGAACCCGTCTTGTTCCTGTATTCTGCCTCCATTCCTGACAGGGACATGGATGGTCCCATCACCATGGTTGAGGCCTGTCTCTTTCCCACTCACACTTTCCCTCTACATCTGTACAGCATGCTTACTGCCCCTGTTAGCCACGGCTAGGTGAAAGGAGACTGGATTAATATATCATGCAGAGGCACAATGATCAGACTCTCTAGGATTCTGTCCTTTCGCTTACGAGGGGCTAAAACATTCTGATTTTTCATGGTATGTGGGCTGCTTTTCCATAGCACTTCAATTTGAATCTATCATGCTACGGTCTTGCTTCTGTTCTATAACTACGCACAGCCATGTAACTCCCATCTTCATGATGGCTCCCTGATGCATCTGTTTGAAGTTTCTAGTTCTCAAGGGTTTGGAGTGGGGTGGGATTGTTTTTCTCTTTTTTTCTGCTCTATCCAAGTTCATGTGATATATAAGTTTGCCTTCTCCCCTTTCTGCTAGTGCCTCTCTCCATCAGTCATAAATTGTCCTTCTTTTCTCTTAAGATTTTCCCTTTTTTAGCAAAATTTTCTTGAAGCATTCTTGGCTCACCCAACCTTTTACTTAGATTGCCAACTTGTGCAGTATCCATCTGTCTATCTAATCACCAAGGGCCTGATTCCATGACAGGTACAGGTTATGCAGAAAATGTGCATCGCTTTTCTTTTACAGTACATGGTTTATTGAGTTTCTTGTACTATTTTTGCAGAATTTATTCCAGTTTTTTCTAATCCTGGGTAAAATGAAGAAGCTGTGCTAAAAGAAGTTATTGTAATTTCACAGGAAGCGAGATTCTGTGCCCAGTTTTGCATTTGAAAGTTTTTGTTTTTCCCTTGTGGGATGATGGCATGCAACTCCCCCCTTGACCATAAAATCAGTCTTGCAAATAAATTCATAAAAATGGCTAGTGCACATGCATTGTCACGAGCTTATCTGTTTGTAAGTATTGATATTGATTCTCCTACTTTGGGTTAAAAATTGTTGGCTTTCTCAGAACTGCTTCATCTGGTTGCCTGATGGCCACTTTGTATTCACCCCAGGCGATCAGGCAAGTCCATATTTCAGTTACATATAAACAAGAAGGCTTTTTTTAAAGAACAGAAAATGATTTTACTGTGAATATTTGGGCCAATATTTCACCTAATTTAGCTTTTTGTACTTGTACTGAATCCTATTCCACAGTACACTGTGCATACATAAAACAAGCATACAGAAAAAATATTTGCATCTTTTTGTGTATGCTTGTCTTATGCATACACAGTGTACTGGCGAATGGGGTTCAGTACACTGAAAAGCTACATTAGGTGAAAAATTCACTAAAGTAAAGAAGGAGGGTAGGTGGGTGGGAGGGAGAGAAATTTTGATTAACAGCTTTGTGATTAACCTCTTGTCTTGACCTGATTACTTCAGCTGATGTTTTCCCCAAATCTGTCATGAATCAGCAATTATGAAGTTTCACAATACCCTTTGATTCTCTTGTGAATAGCAAAGGGACTTGTTTATTGTGGGCCTTTTTTTTTTGAAGGGCCTTTGAATGTGCAAACGCTGTTCATTGCCTGCTTGTTTTTATTTCTTTGCCAGAGAAACTGGGGGAAGAGGAAGGTGGGCGGGGTAATGGGAGGGATAATTCAGCGGAATATCATTGGGACGTGAGCTATGCAATGCCTCTGATAACTACACTTCCAACTTAAAAGCCATTTCCCCCATTAATTACTGGAAGAGCTCCACGTTCAAGAATTAATGTTCTTTCTTGCTGTGCGGTGTGGCAGCCCTTGTACAACAGGCAAGGCAGGCTGTCCAATGAAATTTAGCATCCACGATGCACCTAATAGTT
The DNA here is from genome assembly GCF_051106095.1 of Pogona vitticeps. Lineage (NCBI taxonomy): Eukaryota > Metazoa > Chordata > Lepidosauria > Squamata > Agamidae > Pogona > Pogona vitticeps. The sequence goes on along the minus strand of NC_135783.1, from coordinate 11,275,555 downwards.
TGAAAAGTTTGCTATTAAAAAGTGCACATTTTCCGAGGATTCTGTAAGAAGCAGTGGGGAAAGGAAAGAACTGGCCTTCCTCATCATGTGATTGATAGAATATAGAAAAATAAACTCGCGTGGATTGAAACTGGGCTACGTGAGTGGCTCTAGAAATCTTATCCACAGGGAGGTTAAATGTACCTTCTACAAAAGAAGAAAAAGAAAACTGAAGAATGATCACAATACTGTTCAAGGTCTGAGTCTACGTTCATCTGGAGAGCAGGTCTGGAACCAATGTTTGGAAATCTCAATTTCCAGTAACCATTGATTGGAAAAAATTCCTTAACAGTAAGAGCTGTTGGTCGGTGGAACAGTTTGCCTCAGGAAATAATTGGCTATACAGTACTTTGAGGGAGGGAGGGAAGCAGAGTTTGGAGGGACACCAGGGTGTGGGATTTGCTTCCTGCATCTCAGGTTTGCACAGAGCAGAAGGGTTGGACTAGATGGTTCTCAGTCATAAGATCCCACATGTTGTGATTGCACTAAACAGGACCTCTAAACAGCATGTCTGATGATCTGCAAATCCTCTCAAATCTCCAGAGAACCAAAGGTTGAGAGCCAGTGATATATGGATGCGTCTCCCAGTTCTTGAATTGTCTTGAATTTATCTTTAGCCTACAAAACCTATTTTAAAAAATGCACAACACCCTCAGGCTTCCATTGCTTAGAGTGCGGCTGCTATCACTGGCTGCTCTCAAGTTCTTCTGCTGCCGTCTTGTTATGGTGTCCTCAGTTTCCATTCCTCTCCAGAAACAGTGACATGTGAGGATCAAACCAATGGTTCTGAGGAGCCCATCATTAGAAGCAGATTTGCCTGAGAAAGTCACGTGCAGTTGTGCAGTCCAGTATGATTTTTCTCAACTCTGCAAGTTGCAGATTTTGCTTCCCTTTGTTTGGGAAATGGCCCTGAGGAGATAAGCAGGGGCTTCCTTTTTGAGTTGGTTGTGCTGTTAACGTTCGTTTTGAAGGACTGCTATGTTCTGGAACAAAAATATTGTATTTACAGTAGTGCCTCGCTTAACGATGAAATCGCATAGCGATCCCTTTTTTGGGATCGCTAATGCGATCGCTCAACGAGCTTTACTGATCTTTGCAAAACGAAGCTCCGACGATCAGCTGTTCGGCAGACAAAATGGCCGCCGGAAGCCCCAAAATGGCCACGCGCAGCGTTTTCGCGCCCTCCCCTCACTTAACGAGGGCGCGAAAATGGCTGCCGGCCATAGGAAACTTCGCTGAACGGTGAGTAAAGGAGCCTTTTGGAACGCATTAAACGATGTTTAATGCGTTCCAATGGCTTTCCCTGTCCTGTTCAGCGATGTTTCGCTATAGCAAAGGTTAATCCGGAACGGATTTACCTCGCTATGCGAGGCACCACTGTACTTTGTTACAGAGCAGCATGTGCCTTGTTCAGTTTGCCTCTGAGTGTGAATTATACCAAGACGTTTGCTAAAAGTATGGTAGACTCAAGGTATCTTGCAACCTGAGGCAAAGGACATTATGGCACCCCCTTTTCAGTCCACTACATATAGAACCAGGGTGGTGTAATCCTTATAAGGGTGAACAAGAACTCAGGAGCGGTTGGTTCAAATCCCACTTGGCCATGAATCTCACGGGGCATCGACCGTCTCTCTTGCCTTGACCTACTTCAAAGGGTTCTTGTGAGGACCAAGTGCTAGGTGAGAACCATTCACCCTTTTTCAACTCTTTGGAGAAAAGAGAGGATATAAATATGAGGAATAAATCTGTTATTCAAGTGGACTGTACAGTCATTTCAACGCTGGCAATATGGCAGGATGAATGAATCTTTTCTCTTATGAATCATTACTCTTAGGCGGGAAGGTTAGTTTAGAAAGCCCAGAATTGATTTTTGTGTGTGTGTGGTATACATACCTCTTTTCTCCAAGAAAAGGGAAAGTAAAGCTTATTTGGAAACAGCCAGCAGGCTGCCATTGCTCCCCACCCCACCCCCCAGTATTTGCTGCCTGAGACACATCACACTGCCTCATGATAGGCCTGGCCTGGTTGAAAAAGCATTTGTATCTGTGGCTCTCAGACTGTGTGTCTTAGTTTTTAAGTCCTACACATCTGAAAAACTGTCCATGGCTCCCCTGAGATTGTTCACCCCCGAGTTTACCTGGCAATGCTGAAGGATGATTTGAATTAATGTCTATATGAGCTATTTAGGTAATGCCTACTAGAACATTGAGGGACGTGGTGGCGCTGCAGGTTAAACCGCAGAAGCCTCTGTGCTGCAAGGTCGGAAGACTGGCCATCATAAGATCGAATCCACGCAAGGGAGGGAACTCCCGTCGCTCCTCCCAGCTCCTGACAACCTTGCCGTTCGAAAGCATGCAAAAATGCAAGTAGATAAATAGGTACCACCTCGGTGGGAAGGGAACGGCGTTCCGTGTCTAAGTCGCACTGGCCATGTGACCCACGGAAAATGTCTTCAGACAAACGCTGGCTCTACGGCTTGGAAATGGGGATGAGCACCGCACCCTGGAGTCGGACACGACTGAACTAAATGTCAAGGGGAACCTTTACTAGAACATTGTGACCTCAGCGAAGAAGAGTAAATTGGTAGAGTGCAACTCCCAGAAACTTCCTGCAGGTTAGGGGACTCTAGGAGCTTTTAATAGAAAGAAGTAAGACTGTCTAACTCTAGCTGCAACTTCACCCCAAATATACAATGGCACCTGCTCTCCTCCCTTGTCTCTTTATTATAAAAAAAGATAGTTGAGGCTAATGGGCTTCCACACCCCATATGGACCCAAACCCTTGCAGGCTGGTGTACATCGTTTGGAGAAGGACCAACGATGGATGTAAACAAACAATCTCGACCGAATGTAACAGTCCGGGAATAATGACTCAAAATGTCAGGGAACGTGCGTATGTTTGAAGGGAAAATAGTATAATTCATAGGACGACAACAAGCAGGAAGTCCTTTTCTGGTGGTGGATGCTGGCTAAAATAGATCTGTGGTTTGTCAAGGGAAGTGCGTTGGAATGTTGACCTTTAAAAACTCCCAAGATAGGGAGGTGTTCTTGCTGGTTTTGGAAAATCTAGGGTGGAAGGATGCTCTAGCATCCGACCCTCATGCCCTGCAACAGGAGTTCTTAAGACCTCCGTTACCCTTGACAGATGTTTGTCATCAGAGTTGTTGAATGGGTCCGGTGGGTGGGTGGAAGATCTGGCCTCAGATGAAGCGTGAAATGTGAGAATGGAAGAACAGCCCCAATCAATCAAACCCATGGTAACATCTCTCCTGCTGGAGATGTCTCCCTCCTACAGGGACACCCATCTGGAGCTCCAGAGAAGGGCCACAGCTTAGTGGCGCAACACATGCTTTTCATCCAGAAGGGTCTCATTAAGAAAGAATTGTAACAGAGACCTTGGGGACCCAGTGCCTGTCAGTGTCCACAGTTGCAGGCTAGATGGACTCAAGATTATTCTAAGGCAGCTTTCCCTGTTCAAAGGAAAGAAAAGTGAACATTCTTCTCTTCCCCTAGTACGTATGTTGGTGTATGTATTCATTCATGTGTCATCAAATCAATTCTGAGTTATGGTGATCCTTTTCAGGGTTTCCCAGGTAAAGAATATATATAGAAGAGGTTGACCATTCCCTTCTTCTGGGGGTGGTGCAGCTTGCCCAAGGATGGTGCACCCCATCTACTGCACCATCCCATCTCCTGGGATGGTGCAGCTTGCCCAAGGCCACCCAGGCTGGCTCTTCTCCCAGGAAGCACAGCGGGGAACCAAACTCCCCACCTCTGGCCCTGCAGAGAGTTAGCAAAACCACTGGGCTATCCAGCCAGCTCTCCTAATAGACGGATACATCCCTGAGGATGATTCTTAAATCCAGCAGGGTTAAATAGTGCTGTTTCCCCCCCTCATGAAAGCAGTGCTGGGAAAGCTGTAGCGATTTGGGGACCAATTTCGCCCCCAAAAGAATTGCATCGGCTATAATGATGGAATAAGGACATGGTGACACTGTGGGCTAAACTGCAGAAGCCTGTGCTGCAGGGTCAGAGGACCAGCAGTCATAAGATCAAATCCACGCGATGGAGTGAGCTCCCGTCGCTCGTCCCAGCTCTCGCCAACCTAGCGGTTCGAAAGCATGCAAATGCAAGTAGATCAATAGGGACCACTTCGGTGGGAAGGTAACAGCGTTCCGTGTCTAAGTCGCACTGGCCATGTGACCACGGAAGATTGTCTTCGGACAAAACGCTGGCTCTATGGCTTGGAAACGGGGATGAGCACTGTCCCCTAGAGTCGAACACGACTGGACAAAAATTGTCAAGGGGAACCTTTACCTTTATAATGATGGAATATGTAAAGGAAAAGATCACCCCAAGTGGGCACTTCTCTGTTGCAAAAATGCTTCAAAAAGTGTGTCAACCTATTGTTTAGAAAGAGAGTCACTACTTCTGGGCCCTTTGCGGGAGTGGCAGTTCTCTCTCTTTTTTGGCCAAAAGAAAGCCCAAAAGAGCCCAAGGCAAAAAAAGGGATTTTCAAATAATAAAAAATGTTAAAAGAAAAATTCCAGAAACACATATTTCTTTTATGTAGTTACTATGATTGGCCACTAGAGGGATCAGAGGCCATGCCATGTACATATAGCGTTCACTGTTATCCACAGTTTTCACCATCCGCAGGGCAATTTGGAACCAATCCCCTATGGATATGGAGTTCCTAATGTAGAAGGAAATGATTCAAGCAGGCAGGAAGTGTAGCCAAGTCCACAGTCTGAACAGTGACAAGCCACAATAACTTCCTTTTAAAATTAGAAATGTTGGTCATATGGTGGCTGGTGGTGCATCGCCATGAACAAATGAATGAACCAACCAAACAATCAAGGGGGAGGGGGGAAGCATCATGAGAAGACAAAAGATGTGCATAAAATATGCATGCTTTCCTCTTTATATACCTAGGTGAGCATTTATAAATCATGACAATAATCTCACTGTAGCAGGGAAGATCTTCATGAGGCAACCTACGAATTGTGTGCCTTGGCCAGTGCTTAAGGTGATGAACAACTTCCAGACCCTGCTCTCCCTTCTTGGGACAGTTATTCAAACAGACAACGCCTGCAAACAGAAGACCATTCTATGTATAAAACTATGGCATAAACTGTAGTCATCCCAGTTGGTAATATATACCACATTTCCAAGAGCCAGTGTAGATTCTATGTTAGTTTTGATTCAGAGGATTGGGTGAGGTGGGAGGTGGGATCAAACATACATGTTCTCCACCTGACAACTGCAGTTGACTCATAAGTGCAAACGAGAAGTCCTGATGGAGGCAGCCAACATTTGTCTAGTCCAGCATCCTATTTCCAGCATTGCTTAAGCAGAGGGCCACTAACAAGATTTGAAAGCAACTGTCTTCTCCTGTCAGCGGTTTGCTCAGCAGCTGAGTATTCTGAGGTACTCTGCTTTTGGAAATGGAAGCTCTATAACTGCCAAGAGTCACTTATATTCTCTGTAAGCTAATGTGTGATACCCTCTTTGAAAGCCAAGTGATTCAGTTTCCATCAGCATCTTTCATAGAAAACTAGCTTGCAGTTCAAGGTTCCCCTTACTTTATGACTCACTCTACATGATATCCATATTTATCACAGTTCTGCCATCTGTTAAAAAAAAGTGTGGTATATATGATTAATGCTACAGTATTGAGATTCCAAAGACTTTCTATTAGCTGCTCATTCATTTTTCAAACATATATTTAAGTTGTTGTTGTTGTTTAGTCGTTTAGTCCTGTCCAACTCTTCGTGAGCCCATGCATGTCAGGCCGTCCTGTCTTCCACTGCCTCCCGGAGTTTGGTCAAATTCATGTTGGTAGCTTTGATGACACAGTCCAGCCATCTCATCCTCTGTCGTCCCCTTCTCCTCCTGCCTTCACACTTTCCCAACATCAGGGTCTTTTCCAGGGAATCTTCTCTTCTCATGAGATGGACAAAGTACTGGAGCCTCAGCTTCAGGATCTGTCCTTCCAGTGAGCACTCAGGGTTGATTTCCTGCAAAATGGATAGATTTCTTCTCCTTGCAGTCCAAGGGACCCTCAAGAGTCTCCTCCAGCACCACAACTCAAAAGCATCAATTCTTCAGCGGTCAGCCTTCTTTATGGTCCAGCTCTCACTTCCATACATCGCTACAGGAAAAACCATAGTTTTGACTCTAAGTTAAATGTGACCATATCAGCAAAATGTGGAAAAGTTACTTTAGGAGACTACTACACCCAGAATTCGCCAACCAACACTGAAAGCTGTGGTCCAAAAAAGTAGCGCCTCCACTTTCAGATTGTAAAAAGTGTAAAAAGCTACTATGGCAGCCACCGTTTTGTCGTGCGGAGCCTTCAACAAGATACAAAAAAAAAAAAAAAACCCGGACAACGAGATAAAGATTTCTTGGAGTGATGGGGACGGAATTATCACTGTGTGTTAAAGCTGCCCTCTTGTGGAGAAATAGAGATACTGTATAACCTAGAGTTCTGCCCAAAGGCCAGTGATTAATTTGGGTCATTTTCGGGTGACGTTCACCACCTCTTTCGGCCATCTTGATTATCACCCTCAGAGTTTCGGAAAGCGACGCCCCAGAATGGCTAGTGGTGTGAAAAGTGAGCTGTGGACTACCTTGTTCCTAACACACCTGAGCCGTTTGGAGTCACACTGGGTGACCTCCATAGAATGAATCTGTCATGCACAGATTCAACCTGGCATTGGATCGATGCAGAGTGATTTCAGATGCTCAGATAGCTACACCAGTGCTACATGGCTGTGATTTAGTGTCCCAGAGACATATCTGGGTAGGTCTGGCCCAACCATCTCTGCCACTAACTCTCTCCAGTCTGAGATGGTTGCCACCAACAGCCGCCTTCTCCTCAGCACTAACTGCCCTATATACCCTGATTTATTATGTCAATAATCCCAAGGGGTCCTCAGGGCCAAAACATTATGGGAATGGGTGACTTGGAAAGAAATCACACTAAATTGCCACATACCCCTCATCATGCCTCAACTCTAAGGACCTCCAGGGCCGAGACATTATTCATATACAAAGCAGGGTGGTGGGAGCTGTGAGGAAAGTGACATGGCCGTTTTCTTCCTCACCCTACCCCTCCACCACTGCTGATGAGTATTGCTGTGATGGCACATGACAGCGGGTGCTTTTCCTCCTGCCTCAGCCAGCAGGAGATCTTGTGTTGGCGCCTAGGTTTGTAGGATTTACCAGAAATATCCTTCTAGGTTTTTCAGTACAGGGTAGGAATTGCTCAGTCCTAAGACTGATTTTGCAACTGGACCTTTCTTGAAGCCTTTTCTGAGAAAGGAGATTCATTGCTCATGCAGGCTTTCATGGGTAGACCCCTTGCTTCTTTCTCTCTCTCTCTCTCTCTCAATTCCTCTCTCTCTCTGTCTCTCTCTGTGTGTCTGTGTTTGTGTGCACACATCCATCCATTTCTTTCAGAACAATTTATTTATTTATTTATTTATTAGATTTGTATCCCGCCCATCTAGACTATGTCTACTTTGGGCGGTTTACAGTAAAAAACATGAAAACAACATATAAACAATTAAAACGACAATTTGAATCAATACATCCAGCGACGGTGCCAGGTGAATTTCTGACGAAAATTTATTCCAAAGATGAGGGGCCACTGCCGAGAACGCCCAGTTTCTTGTTCTTTCTTTCCGGGCCTCCCTCGGCGTTAGGCCCCCTCAGCCGCCTTTCCTGGAAACAACCCACAGTTTCTCATGATGGACACATTCAAATACTTTGTTGTAGCCTATAAAGCACAGACCGTTTTCCTTCAGAAAATCTTTGCTGGTCCTCCAGTAACCAGAGGATGTTTGCAATATGATCTAAAGTACAGATCTGATCTGACTTTTCTTCTCTGTTTGTTTTTGTGTTGTGTTGTTCCAATGCAAACCGAAGAAATGAACATGTGAGTACCAAAACATTTGCAACAGCAACAATTTTCTGAGAGAAGGGTTGCATTTTCTGACAAGGGTGCCAATATTTTTTGGCCATGTTTGCACTGTATATATTTTTATTTAAAATGCATTTACCCCACCTTTCTCCTTAAGAAGGACCCAAGATGGCTTGCATCATTGAGAGATCATATTTGAAGCTAAAAACAATTAAGTATACAAGTACTGAAAAGGACCAAACAAATAAGATGGTAAACAGAAGCAAATCAAAACACATTCAAAGCAACAATGGATTTAGGAACCCCACATAGGAAGACAGTCATTAAGGGAAAGTTTGCTTGAAGAGAAAAGTCTTCACCTGCTTGCAGAAGAACAACAGAGATGGGGCCAGGTTGGCCTCCAGTGGGAAGGAGTTCCAGAGTCTGGGAGCAGCAACAGAGAAGGCTCTCTCTTGTGTACTGACCAAACACATCTGTGAAGGTGGAGAGGCTGTGTTACAGTAATTTAGCCGAGATGTAACTAAAAAATGTGTCACTGTGGCCAGATCAGACTTCTCTAGGAACTGCTACAGCTAGCACACTAATTTTAAACGTGCAAATGCATTCCTGGCCACCACTGAAGTCAGGGCATCCAGGTTCAGAGACGTATCCAGGAGGAAGTACCTCTTCCTTTCACAAGCCAGCTTCAACATCAGCCATTTCTTGCTCCATATAAGGTAAACGCCAGTGTCCCAATACCTTGAGCATCAATTTGCTTGCATGGAAATTAAAGTAATGGTCCTATTGCACTTCCTGGCATCCCTTTTCCTGGAGACTGGAGTGTATATTTAGTGTTTCCAGTCTGTGGGCCGTTGTTTTGTTTTCTATATTTGTTGGCCTATTCTTATTAGGATTTTGAGTGATTCATTCTCTGTGCCTTGAAATAGTTCTAGAGGTTTTCCAGCTGTCCCAGGTGATTTATTTATTCCAAGTTCTTTCAGAGTAGCTTTCACTTCAGTTTCTAGAACCGCAGGTCCTTTGTCAAAGGATTCCTTGTCAAATTAGTCTGCCATCCTTTTCTCTCTTCTGTATAGGTCCTTGGTATACTGTTTTTACCTTCTCTTTATTCTCTCATGATCAGATAGTGTGCTTCCCTGTTGGTCATTCAGCGTTCCAAATCTAGGATTAAATTTCCCTTTGATTTCTTGGATGTTCTGGAAGACCTAGGTCAACACCCATGTGACAGATAACACTGAGAAAGATTAAAAGTTGCAGGAAAGGGACGACCGAGTATGAGATAGATTGACTCCACAAACAAAGCCACAGACTTGATTTTGCAAGAGCTAAACAGGGCTGTTCATGGTAGGATCTTTAAGATGCCATTAGAAGAAAGGGTGGCCATAAGTCAGAATCAATGTAGTAACAGTAGAACAGCAATATTTCCAGGAATAAACTTAAAACCTGGCTATTTGGGCAGGCTTTCCCTCCTGCCTTATCTTAATTTCCTATACTTTTGCCACCTTGGATCTATAATATATGTTTATTGGTTTTATTGTTTATAAGTTTGTAAACCACCCAGAGTAGACCGTTGGTCTAAATGGGTGGGAGAGAAATCAAATAAATGAATAAATGAATAAATGAATAAATAAATAAATAAATAGAATGAATGAATGAATAAATAAATAGAATGAATGAACGAACGAACGAACGAACAAACGAACAAACAAACAAACAAACAAACAAATAAAATATTAGGGTACTTCCTATGTAGATTCTAGCATGTTTCTGTACCATCATACTCAATAGGCACCATAAAGAGCAAAGCCAATCCCTAATAACATATGGTAGTTCCACCCCTTTATTTGCCTATCCTTGCTCTGGGCTTTGTTCCTTACTATTCACAGGAAACTGGCTGATGGACAGGTATTGACTATGGGTAATTTATTTTTATTGCCTACACATGAGTTAGTTATTCAGTGTTATGCACTCATCCTGAATTCCTTAGAGAATAATGGTGTTGGGAGAGAGCAGATTAGAAACACAAATCCATTTGAAATACAGATACCTACTTTGCTTCAATATGCTTGCCCCTTGGAGTAGAATACAAATTTCCATTTTATACAAAAGTTTAACTCAGGAATCGAATGCCTTGGAAAACATGGGATTCCATCTGCATGTGTTGATATGGGGTTTCCTGGAACCTGGCTAGGGTATGTGAAATATGATTCGCCAGCCCCCATTCTCCCCCTACCTTTGCCTGTTTGATGCTCAGCTTGTTTAAGCAGGAAGTTTGGTTTTTTAAGTGATTCAGAGAAAAGGGGGGAAAATAATCTGGATGTTTTCCCAAATTGGTAAGGGAAGTGTAGGAGTTCAGCCATTTGTCTTAAATTTCAGGTTCTGGGAATAACAAAATATTTCAGGATCACTTTGAGCAAAGCAAGAGGGAATTCGTTTTGCGAGTGGCAGAATGGTCAGTTGTGCTTTGCAGTGAGAGGCGTCAATGGGGTCGGCTGATCCTGATGGCGTTTGGGAAAGAGAGTCGTTGGGAGAAATATTATCTTATGTTGCATGCAGGCTATGAAGCAGGTCATCAGCGAACACCAAAAAAATAAGAAGGGAAAATAAATTAGCTATGTGGAAAAGTGGGTGCCCCAAATACAGCTGAACTAGGAGACAGAACCAGTCAATTTTAAAATATCTGGCCAGTTTTAAGATTAGAATTCAAAGATATCAAAGGTCATGGTTAGAAAATTTATGTCAGAAGTTGTGTTGAAATCTGTAAGAATAAGCATTGCAGATTCTTAAAAAGACAGGCAATGCAATCCTATGCACATCTATTCTGAAGTAAGTCCCATTGGGTTAGGTAGGGTAGGCATCTAGGTACTGCAAATACAAATTTTGGAAAAGTTACTTCTTTCGGATTTTAATTCTCAGGCCCTTGCAGTCATGCTTTGCATTTCTGGCAGATGGCACCTAGAAGCAAATGGAGCCAAACCAAGATGCGAGGATCAAGGGGAAAACTTGTGACACCTTAAGGACCAACCAATATGACCAGAATCCTTGTTGCTTACAGATTAACAAGTACCACAGGACTCAGTGGTTTTTGCTGCAAGAGACTGCTGTGGCTTTCTATTTCTTCCTGGAAATACACGTGTCTGGATATGCACATGTACATAGATTCACACTCTATCCCTCTACCTTCCATCAGTGCAGAAGGATGGGAAAATTCAAACCTCACTGCCTTTCTGGCAGGACCACATTGCCAAGCTTAATGTGAAGCATAGAGAGAACAAAGAACTGAGGGGCAAATTATACACCATGCCTAGCGATGATTAGAAGAGGGAATTCCTTAAGTCCTCAAAATATCTGATTGTGCCAGCAGGAGACCTTCATACCTTGCCTAGTTTTCAAAACAAGTTGCCGTGTTTTATGATGGCTCTTCAGGACAGCAACACGGTCTAGGTTTGCAAGGCTGATTTCTCCAAGATGAAAGATGTGCCGGAATGATGTCTCTAGAACACTCATAGGACTGCCATTAGAATCATTGAGTGCAAAGCCTGGAGGAGCTTTTGCTTTATGCAGAACAGCTATGCCTGTTACAGCATGCGTCACCATTAAAAGTTCTGGCCCAAAACAGTCTGCTGCCTGTAAGTCAAAGAAGAAAACGTCTACCTGTCAAATCTTCACTCTACAGAAACCAACTGTACTGACAGTTGAATCTTATCTCCCAACAATGGCAACTGAATAATGTCCCAATACATCCTAACTCCTTTAGATAAGCAGCAAGCTAGTTCAGAGAGTGTATTATTGCTGCAAGAGAGTTCAGCAATGATTTTATGCTGGCAGAGCAGATCCGCATTTTATGTGGCAATTCTAAAATAGGGACAGGTCGAACAAAACACTATAACTTTGACACTGGACTTGAAACCAGCACCAAATTTGGCAGAACCATTGCAGACCGTCTGCTCTTGCTCTGTGCCAAATCTGGGATCCATACGTGTCCAAAAACGAAGATGACAGTTGCTTTGTGTTTGAGTGAGACATGGTTAACTGATGAAAAAGGGAGCCAGCTTTTGGGATTTTCCCTTGCTTGGTGTCTCTTTGTGAGCCATAGTGAGCGCAAGAGGGTGTCCTGTAGAAGACCATCTGGAGTGCTGCCATGGGCGTTGCCGACATCCAGGCTGCCCCTTACTCTATAAAAATTGGCATCTTTTTTTCTGTTGGCAATGCAGGCACACTATTGTGCAGTAATACCGGACTATTTACTGGCATTTTGAATAGTGGACACAGAAGCACAATATCCCCCATTCATAAACTGGAGGTTTTCTGAGGAACTGAGTCGAAATGCGTGTATCCTGCAGCGTGTGCCATCTGCAGCAGGTGCTTCACTCTGCTTAATGGTAGGGCTGGCTCTGTATGAAACTACAGTAGGACCTTGGTTTGTGAAACGGATCCGTTCTACGCAACGTTACGTAGTACGGAAATTTCGCAAACTGAAATGCCAATTGCGCTACGAAAGGGATGCGTTATAGGTGCAATGCACCCTGGGAAAACCCTTTTGTAGTGCGAAAAAAGAAAACAACGTAAACCAGGGCTTCGTTTCTTATGGATTTCGGTGCGTAAACTGAAAATTACATAAACTGAGGCATTCGCAAGCTGTGGTACTACTGTATACATTTGCATTTGCCAAATTAGGTTAAGTTTGCTTTTGCTACTTTTACTAATGCTGTGGAAAAGAGATAGAACTCGTGAGCAGATTGTCACCTATTTCCTTGGCTCAACTGCATGAAAAGAAAAAGAAAAAACAACTAGAAAGTATGCTGCTTATATTCTTCCACATAGTGCTTGAAGCACTCTCTAGGCAGTTTACAATTTAATTATGCAGGCCACACATTGTCTCCCATACCGGCAAGCTGGGTACTCAATTTACCAACTCTGGAAGGCTGGAAGGTTGAGTGAACCTTGAGTTGGCCACTTGAGATTGAACCCAGGTTGCGAACAGAGTTTCAACTGCAGTACTGCAGTTTAACCACTGCACCATGCAGCTCCTTGCATTGGGTTAGGATGGTGAATTGCTCTTATCATTTCCCCATTAGTGTTTGATTAAAACAATCATTTTGGCTGTGCGAGAACCCTCCTCTCCCTTCAACGTGCACAGATGCTCTTGCAGTCTTAAAAGAGTTCGCCAAGTGCTCCTCACATGTTTTCAGTTTCTTGTCCATTGTGGTTATCATACTGCTAAGCTGCTTCCAACCAGCAATGTCCTTCTGTTTTAAATGAAAACTGAGGATTTCAGAATGCTACATGCTACACTAGCTGGAGAGGAGCTTTGCAGATAGCCTGGACTGCCAGAAAGGCGAACAAGTGGGTCCAAGTTCAAATCAAGCCTGAACTCTCTCTGGAGGAAGCAATGTTGAAACCAAAGCTGTCCTACTTGGAACACATCCTGAGAAGGCAGGATTCTCTGGAGAAGACAATAATGCTGGGAGAAGTTGAAGGCAGCAGGAGAAAAGGACGAACAAATATGAGATGGACTGAAGGAAGCACAGCTCTGCAAGAGCTGAGCAGGGCTGTTGAGGACAGGACATTTTGGAGAGTGTTCATTCATAAGGTTGCCAGAAATCAGTGGCAACTTGATGGCACATAACAACTACAATGCCTAGCTTCAAATTCTGTACACGGTTCAAAGTTGTACAGCTCATAATCTTTGCTATCTTTTTCCTTCTAGAAAGACTGGAGAGTATAGTAAGGGCTGACTTTTATTTATATTAATCATCTCTCTCTCTCTCTCAATCTCTTTCTCTGTAAAATTAGACTAAGTTGGTTGTACGTCAAGGTCATAAAATGTTTTCTCTGGAGCGACACTCTTCTGACCATATAGGCAAGCCTCCTCCTTAGGGTTGCTCTCTACAACACATATTTCCCCGATTAACTTAGTAGTAGAGTCAACGGGCCATGATGAATCTTCATTAATTTATTTGTTGGCAAACCTCTTTGCTGTGTGTAATTGGTGACTGGGTGGAATTTGCTGGAAGAAGTGAAGCAAATTCCCAGAGGTTTGGAAACTGGAACTGGAAGTGAATAACACTAAAAGTTAATTATGTCATCATTGCTGACAAGTAAGATGTTCCTTATGTTTTTATTTCTTTAAAACAACAAGAATAAGTGAAGTTAATTTAACTACTGTATGTATCGCTATTTTTGGAAGGCGAAACAAATGTGCAAATTGGGGTAATCGGTTGTAACCAGTAGATTAATCAATGAAACCTTGAATGATTTATTGGACATACTGTAGGTTCTTAGCTTATGCAACCTGGACAACAGAATTTTGACTTAATAAAACAATATACATATTTACTCACAAATAAGCCACACTGTTTTGGGTGGGACTAGCTGATTGAATAGGTGTGTCACATTTACTCAGAAGTATATCTCACTTATCCTCAGATGGGTGTGAATCAGCTGTTCGGTGCTCTCCCTTCAGCAACCTTATGGCAAAAAGAAAACTAGAGAGCAGTGACCTGCAGATTATTTTTCTCCAAAAGGAAGTATCCGAATAGATCACTCCTGCCCTTACTCTTGCCACCTACATTCACACAATCCTTATTCCCACTTTCTGTGTATAACCTGGGTCTTGTTCACAGAAAGAAGTCACTGCTTGACCTTGTGGGAACTGACTGACAAATACAGATCCACAATTTGGTCCAGGGGAAGGACGATATGCCAAATTAGCTTCTGAGATCACAGAATCATAGAAAAGTGAAGTTGGAGCACTCACCAACTCCAGTGGTAACTGGTTCCACTGTCGTACTGCTCTAACAGTTAGGAAGTTTTTCCTAATATTCAACTGAAATCTGGCTTCCTTTAACTTAAGCCCATTGCTGCATGTCCAGCACTCTGAGCGAGAACAGATCTTGCCCGATATAATTATATGGTTAGGTTTTCCTTTTATTGTCATTTTGCTCCACAGAAACTTCTTGTCTAAGTTACTTTCCATCACTCTGAAGTACATATGCAGATTACTGCATCAGGAACAGAATGATCTTCGTGCCCTTCCTTTGCATTGTGCCTTTGACTCCACAATGAAAACTGTCTTGTCTCTTTAAGAGCCAACACCTGCACAAATATGGAGAAGAGCTGCCTTCTCCCCACCAGGTTCCTCTCTGTATCCAGCCTCCTTGTCAAGGTCTGTTGGGGCAAGAAGACAAAGCACTTTTCAAATATTTGAAAGGGTGTCATACGGAAGAGGGGCAAAATCTGTTCTTGATCATCCCAGAGTGCAGGACATGCAGCAATTGGCTCAAGTTAAAGGAAGCCAGACTTTGGTTGAATATCAGGAAAAACTTCCAAACTGTTAGAGCAGTGCGACAGTGGAACCGGTTACCTCAGGAGTTGGTGAGTGCTCCGACACTGGAGGCATTCAAGAAAAACTTAATCACCTGGCAGATCTGCTTCGATTGTATTCCTGCATTGAGCAGGGGGTTGGACTTGATGGCCTTGTAGGCCCCTTCCAACTTCACTTTTCTACTATTATAAAGAGAAGAAGGCAAGAGGCAGGAGAAACAAGTGGCTATCTCCTCTTTCTCAGTGGCAGGTTTGTTAAAGAGACATGACAGTTCTCTGGTGGTAACTGGGATAGTGGAACTCCCGTTCCATGAACGTGTTCTTACTTATTTTGCAGAATGCTGTGTAAATCTAGTGGGAGTTACAACAACAGGAGAACAACAGCATAGAGTGCTCAGACCTTGGAAGAGTTGCCTTTTTACCTTTAGCTGCCTAGAGTAGTCTCAAGACCAGATGGGGGGGGGTATAAATAAAATAAATAAATAAAAAAATTTTTTTTGGTGTACCACTCCTCAGAATACCAACAGCCTGGTCAGCAGTTATAGCCTGGCCACTGTTATAATCTAAAATGAGTAACTTCTTCAAGCTCTGGAAATACTGTATTCCTTTTCCAAGTGCCACCCAGCCATGTGGTGACCATTTCAAGGATGTAGAGTCGTAGACAATTCCATCTATCTCCTTTCCTCTTCCTCTCCCCTTTCCTCTTTAACCGAAACCCCAACATCTAATATATCTGGAAAGCCACCTTAGATCCTCTTGGGGAGAAAGGCAGGATACAGTATAAATTAAACAGATAAAAATAAGAAATATGTGTTGTTACCTTGTTTTGGTAGTTCATCAGGGAGGAAACCTTTTCGTTTGCAAATATTTGCTTCTGTATTCCATGCTTGGCCTGAGTATCTCGTGAAAAGTTAGATAGTGTACCTTACGGGATCACTACAAGAGTTACTACTTCCTTACTTCCTTAGTGCATATGACTATTTGGGTGGTTTACAATGTAGTAATGAAATATCCAGAATAAAAAAAAAATCAAATCAAATCACTGTATCAAATTTTTAAAAGATACAACCAATAATAGAAGAGGCGTATTCTCTAAATGTGGGAACATGACAGGAAGCATAAGATCTGGCTAGATTGCATAGAAAGGTTTCTCTGTAAACAACAGTCTTCATAAGGTGTTGAATACAGTGGTGCCCCGCTTAATAATTACCCCACTCCATGATGAATCCGCTTCACGATGATGTTTTTGCAATTGCTTCGGGAACCAATTTTTTGCTTTACGACAATCTAAAAACAGCTGATCATCGGGTTTCAAAATGGCTGCCAGCTGTGCAAAATGGCTCCCCGCTGCTTTCAGGACCGATTTTTCGCTTTACAGGCACCGGAAAATGGCCGCCCTGTGGAGGATCTTCACTGGACGATGAGGTATTTCACCCATTGGAACACATTAACCGGTTTTTAATGTGTTTCAATGGGGTTTCTTCCCCGCTTGACGACAATTTCATTCTACAGCGATTTTGCTGGAACGGATTATCGTTGTCAAACGGGGCACCACTGTATTAGGAACGAGAGGGGGTCAGACTCGGCTCCACCGGGAGCTGGGGCCTCTGCAAAGAGGGCCTGACCCCTTTTGGCTGATTTCTGGGCCTTGCTCAGAGTGGCCACCCTGAGGAACAAGGCATGGAAAGATCTAATGGGATAGATTGTTAAGCTTGGGGGAAGACATGGGTTTTGTGGTCCAATAGGTTTTGTCATAGGTCCTGATACAAACTCTGGGAGAAGTACATGCCATGGGTGGGTGCAGCAAAAATGTCCTGGTGTACTGCCCGCAGCCTAGGGTTTCAAGTTGTCCATCCCTGCTCTAACCACTGCATACACCACCTTTATAATATCAGCTGATGCCTCTTGCAAATAATACTCCTGTCGAAGGCCCACTTAGATGCTTGAGGTTTAGATGCTTGAGGATTAGAAGAAAGTTTTAGAATTTTAGGGGCATTCATAGCAGATGGGGCCAAAGGCAAAAGAGAGTGCAACCACAAAAAATAAATAACAATAATGACGTGCAATCAATTTGATGGTTGGGATTTCTTTTCCGGGGTCTCCTGGTAAAGGGTACTTAAAAATGGTTTGCCAATCCCTTCTTCTGGGGGCACTTTGGGATGGTGCAGGATGCCCAAAGCTACCCAAGCTGGTTCTTCTCCCAGGAGTCATAGCAGGGTTATCAAAATCCTGATTCTCCACAGCCGGGTGCGCCAACCCACTGAGCTATCCAGCCAGCCTTGGACAAAAAAAATTAACAAATTTTGCCTCAGAACTTTAGAAGCCTGAAATGTGTGTGTGGGTATAGACAAGGGATAGTAAAGTACCAATCTGTGGGGTCACAGGGAAGGAGAAAATAGCCCCCTAAGTAACCCCAGAGAGCTGAATTGGAACCACATGCCCAGAGGTTTCTAGTCACTACTCTGTACTGCCTTTCCGTTGATTTGGAAACACTCCCTGGTTTATGAACCTGAAGGTCCGTGTTTAGCCTTCAGCCCTTTGAGAAGCATCGCCTGGTGGAAAGCCTTTGAGTGACAGTGCACTCCGAAGGGGTTTACATGAATCAGCCCTCAGCAATGCAGGCTTGAGTGGGTCAGCTCTCGCTGAGGTAATAAGCTACAGCTTTCCTAAAGGCTGGATTTAAGAGGGCTGGAACAGGGCTGTGGTGCAGATTGCCTCCAGCCTCAGGCCACCCAAGGACCAAACGGGACACAACTTTAAACATCACAAGGGAGGTCTCGAGCCTTCAATCCTCCTAGTTACTCATCGGCAACCATTTCCGACGGGGCCTCCCTAGAGGAGGTTTCTTGGGTGTAACTTACTTCATGCTCTTACTGGAATATCTAGTCACATGCGATCGTCATCCATCAAGAGGCTGACTGGGATACAACATGATTTCCCAGTTTTTTTTCTCCCTCTGCATCTTGTAAACCAAAAAAAGGTGATCCCGTTTTTAAGGGGGAAAAAAAGGAACATAACATGATTTTAAAAGGAACATAAAATAATAAATGAGGGAATTTCTCTTCCAATTCTGTTGTTGTTGTTGTTGTTGTTGTTGTTGTTGTTGTTGTTGTTGTTGTCGTCGTCGTCGTCGTCGTCATCGTCGTCGTCATCATTTCATTGTCATCGTATTATTATTATTATTATTATTATTATTATTATTATTATTATTATTATTATTATTATTATTATTATTATTATTATTATTATTATTATTATTATTATTATTATTATTATTATTATTATTATTATTATTATTATTATTAACGTTTCACATCTTTCAGGGCCGGCTCTACTACTAGGCAGAGTGAATTAGCTGCCTCAGGGAGCAGATTCTGGCTCTGTTAGGAAAAGTCAGCCAATTGCTTTTTGGTTTGTTGGTTTGTTTATTATGGGATTTTCCTCTGGAAGCCAAGGGGAGAGGTTCTTGAGGAGATTGCTGCTTCCTCTGTTGACATTACTTGACTAGTTTTGGGTAATAACCATCCTGTTGGAGTTTTAATTGCAACCTCGCATACTGCCTATAGTTTGTTTGACTGCGAGGCACGTTTCTGGACTAAGCTGATAATTCCTTCCAGCCTTTGATTTCAAAGACAGCCTTGCCTCTCTGCCGAGTGTTCTTTCCCACCCTCTTTCCTTGCTTGGAGGCAGTCATTTGTTTCCTGTTGATCTGTTCTGCTCAGTTGCTAAGCATGTGTACAGTAGAGAGAGCAGCATACACAGGTTTGTAATTTCAAGCAATTGTAAGTAAAGACATTTTTAAATTCTTTTTCCTCCAAATGTCTCAGAGTGAGTTGCTTAGATTTTATGTTCAGTTAATGGGAAAGGGGATGGATTCTGGGGAACTTGTCGCTATTTTCCTCTTCAACTGCATAGCAAAAAGAGCATTTTAGGAGAAATTTAAAACTCTGCAACACATCTTAACATTTGTCGTAACTTAAAGATGTCTTCTAGGAAGTAATTCTCTCTCTGTGTGTTTTAGATCACAGTTGCTTGTAACATCTAACAATCCAGAAATTACTGCATCCATATCTTTTTCTTTTCTTTTCATAAAATATTACTTTTTAAGTTTATGCTGATGATGTCCCAACGGGGGCGTTCTGTGGCCCATGCTTAAGATGGCAAGCTCATCTACGAAGTGAATCCAGGTTCTGGTTTTGCGTCCACCTCGAGCGGATGAGATCCAATTTCTCTCTCTTTTTCAAAAAACAGGATTGGTGGGCTCTCTTGTAGCAAGGAATCCCCAACTGCAAAATTGTTTCTAAGCGTGATTGGTAGCATTTAGTAATCCAAGGACAGCAGGACTCTTTACCTTGGAGAGGTTTATACCCAACTCCGAGAAGCCTGGAGATTTGAGATCTTTTTAGTGGACTTCCATTTCCTGCAACCAAAGGACAAAAGGAGGAATCACCTTGAGAACAGGTGTTCCCCTTGCTTTGGCAGACCTGAAGTGGAGGAGGACGTTTCAGCTTCCCTAACTGTGGGGCAGCTAGCCTCTACTAAAGACTTCCAGCAAGGGACAGCACACCCTTTCCTGAAGCAGGCTGTTCCAACAGGTCTCTACTCTTCGCTTGGAGTTTTTCCCTGTACTTGCCAGCTCCTGGTTCTACATAGTCCTGCCCTCCAGAGCAACCCCTCTGCTGCATCTCTGGACAGTCATTTGAAGCTGCTATCTCAACATTTCACAATCCTCTCTTTTCCAGGCCAACCACATCCATGTTTTTCAACTGTTTCTCATAGGCCGTGTTTCCAGATGCCTCCCCATCCTGTTCACCCTTCTCTGGACACATTCATCTAGCAGATCAATGTCCTTCTGGGAAATCTGGGATGTAGAACTTGATGCAGGACTCCAGGCAGATGTGCGGCACCCTGCAGTGAACATAATACCACTGAAGCACTGGTTTATAAAAGAACAGCAATAATAATGGTGGGGGGGGACCATCAGGGGACTGCTAATGTGACAATGTCATTGATGCTTGTTTAGATGCTGAAGGCAATGCATTAGGAACTGATGGTGCATAATTATTATCCACTCAGTTCCTGATGCAGTATCTGCGACATCAAAAACTCTCCAGGCCATATACCTTTGTGTGTACTTACATATTCACAGGGTGCAATTCAACATTGTGTCTGCGCTTTCCTACAATTGATTTTCAAGTGCTGTGATTTTTGAGGGGTGAAAAAGGGACATTGTTAACACACTCACCTTCTTTTCCTGTTGTTAAGACTTATGGACACAATGAATTTGTTCGTTTCCTCTAATCGTGGGCATGGTCCTGGAAAATGTAATTCACTTTTTAAAAAAATGCACTGAATTCTGGGTTGTAGAGGATAATTCTCTAGCTCCTGGGGGAGGAACAAAAGAGGGGTTCAATAAATGCACACCATAAAGCCAATATAAAATATATGATGCCGATATATTTGAATGCCGTGTTTAAGTGCAAGCGTTCATCATGACAGTTCCCACAATCATGCAGCTCAGGAGGATCCAAAACCACAGGCAGCGATATCAAATCAGATTAACAAACCTGTTATTTCTTCTGACCAAACCAGAAACAGGTGGTCACGTTGCCGCCTGTTCCTTGGTTGTTTCACCAAACAAAGGCACAAGCAACATGTCATTCAGCTGCCACCTGTTGATTAGGTAAAGGTAAAGGTTTCCCTTGACATTTTTAGTCCAGTTGTGTCCGACTCTACGGAGCGGTGCTCATCCCTGTCTCCAAGCCGTAGAGCCAGCATTTTGTCCATAGGCAATTTCTGTGGTCACGTGGCCAGCGCAACTAGACACGGAACATCGTTACCTTCCCACTGTGGTGGTTCCTATTTATCTACTCGCATTTTTACATACTTTCGAATGGCTAGGTTGGCAGGAGCTGGGACAAGTGACGGGAGCTCCCTCCGTCGTGTGGATTCGCTCTTACGATGGCTGGTCTTCTGACCCTGCAGCCCAGAGGCTTCTGCGGTTTAACCCACAGCGCCACCACATCAACTTTATTTACTATTAATGACAGACGACCAAGCAACGTTATCATTTAAGAACCAAGTAGAAACTGTTTATTGTTACAGGTGATAACAGTCCAGTCAATGTCATAAACTCTCAACTAAACAACCTTCTTTCTCCACGCTCAACCGGCCACTCTCCACTCTCCCTCCCTCCTCCCTTCACCCCCACTTAACTCCGCCCCTCACCAACTCCTTTTGGTGCATGCAAATCTCATCATAAATATTTATGAGCAGGATGAACACTGCATCCCCCCCCCTTAATTAGTTTGTTTTAGGAGGGGGAACTTAATGGTTTGCCCTCATAAACAAACGACGATCCATGGAAGAATGCAAATATTAACCTCTTACACCTGAAGGGATGCTGGCAAGTATTTGGGTCCAAGTCCCAAGTCCGAGTCGTTGGTACCAAATCCCAAGTCTTGAGTCCCTATCAAAAACTAGCCTCCCCCACAGAAAAAGGGATGGGTGATGGAGTTCTGAATCACAAGCCGAAACCAAATCACTGGGTAAAAAACTCGAGTTGATTTGCCGGTGAAACCTAAGTCCAATTTACCAGCGAGTCCTATACCTCCCAGGCAAAGAGTACAGGCATGTTGGCTGCATTCATTTTTGTGGCCTCCCCAGTCCTTCTGGATACATCTTGCTTGTGTGCACGCATTGGAGTCTGTTTTGTTCAGAAAAAGGAAACTGGTCCCTCCTGGGAGACGTCAAGAGGAGTAACCATCCATTAAGAGAAGGCACAATCTCCAATGGCTGCCCCCCCTTTTCTGCCCACCAACCCTCCCATTATAAAAGGTTTTATGAAAACAGTTTGTCTGTTGACCATTACAGCCTTGATAGAGCATTTGTTTTATTCAAGTTATTTACCGTATTGAGCCTTGGTGTGTGGGTGGGTGTGGTTTAACACAATTAGCAGCTCAATTGCTAGCAATGAATTGGAATTGCAGAGTTTGGAAAATAATCTGGACCGCCTGCTAAACCATTTACACCAATTTGATGTGAACAAAATCAGCCGAAATCAACTGATGTGGATCAACACATGAAAAAATCAGGGCATGAAAATTTTTTTCCAAGGTGTGTTAGACACAATTAAAGTTGTGCGAATTAGTCCTGAACAGAGTTTTTTGGGGGGAAGGCTGCAAAGTATAAAGGGCACACACTTTTCCAAAGAATAAGGATGTGTGCTTATTATAATCTTTGCTTCACAACACACAGTCCATTATTTCCCTTGAGAATAACATAGAAAAGGTAAAGGTAAATGTCCCCCCTTGACAATTTGTCCAGTCGTGTCCGACTCTAAGGGGCAGTGCTCATCTCCGTTTCCAACCCACAGAGCTAGCGTTTGTCCTCAGACAATCCTCTGTGGTCACGTGGCCAGCGTGACTAAACACGGAATGCCGTTTACCTTCCCATCGAGGTGGTACCTATTTATCTACTCGCATTTTTGCATTTTGCATGCTTTCGAACCGCTAGGTTGGCAGGAGCTGGGACACGTGACGGGAGCTCCCTCCGTCACGTGGATTCGATCTTACGACTGCAGGTCTTCTGACCTTGCAGGACAGAGGCTTCAGCGGTTTAACCCGCAGAGCCACCACGTCCCATATTTTAAAAAGACTACCAAGAGAATCTGACTGTCATTCCTGGTCCAAGGATTGTGTTAATCTCCTTATCCAGGTGTTTTTCCATGGCAATTTCCCATTGTCTTTACGACCAACTAGGCCAGCTAGGGTTTCTGGGAACTGCAGTCCAAGAACATCTGGGTTTCTCAAGATTGGCAACCACCTCTCTTGATGATACTGCACTGAAACTGTAATGACTCCATTCTAAGGAAATGTGGAATGTGGCGTAGTTTGGTGATGTGCCTGGAATTCTGTGCTGTGGTTTTCCAGTTCTGTAGAAAAGAACCCTAAACACCCACCAGACTACAATTCCCAGGATTTGGGATATGGTTGAGCCATGGCAGTTAAACTAACACAATGATATGGACCAGATGCTCTTCTTGACTCCTTGGCCACACGCACATTTCCCCAGTCGCTGAGGTTTTTCCGTAACTGTCTGTTACGTATTTAATTGGAAAAGCATT
Organism: Pogona vitticeps; assembly: GCF_051106095.1. Taxonomy (NCBI): domain Eukaryota; kingdom Metazoa; phylum Chordata; class Lepidosauria; order Squamata; family Agamidae; genus Pogona; species Pogona vitticeps. Next base: position 11,252,139 of record NC_135783.1, on the reverse strand, counting down.
GGATTCAATCCAAAGATAAGACATACATAGAAGGCAAAATCCAGTTGTGTAATTACATGAGCAAGACTTAACATTGTGCCTTTGGTAGTTATGACAGTGCTGAGCTGGGAATGTTATTCACAAAGCACTTCTGCTGGTGCATTGCACATTTGGTGGCAGTTCCTTGTTGCCAGATGTAATGCACATTTACACTGGCATAACTTAACACGAACAAGGGATCTCTCTCCATACATATAGAATTTTAATAACTGCTTGCCATCAAGTTAATTCTGACTTCTGGCAACCCTTTTTCCAGAGTCCTGAGAAGTGGTTTACCATTCCCTCTTTCTGGGGTGCCTTGGGACTGTGCAGCTTGCCCAAGGCCACTCAGGCTGGCTCCTTTTCTGGGTTGGCACAGTGGGGATTTGAACTCCCAACTTCTGGCTCTGCAACCAGGTACCCAATTCACTGAGCTATCCAATACATACTCTCCCCACCCCCAATTTAATACAAAACCAACATAATATCAAGACAACTGCAGTGTCATTTACAAACATGAAGGTTTTTTTTTTAAAAAAACATGGCTTGTATCAGTTTCCACATTCTTGCCAAACAGCATTTTAGTCATACCTCATATTTTCTGTGGGATGGGGAAAAAATGCACTGGACAATGGGAGCCGCGTATGTTTCGGCTGAGTTGACTAATATGTTTCCAAGATGCTATTTCAAATGAAGTGAGTTATTATCTGCTGGCTGCCGAGTTCATGATGTGCAAGGAGTCAATAAGGTCAGCCACTAATCTTGTGCCTTTTCTGAGCGCCTGTTTCCATGCAAGGGATCACCTCTGGAACGGTGCTTTGGGGGTGGGTGCGCAGGCGCATCGATCCACACGAACAAGGAAATTGCTGTGTTTAGCATAATCCCAGGTGCCACTGTGAGAGAATTGATGAACTGCTCACAGTTGCCAGCTGAGATTAAACCAGTTCGCAGCCATCCTCTGAAGGTCAGGATGTGGACTTCCAAGACTGAGAGCCTTCCGTTCCCCCACACCTCCAGAAGAGGAATGGATCTTCCCAAGAAGTAGCCAGTGTTAACTCCCACAATCTAGTCTCAGAGATGTGTGCATCAGCGATTAGATTTGCAAATTATACTCAGGTTTACCTTCCTATGACCAATCAGAAGACAAAACCCCTTAAAATGCAAGATTCATAGGTGTGAAAAATCGCATACTATGACCAACTAGATTTTCTTCACCATTTGAGGTAGTTGTTGTTTAGTCGTTAAGTCGTGTCTGACTCTTCGTGACCCCATGGGCCAGAGCACGCCAGGCCCTCCTGTCTTCCACTGCCTCCCAGAGTTGGGTCAAATTCATGTTGGTAGCTTCAATGACACTGTCCAATCATCTCATCCTCTGTCGTCCCCTTCTCCTCTTGCCTTAACACTTTCTCAACATCAGGGTCTTTTCCAGGGATAATTGTAGAGAATCTACATTTCTCATGTCTCCTTTGACCCTCACATATCCTACTCTCTCTTTTTCTGGTGAACAGATTAGAATGTACACGGATTCTGTACACACTGCAGATCGACTAGAGATTGATGTCTGTTGCCCCTAATCATAGCTAGAGCTAACCACAATTTGTTGACGTCCAGATGACACAGCAAGTAGAGCTTTGTCTGAAACAGAAGCTGGTGCTTCCACACTCTTCCTTGCAGCTGCATTTGTGCAGGAGAAGTATACACATAAAACCAGAGATCAGCTGGGCTTATTTTCAGAATGCTAGTTTAGTGTTATGTGAAAACACAACTACTAACCAGGATCCTACTGGTGTAAGTGCACAGGTTAACTGCTGCTAAGTGCTAGTTGACGAGCAGATGCTTGTATATCTCTTTGCCACGCACAACAAGGGACATAAATGGTGACTTGTCGGTGTGCATCAGTTCCCCAGTGTAAATTATACCACTTCATTTTCAGCGCTGTAACAAACCAGCTGGTTTCTGGCCACTGTCTCTCAACCTACACTTCTTGTCTTAGAAAGTGGTTATGTTCCCTTTTTTAAAAAAAATTCTATTTAAATCTGGTTTAGCCTGTTTTGATTTCCAGTAAAACGTATGAATACACGACATACATGTAAATGGGATTAATTTGACAAGGGATTCCGTTTTTTTGGAGCAGCAGTGAGTTTTTTCCTTCCTCTGTCAGAGGCAAAAAGCTGCCGCCCCCTCTCTCTTCCCTCCCGCCAGTCAGCCAGTTTCAGCCCTTGTCTCCTCCTTTCTCCTGGCTCTGTGTGTGTTTGGTTTGCACAACTGGGCTGCGTATCAACTGCCCATCATCACTGGGCTCTCTCACATGGGTCACTGCTCACAAGGTGCTGCTGTGCGTGTAAAGGCTTTTCTAGCACCAGCTTGCTCAGCTATTTCCTATTATCCTTCCCACCTCTGGGTGTGCACACTCAGTGTATACACGCATACGGACCTGCCTGTCTATCTCTCTGAATTCCAGCCTTAGATTGGAGGGAGAGTGCATTTCGTCAGGTGCGGGTGTCCCTTCAAAAACACCAGATTAAACTTTTGTTACAAGGGAACACAAACTGTGATTAAAACACTCCACATGACTTTATGTCGATTCAATACACCTTCATTTACATCAACACATATGGCAAACTATTGCTTTAATGTAAACGAGCCCTTTGAGTGCAAAAGGACAGGATTTAGCTTGCATTTTGAGTCACTTGTGACACGGTTCAATACAAGATATTTCTCAGCAATCACATGACTTATGAACCCGCCTGACCTTGCTCCATCTCAAATTGGACCTTTTTGGTCCGGTAGCTGGGCTACTTTCGGAAGTGGGCAGGCTGGAAGGATTCTTGCACGCACGGAAGGGTTGCTTTAAGGAAGATCACTCCCATCAAAGCAAACCACTATTTTTTCTCACATTCTGATCGCACTCTCAGTCCTTATGAGGCTGCAGCGTTGTTCTGAATCCTTTATTTGTAGGGAATTTCTGTCAGGGCGTTTCCTTGGTCCCTTATCACAAAAACATCCTGGCAATCTTATCAAGTCCAGGGCAGTGAATCCAGCAATCTGGACATCTGATATGAATAATGAGAGCATTTCAGGGGGGAAAAAATCCACAAAAACATTACAAAACACCTGAAGCCGAGAAGGGTTTAGAGGCCTTTTGAGTGTCAACCATCTCCTTTTGTTGTGCTAAAACTTGCTTCCCCGTGGTATTTGGCACCCCTGAAACTATAAAACTGCTAACATAATAACTTGTCCTTTTAATGCCTTATTTAGTACATCGTAGGGAATGAGGAATGCAATGAAACGCAACATTGGGGGAATTGTTGAGCTGGTGGTCTTGGAAGAGGTTTACACAATGAACCAAGGAGCAACAGCTGCAGCTCCTGTTATATTTTATTCTAGTTGACCCCAAATTGCAATTATCTTGTACTGCAGCAGAGGGGTGGGGTGGATGGGCAGAAGGCCAAGGACTGAGTGAGGCAGGGCAGAGGCAAGAGGGGAAACAGAGAGAAAAGGCAGATCCAAGACAATCTGGCGCCTGAAGCAGAACACCCAAATCTACCCCCTATTGCATAACAACAGTATATTAAACTACTGACAGTTTTATGGGATTTAATAGCACTCTGAAAGCGGTGACCTCTCGTGTAGCTTGATGCTATCTCAACAGCATTGTTGGCCCTAGGATTTCAAGTTCCTGGTTGGATGGAACCTGGAGAACTGATTGGGGCCGAAAGGCACAAACCAGCTGGATGTCAGGACATCCAAAGGCAACTCCTAGTTTCACACAGAAGTGTTGGGATCAGAAGAAACCATCTTATAACGAGTTAGATCCTTGTTCTTTCTAGCTCAGTATTGTCAACTCTTGTTGGGGCATTCAGGCAGAATTCTTTCTTAACTCTTAACAGAGATTCCTCTTTGTTGAAAGTCTCCCATCCAACAACTAACCAGGCCTGACCCTGCTTAGCTTCTTCTGACATTGCATGAGATCAGGGTCTGTTTAGAGTGATCTGTCATTATGGGTGGAGCTAATCAGATAAAGGGGTGGGGTTATGCAGAAAAGACCTGGCTCGTTTCTCAATGATTCCCATTGCTTCCAAACCATTACATTCCGGTATACAGCTGAACAGACAGAAAGTTTCCTTCCAACCTTAAACAAATGGGTCAGGAAGAGGAGATGTTTGGGAAAGTTAGCTTTTTTGACTACCTCTTCCAGAATCTCCTCGCTATCATAGCCTGACGTCTAGTGGATTCTGGAAGGTACAGTCAAAAATGTAACTTTTCTAAGCTCTGTTGAGAGATCAAGGGATGTATTTCCCCCCCTTGCACGTTATCTCATGCGAATGAATGGTTGCAATTTATGTCTATGAAATGAAGAAAAATAAGTCAACACGCTCAGTGTTGGTATGAGGCATACCTGGACCATAATAGGGACTCTGAAATTCTGTCTGGACATGTGACTGGCATTTGCCTTGGGCTTCTCTAAAATAATGAGCATCACCACTTGAAGGTCACTATTGTAAACCTCCCCCCCATGCTCTTCATGGAGAGTTCTTTGCAGCCATTAAACAAAGTAGCTCCAAGAGGAGCCACCTGGGGGGGTATGCATGGCGCCAGTCCTGCTTGTAGCTGTTTCTGGAGCTAAGTGAGACCACCAGGTGAGCTCTCCTAGCTAGCCCACCAGCCCCAGAGGCCACGGTCAAGGGATCTGCAAGGGATAGAGACAGCCATCAACAACCTGAATGTAAAACATACATGCCTGGTGACTGGCGTATGGGGGCACTCTCCCTGAAACATTGGGCCAAAATGTCCCTCTGCTTGGTGCCCCACCTGCAAGTTTGGCTCCAGCTATGGCCTCAGTGAACAGCCATACTTCCAAAGATCTCCAGGTATGGAGAGAAATCTCCAGGTAGTCAGGGTGGAAGAAGAGTCTCTCTCTCTCTCTCTCTCTCTCTCTCTCTCTCTGTGCATGTGTGATGTCTTTAAAGCAGTGGTACCCAACCTTGGGCCACCAGGTGTTCATGGACTATGGAGCTTATTATGTCATCTGGAATAAGATACAGGATGATCTGCCAGCATCTCAACTCATGAAATGGCTTGTTGCACAAGCCTTAGCAAAAATGGTGGGAAAAAAACCCTGCATACTGGTGATAATGGTGAGCCTTCTACTATACCCAACAGCAGCAGTGTCCCTGGAGAAAAGCTTTCCCTGTATCACCTAGGATGTGAGCCCAGCGGTGGGAAGCCACCGACTGCATTTTGACCACTGCCTAGCAATGATGTAATGGAGCCTGGGCTTTCAGAGTTGAAGAACTGTGATTTTCCAAATAGCAGGGGCTATGATAATATCTGCCACCCACTAAGTCTTGTTTGTTCCCTTTGATCTTAGCTGCAAGCTTTCATGAACAGTATTATTGGTGCAATCTATTCCTGTTGTGATGCAAAGTGTATTTGAGAGTGATTTGGTCCTGAATGGGCGATTAAGAGCTCTTAGTATTGCAAAGGACCTGTTCCTCATTGTTCATATGGACTGATCCATCAACCTGCTTTTCTGAATTCTGTTTGTGTTGTGGCTACAGAGACAGTCATGAGATGAGCACCTGCACTTTCCGATTTGCCACTCACCAGAATTTCTGTATTATCTGGTCAGCTTCCTACATGATGAAGACCGTACCTCCATGCATGCACTCTGCATTTTAAAGGTTCCTTTGCTTTTAAAAACGAAACAAAACACATATTCAACCACAACTTTGACAGCAGCTTTTCAAATTGCTATGGGCAGAATTCTGTTAGTTCTTTCCCCTTGTGCAATGATCTAGTGCATGAGTCTCTGAATAGTTTCCGGGTACGTTGCAAGGACGTATCCAGGAAACCTCCTTGTACAGGCTCAGATCCTGTACAACTCACACAAAGGGACCGGTGCACCAGTGGACAGAAGGAACAGACTTCTGTTGTATAACTTCGTACGAACAAAAGGTTGTCTCAGGAATACATAAAGCAGAAGAAGGATAGAAATAACAGCAGCATGGTTTCAGAAATGGAGATGGCCATATAAACGCCACAGCTTTTTCCAGGATGGGTGGGGTGTGGATGGAAGGACCACTTACTAGTAGAGTCTGAGTAGAGATTTACACAGAAGAGCCCCAGATGTAGTCTCTGGTCTTCATGAAACATTTGTCAGCCTTAACACTAGGAAAGGCCTCTGTTTGAATCTCTGGGAATCCACTGCCATGAAGAATAAATAGACAGAATCGGGCTAGCCCAAAGACTGGACCTATTGTGTTTCTGGACTACAGCTTCCAGAACCCACCAGCTATGGTGGCTAGGGGATTCTGGGTATTGTAGTGAACACACACATGCACGTGGACACACAAGGTTTCTAAGCTGTGGGTGTGACACGAGCCCAGTGTCCAAACATGGTACCCTTGGATGGATCACCAGGGCGACAGTGTCTCAAGATAGCCCAGGAACAAATCTTGGCTTTTTTTTTATTTTGGTGCTGAGCCACTGCTGCCATTCCAGTTTCCCACAGTGCCCTCAAAATAATACTGCCCCAGGGCATTATGGGAAATTGGAATGGCAGCAGCTGATGGCAAGTTGTTACCAGCTGAACTAAGTCCCCAAACAAAGAAGGAACTTGTTATAAATAACACATTTCTTGTTGTTGGTTCCTTTCCTTGGTACTCAAGGTATGACTAAATTACATTACAATGTAGTTACAGGCCAGCAGCTTAAAGCATTCGGAAGTGACCACAAAATTATTGTACGGAGGGTGCAATCGGATGGTAGCAAAGAAGTACGCCTGATGGCACCAGAAAGGATTGCTATAATGGGAGTGAATGCCCTTCAAACTTATATACCACCCCATAGCGCTTAAAGCACTTAACAGAATAGCAAGGCTCTCTTTGAGTTCAGGGGCAGGAGGGAATGATTAGATAGTGGTGCATAGGTTGATGGTCACCCCAGCTACAGCTCCCAAACCCCCCCTCCCACCCCAGCAAAGCAAAAAGCAAAGTGTACCACCCTATAGTAGTTAAAGCACACTCTGAGTGGCTTACAGTTTAATTATGGAGGTGACACATTGCCATCCCTCTGCCATGAGCTGGATGCTCAGTTTACTGATCTCAGAAAGATGGAAGATTGAATCAACCTTGAGCCAGCTACCTGAGTCTGTCGAGATTACACGCACATCATGAGCAGAGTCTTAACTACAGTACTGCAGTTTAACCACTTTTCTTCGAGGCTCCTTGGTAGCAAGGAATAAGCTGTGCGAAGGCTACGAACATTTAGGGGGAGGCCTTTAAATGCCACACAAACCATAGCTGCCTTCTGCTGCTTTGGACTTGGCATGAACTAATCTCTCTAGCCGCCCCCCCTGAATGGAAACCAGGGCTGGGCGGATATAATAATAGGATTAGTTTTAGGTCCACAGACTTTAGTTTTATATTCTGTCAACATGCTGCTGGTTGCCAAATGATGGTTGTGTCTTTTTTTACCAGCCTTGAGTAAAATAAGGGAGTGTGTGTGTGTGTTTGTTTTAAAGGTTGCATGCTGTGAACAAAACTTCCCTCATGTCAGGTTTGAGACTCAATTTGTGATTTCTATCTTTATGATGCCAAAGGTGGTTCCTAGATTACATATGGCCAGAGAAAGAGGTGAAGAGGTATCTAAACATTGATTTGCAGAAACTGCCAATTTACCAATATGGGCGGCAGCAGGGTGGTGGTGGGGAAGATGGGTGGAAATAAACACTGAAGGAAGGATAGACAGACAGACAGACAGAAGGTGTCTTTGGGCAAAGCCGCAGCCTTTAAAACCTCTGTGATACTCCTTTTTTTTTTTTTAAAGAGAAAGCATAATGATTGTTCAATTAAATTAGACGAATCCCCCTAGAAGGATAGCATACATGGCATTCTTCCTGCTTTATCTTCACAATGACACTGTGAGGTAGGGTGAGGGCCACAGTCATACAAAGTGGTTTAACGGCTGTGTCAGAACTTGAACTGGGCTCTTCTAAGCCCCTGGCAAAAACACTCTAACCACAACAGCTCTGCTTTAGCCTGGTTTAAGACATCACCTTGCCAACAAAAGTCCGCATCATCAAAGCTATGGTTTTCCCTGTAGCGATGTACAGAAGTGAGAGCTGGACCATAAAGAAAGGTGACCGCTGAAGAATTGATGCTTTTGAATTGTGCTGTTGGAGGAGGTTCTTGAGAGTCCCTTGGACTGCAAAGAGAACAAACCTATCCATTCTGAAGGAAATCAACCTTGAGTGCTCACTGGAAGGACGGATCCTGAAGCTGAGGCTCCAATACTTTGGCCATCTCATGAGAAGAGAAGACTCCCTGGAAAAGCCCCTGATGTTGGGAAAGTGTGAAGGCAAGAGGAGAAGGGGACGGCAGAGGACGAGATGATTGGGCAGTGTCATTGAAGCGACCAACATGAATTTGACACAACTCCGGGAGGCAGTGGAAGACAGGAGGGCCTGGTGTGCTCTGGTCCATGGGGTCACAAAGAGGACATGACTAAACAACTAAACTACAACAAGTAACAAGAATCAGACCGTAGAGTGTACTGTGTTGCAGAGTTTTAAATTTCCGGTAAATTCTTTTTTTTGCTAGACAGTAGAAGTACAGAGGCTCACAGAATAGCTACAAGTTCCCCAGAGAGTCCACCCCTTTTTCATTAACTAGCACTTAAAGTCTCAATAACTCACTCTGAGGCATTTGTCGGAGAATGAATACAAACGTTTCATTACTTACAGCTGTGAACAGATCAACAGCAAACAACTGACTTGCAACAGGCAAAAGAGAGGGAAAGGGAACACTCAGCAGAGAGGTGGGGCCCTCTTTGAATTCAGAGGGAGGAGAGAACCATTGGTTAGTGCTGGATCGCTTGACAGTCACTCCAGCCCAGAAAAAGTGCCTCCCAGTCACACATACCACAGACAGCATGCGAGATTGTAAAAACTCCAACAGGCTGTGCCACTGCAGGCTGTAAGCATGAGGGATAATGTTTCAGAATACTTCTTCATGTTAAAAAGCAACCCTGGATGCGAGAAGAAAATGAAGATACATATTTCTTCACATCTATTTTTAGATGTGAAGGAGACCGCAGCAATGGTTTTTCTTCCTTCCCTAGCTCTCATTAATCTTATTTAATTGCTCTAATCTATCTATCACATGCATTCTCCACCTCTTCTCCAATCATAACAACCTTGTGAAATAGGCTAGGCTTAGAGAAATTCACTCAGGGTCACCCAATGAGCTTTACAAACCAGTAGGGGATTAGAATATACCAAGAGAGAGAACTGAGCTATCCAGCAGGTTTTTATATATATACTTTGATTCTTCACTGGGCTGGATTCAAAGATCCATAGGATTAAGTACCCTTAAGTACAGTTAAGTTACACACACACACACACACACACACACACACACACACACACACACACACACACACACACACACACACACACACACACACAGACACACACAGACACACAAACTTAAAAAAACTTTTTACCTCTAAAATATCATTACAAACTAACTTTCAAAAGTAACTAGAACAGGTACTGTACTTGTTATATTCACAAAGTGACTTCATTTTTATTTACAGTGGTGCCTTGCTAGATGATGATAATCCGTTTCACTGAAATCACTGTTTAGCGAAATCATTGCCTAGCGAAAAGCATTTCCCCATTGGAATGCACTGAAACCTGTTTAATGCGTTCCAATGGGGAAGAATCGTCGTTGTCTAGCGAAGATCGGCCATAGGAAAGCCACTTTGCGAACCACGATCAGCTGTTTAAATAGCTGTCTTGCGAAGCTTAGATCCCCAAAACACCCATTTTGTGAGTGCGGAGGGTGCTGTCAAAATAGTTGTCTAGCGAAAATCGGTTTGCGAAGCAGGGACCAAACATTGTCCAGCGAAATTCCCCCATAGGAATCACTGTTTTGCGAATCGCTATAGCGATTGCAAAAAGTCAATGTCTAGAGAAAAAACTGTCATGCGGGGTAACTTTCTAGCGAGGCGCCACTGTATTATGGTAATTTTGAAATGTAACTTGTTCTTTAAAAAATTAACTCGTTACAGTTTGGTAAATTATTTGTAACCTGTAACTTCCAAGCTTTGTGGCAGGTTTTATCTGACAGCCAGTGTGAAGGTAAGATTCAGCTGCTAATTTAATCAGCTTCTAAAGATGGAACGTATTAATGTATTTTATGGTATGTTTTTAAATTGATGTCAGTTGCCCCAAATAACACATAAGTATTAGTGTCCTGGGACTGAAATCTCTAAATGAACAGCAACATAAATTTTACTTAAACGCCTCATTCTCCTGAGGTGTTACGGAATGTTATGAGGTGTTACGGAACATTTAACAACATTCAAAGTGATCAGAAATTCTCTATTTTTTTTTTTAAATGGGTATCCCAAAGGACTAGAGTCAGAGATGTTTGGCCTCCCAGATGTTTTAGACTTGCATTTCCTTGAACATCAACTCCAGTCAGGATAGGATGTGAAAAGGGAGCGTGGCAGTTGCTGTTCAAAACAACTGGGAGACCAAACCTCAATGTTCTTCACCATTTCCAGCTAAAAAAGCGATGGGGAGAGGTGTTAGTAACAAGAAGGGTCTTTAAGAAAGGGTCTCGCATTTGCACCAGGCAACAAAAATGCAACTAAGATCAATAGTATGTTTATGTATATATGCTACCCTCATAGATCCAAGGTTCCGCACATGATCATCCTTAGACCTTGGAGGGCCACATCCAGAGCTGTAACTAACGTTATTTGGCACTCGGGGCAAACAGCACCCTCTCCACTCTGAGACAGGGAGGGTGAGCCTTGACAGAGAAGAATTCAATGCCACCTCCCTGCCCCAAACAAAGAGGAAGTGTATGTTTTCCAAAAAAGGAGAAATGAACAGGACCCAGAGGGGTTGCAGTTTATTTCCCCTAACACACACCAATGAAAACATATCTAGATTTTGGCACACTCTGAATTTTGGTGCCCAAGACGCAAGCTCTAGTTGCAGCCACACCAGGTTCCACGAACCCACCACTCTGTAATCTTTGCTTACTGTTTTTCTTAAGAGGAAAAGCTCCATTGAGCCCCATTCTAGAGGCCAATAATAACAATGTGTTAAAAAGCCATAATATTTTGGCGCATATGTCTCTGAAGGGGCTCCAGAGTTCTTTCAAAACCTGGTCTTCGTGCTACATTGAGGGCACCAAAGGATTTTTTTTTTTGAAGCATGTTTTCCTACAGAAATGTAAACAAACGAAAGCTTCAGGGACAAGGGAGCTGTGTGTTGCCCATCCTGTGACATAGTGGCATGACAAAAATTACAACACAGAAATATAACATATCTGGTTTATATCGGTTCTGCTGCCTGCATTCTGTTGGCATCTGAAAATGACTGTAATACCACTTCTTTCTTGAGGGACTTTCAGTCCAAACTATATAGGAAAGGTAGTAGGTTTGCAAGAAAGCATGACATAAAAACGGTCAAGTTCTTTGTATGTTACTATGCACTAGAGGTTTCTGAAATGGTTGGTACTAGCAATGGGCATGAAATGCCAATTCTTTGCCCTGGCTCTTCTGGGCACTATTTCTGAGTGGGATCCCAACAGAAGTGGGACTTTGAAGCACCAAACACCTCATTGGCTGATAAACAAACTGATGCAAACTGCCGAACCAGCAATTCGTGCCCATCTTAAGTTGATACCTTTCCAGTCCTCATAGGGAGGGACTTTTCTGGGCTGGGGTGATTATCTGTCCAGGAATAATCCATAATTCCTTCCAGCCTTTGAATTCAAAGAGAGCTCTGCCTCTCTGCTGAGTGCTCTTTTCCCTCTCTTTCCTGGGTTGGTGGCAGTTGTTTCTTTGCTGTTGAACTGTTTGGTTGGTTGCTCAGTAGGTGTGCAGCAATAAAGAGAGAAGCATATACAAGCCTGTAATTTCCAGCAGCTGTAAGTAAAGAAATTGTTTTTTATTCTGTCCCTTACAAAAGTCTTAGAGTGTACTATGGGGAACATGTAGGCATTCTGTTCTGTTAATCTCTGTACTTCTACTGCGTAACGAAAGGGAATTTTACCAGAAATTCAAAACTCTGCAATAGATTGCAAGTTGCTGAGAAGATATATAATTTTGAGAAGAAACTCTTCTCCCTAAATTGGTTTTTCTTGGAGTTACATGCTTCCCCTCACCCTCTAGGAACATAAGGAGCACCCTGCTGGATTAAACTAAAGATCAGAATTTAACAAAATTACTTTTTTGGGTAAGAGCTTCCAGACTCCCCCATGCAGCATGGAGATGCTAACCTAGGCATTTTGGGAGTGCCAGTCCAAGCTATTTTCGCAACCGTTTCTAAAGGTCTATCTAGTCCAGCATCGTGTTTCATGCAGATCCTCACAAGATGCCTCTGGGCTCCAAGAAGCCTATGAGAAGGACACAAACCCCATTGCACTCACCCACTCATGTTCCCCTGCCACATGTGAACATGGAAGCCCCCATGCTAAATCGCATCTCGCATAAGGCACCCTCTAGCTCAGAGACAAGATTCTTCCCTGATATTTTTCAGATGTATCTGCCTTTCTGTCACTGAACTATTACACAGAAGATTTAATACCTCTCTGCTGGAGAATCTTTTCCTCGCCTACATTCTTAGACCCACATGTGGCAACCACAGAACATTAATTCAGACCATACGACAAGACGGTTTGGAATGTATAGAAGCCTTGGGATGTTCCGGGATTACCTGCCACTAAAAAATAACAAAGTGCCCTGTGATGCCTTTAAACCAACATATTTATCATTGGGGGCCAATACACTGTCAATGTTGGGCTATAAATATTTCCGAGGGCCAAACAACATGTTGCATGCATTACAGTGATTAGTGGTAAGCCCAGACCAGGTGATACATTTATCATATCCATATCCATCTTGGGCTTGTTTTAGAATTACAGCTACCTGTTGGGAGAGGGTGAGAAGTGATCAGGATCAGAGCTTGGAAGTATAACCTCTCCTCGCTGCTCCGCCCCTACTCAGAAAGTATTCTTCCTGCTCCTTCCTAAGTTTTAGGGGAAAGATCTCATTCAGTGCCCTCTTTCAAGCAAACGGACACGAGCCGTGCCTTCCAGTCTAAATGGAGGACTCTTCAGACTGCATGCTCCTGATGTCTGTGACATCATTCTTAGAAGCCCAAACAAAAATACAAGACCTAACCTAACCAAAACGTACATAGAAACGTGTATTTTGGGATAAGATTCATCTACCCATGTGTCCTTTGAGTGAAAAGTATTTCTTTTTAAGAAAAATACATTTTCTAAGAAAATAGATTCAAAAAGACACAGAGGCAAATATGAATGTGTGCAGGTCAAAAGATTAATATGGAAATAGGCTGTAATTGATTTATGAATGAATAGATGGAAAAAAAGATAGATGTCTGCCTAAAATGTTTCTTTTTAGCTCTTTTTGTTGTTGTTGTTGTTTAGTCGTTTAGTCATGTCCGACTCTTTGTGACCCTATGGACCAGAGCATGCCAGGCCCTCCTGTATTCCACTGCCTCCTGGAGTTTGGTCAAATTCATGTTGGTCGCTTCAATGACACTGTCTAATTCCTGCTCCAGGTGGATCACGTTTAATCAGAACTAAATTGAATAAATCAAATAAATTGAATAAATAAATAAATAAATAAACTCTCCACTGTGACCTGTCCATCTTGGGTGTCCCTGCGCGGCATAGCCCATAGCTTCTCTGAATTTACTCAAGCCCCTTCGCCACAATAAGGCAGCAATCCGTGAAGGGGATTTTTCAGAGGTATTTTGCTGTCACAAAATACCTGTGAAATAAGCACCTGTCTTTTCAACCAATCACATGACAAGTTCATCACAGGAGAACCGTAGAATATTCACACACCATTTCCTTACATATAGTCCTACTGGAGAGAGTATTTACTCTTGTACACCATATTTATCTAAAGTCAAACATATAGAGGAGCGTGAAATAGGGTGGGTGGGCACGCTTGGCAGGTGCCCAGGGAAGCTGACCTTTGACCCTAGCCTTGAAAGGGGCACCGGAAAGGGAAAGCTGGTGCGAGCAGTTCTCTTGGATCTTAGGGCGACTACTTGCTCGGCTACCACTGGAGTCTCCAGATCGCAGAACCTCTACTGGTAACTGTGAGATTTAAGGCATCACATTTGCCTGCAGAGATTTCTCAGTCTGAGACTTTGAGTGACGTGAAGCCAATTCGTCCAGTTATACGGACCACTGTATCAGTTCAGTGCGTTTTGTGAAAGTTCGTGTTTTGGCATTAAGGATATAAAGAGCAGCCACTGCAGTCATTTTTTTCTCATTAACGTAGGCTGTCTCGGCTTGACAAGACACCTTGATGAGTTTTTCGAGCCCTGTAAGATTTCTGTCTTCCACATTAGAAGTGGGATCTGAAGTGATGCTTTTTTTTTCTCCTCATGGTTTCTGTAATTTGTGCAAATGGCTTTGGGGCAAAACTCGTGCCTTTTCCATGGGAGAAGCAAAATCAAATCAAAGCGCATGTATGTATGTGCTGCTGGCCAGCTGAACGTGTGCAGGTGTGCACAGCCAAGCCACCAAAACAGACTAGGTAATTGATGAAAAACATCCCCCCCAAAAAACCCCCTTCTGATGTTTCTAATTGCCAAAGTTCATGCAATAAAGCAGCAGCTCTTTTGTGTATTTCGTGTTATGCATTACTGGCAACATTTTACTTTGCGCACAAACACAGACAAAAAAAATTCAATCTGTTTTTTTGCTTTTCTTAAGAGATGGGCATAAACCATCAGTTGAGCACTTTGTGCCAGTTCGTCCTTTAGATGAACAGGTGTTTGGCGCTTTGTAGCTCCACTTCCTCTGGTGGGCACCCACTTAGAGGCAGCACTTGGAAGAGGCAGCGCTGAGACGCCGGAGTGCTGCTTCTGAGTGGGCACCTGCCAGAGGAGATAGGGCTGGCAACCACATGTTCGTCCAAAGGGCGAACCGGCATGAACAGCTGAACTGGGTGGTTCGTGCCCATCTGTAGCTCTTGTTGACTGCACCACAAATTACATTGCCCTCTTCTAGAGCAAGCAATTTTGCAGGTTCCTCGTCCGTCCCTGCAAAGGCGATACAATTGAAGAATCTGGTCCATTTTAGATAAAAGGTCAACAGCTCCCAAGGGGTTCATTTTTCCTTGGCTTCCGCTAGAGTTTGGCAAAGTTAAATTTTTGGACTACAACTCCCAGAAGCTTGAACAGATGTGTCAGGAGTTGGAGAAAGAGAAAAAAAAGAATTCGCTGCAGAAAGGGTTCAATGTGGTTTTGTGTCAGACTGGCGTAAGATGGCAGCTGTTCTGAGGGTTGTTCAGGAGGAAGGTGTTACGTTTAAGGAGAGGCACGAGAAGAAATACAGGGAAAAAAAATAAGGTGCAGCTTGAGCAAGCCAAGTCAGCAGCCTGCTCCTTAGCAGATCGGAAACCGACGTTAGTCATGAGAAAGGTGAAGCTGAGATGAAGAGGAGTTGAACACACATCACGGTATAATTGCTGTTGTTCAGATAGAGGATTGTGAATGGGAGACTCCTTATGTAGAATCCCCAGGCTGCTTAAGGATCACTTTCCTGGAGATCTAATTAACCCAAATTAGCAAGAGTCACAGTTGTTGAAAGAGAGATAGAACATACTGCAGGTAAGCAAAGAAACATGTCAGGAAGCAGTCTTAGAGACCAGCAGGCTGTCTCCAAATCAAGCCAAGGCCATTGCAGAGCAGTTAGGGCATCTAAATAGGGAGACAGCCATCTCATAGGTGGCCAAAGAGTGACCAATGCACCTACCTCAGATGGTTTTGATCTTGCCCAAAGGGCCCAGGCCATTGCATCGCCCGCTGATGTTGCCCTCCTGGAGTCTGGAATTGGGAGGGCAGAGTTGCAGTCAGCTGGTGGTATTGAACGGATGACTTCAACTCTAAAAAGCCTGATTCCTGGCCGTGGATCCGAACAGAGGATTTTATGAGAAGACACGGGCATGGGCTGCAGGAAAGCTTCCCGAAGCATATGAAGGCAGGAAATAGTTTCTTGCTGTTGTTAGTATCTCCAGTGGTAATCAACGGCCTTGCTAATTGGAATTATGACGTAGCTCTTTTTATAGAAGCAGCGTATTCGGGTTTGAATAGCCAGACCAAGATGGCATTAGGCAGAACAGATATGACTTGTCTAAAGGGAGTAAGCAAATTTGTGAGCTACTCAGAGACACAGGAGCCATAAAGGGGGCCCTACTAAACAGAGGGACATGGTGGCGCTGCAGGCTAAACTGCAGAAGCCTGTGCTACAGGGTCAGAAGACCAAGCAGTCGTAAGATCAAATCCACACGACGGAGTGAGCTCTCGTCACTTGTCCCAGCTTCTGCCAAGCTAGCATGCAAATGCAAGTAGATAAATAGGGACCACTTCGGTGGGAAGGTAACAGCGTTCCGTGTTTCAGTCGCACTGGCCATGTGACCACGGAAGATTGTCTTCGGACAAACGCTGGCTCTATGGCTTGGAAACGGGGATGAGCACCGCCCCCTAGAGTCGAACACGACTGGACAAAAAAAATTGTCAAGGGGAACCTTTACCTTTTACTAAACAGCAGGAATGTGCTTCCAAACACTTATTTATATCCCCCCACCTCCCTTCCTCTACCATTTTTTTTCTCTCTCTCTCTTCCTTCCTTCTTCTAGAGAAAGGAAAGCATGTTCCTCAGGAAGTGGTGAACACTCCAAAGCTGGAGGTATTGAAGAAAAAAATTGGACAACCCTCAGTCAGATTTGCTTTCATTTAGATTCCAGCGTTGGGCAGGGAGGTTGGACACGATGGCCGTTGAGGGCCCTTCCGACTCCATTCGTTTATGATTCTATGATTCTCTGGCCAATGCCTGGGTTTCTTCACATGCTCTGCATCATACCTACTGCTGAGGCTTGCACACCAACAGAAGCCACATCAAAAAGACCCTCAAGAATGGGCAAGGTTGAGCCAATGAAATGGCTCATTATTGTGGTACATGATGGTGTGTATTTGAGTGCTGCTTTTCAGCTTACATAAAGTCTTTTTTTTTTAACCTGGAGGGGACCTTCATCCAAAATAATAATAATAATAAAAAACACCCCATATAACCCCCCCCCATAGCAGCCTACTTGTGTGCCACTGACCATTATTTCACAGTGATCTACAACAATAGTTTTTCTCCCCGGTAACAGCTGGCCCATGTTCCCCTTCGAACAAAGCCGCAGTGGGGTGGAAGCCCTCCTGTGGGGGGGCCATAACTGTTTCCTTGGTAACAGTTAACCAGCACGCGTTTTAGTGTTTCCAGCTCTTTTTTACTGGCATATTTGCAGGTGGCGAACAATTATATTTTGAAAGCAGGGTCACCACCTCATGAACTTTCAGATGTTGTGACAAATTGGGGGACAAAAACAGCACCCCCTTTTCAAACAGATCAAGTAAATCTTATTATATATCATTTAGCAGACAGATGCAACACAGAGTTCAGTGTCTTCCTTTTTTTCATTTTTAAGCATTGAGTGCAATTCACCAGAAATGGCTCCTGTACAAACCCCCGGCACAGGAGCGGGATACGAGCAAAGTAGGTTTTTTCAAAGGAACTCATACAGCTGAACTTCCTGGATATAGTCACCGAGGCTATATGTTTTCATATACACCAGTTAAGAGAATACAAGCATGGAGGGTGTCGACTTAGGCCAGGACCTTAAAAGAACATCTACCACAATCCAACAAACTCAGATGTAAAAAAGAGGAATACAAGGACAAAATGTAAGACAATATTCCTAAAGAAAAAAAAGAAAGAAAGATAGTAAAAGAAAGAAAAACAAAACTTTCTGTACTGATTGCCCAAAGGATGACATGGTGAGCCCAAGCTCTCTGAAGAATATTTTGCGACCACGGAGCCACCGCTAAAAAGGCCCTGTATCTGGTTGCTATTCAGTGTACACTTTCAGAGACCGCAGAATGTTGCATGGGAGATCCAGTGACAATTTCTGGAATATTTTGTGGCCGACGGGACTTTCCCTCTCTCTGTTTTACTCTTGTTTTATAAAGAGAAATCCTGAACGACAATTTCGTTTGCAATGAGTATTACTGATCCTTAATGAGAAAGGAACTCTAGACACATCGAGACATCCTCTAAAAACTGGTTAATTGTTAAATGAAAGATATTTTGCACTTGCAGTACATGTGAAAATTCTAGCAACCTTTTTCAGCAGCAGCAAAATAGTAATAACAAGAAATGATATATATATATATTTTGCACAGAAATGTGGTATTTAGAATAAAAAGTCTTGCATTTTGCATACAGCCCACCCGTGTATTTTGTATAATTATTTTTGCATGAAGTGGAAGGTTTTCCCCCAGAGTTTCCACCCCTTTCAATTACTGTCATGATTTTTTTTTTGCAAAAAAAGTCCCAATAAATGAAAAATCCAGTAAAATACTTGTAACATCAGATATCAGGGAGAGAAAAAAAATCGACATTCTTTCAGTCTCACAAGCGGGAATGAGATACATGAGGATTAAAATCTCCAGTGATGAAGCTACAACTACCACCCTTGCTGTATGCGACAGTGGAGATGGTTGACCCCCCCCCCTCCGGGCCCAGAGGACACTGAGAGACATTAGATGAAAAACGACAGGGAAAAACATGTCTCCTTACTTCCTTCTTTCCTCCCTCACTCCCTTTCTCCCTCCCTCTCTCCTTCCTTCCTTCCTTCCTTCCTTCCTTCCTTCCTTCCTTCCTTCCTTCCTTCCTTCCTTCCTTCCTTCCTTCCTGCCTGCCTGCCTGCCTGCCTGCCTGCCTGCCTGACTGACTGACTGACTGACTGACTGCCTGACTGCCTGACTGCCTGCCTTCTTTCTTTCTTTCTTTCTTTCTTTCTTTCTTTCTTTCTTTCTTTCTTTCTTTCTTTCTTTCTTTCTTTCTTTCTTTCTTTCTTTCTTTCTTTCTTTCTTTCTTTCTTTCTTTCTTTCTTTCTTTCTTTCTTTCTTTCTTTCTTTCTTTCTTTCTTTCTTTCTTTCTTTCTTTCTCCCTCTCTCCCTCCTTCCTTCCTTCCCCTTTCTTTCTTTCTTTCTTTCTTTCTTTCTTTCTTTCTTTCTTTCTTTCTTTCTTTCTTTCTTTCTTTCTTTCTTCCTTCCTTCCTTCCTTCCTTCCTTCCTTCCTTCCTTCCTTCCTTCCTTCCTTCCTTCCTCCCTCCCTCCCTCCCTCCCTTCCTTGCATTCACAATGTGAAGCAAAAGTCCCAGAAGGCAATGCAGCCTCAGAGGTAGGCTTCTCTCTAGGTGAGCAAAATGTAGGTATCTGCAGATGTGTATTCGTAGGATGGAACTCTCAGAATTCTTCTTGTGGAATTCTTGGAGAATTCTGGGAGTTGGGAGTCCAAAAACACACACAAAAGAGCACTGCCTCACTGTCCTTGCTTCGCTTGGTGCTCCCTGTCAAGAGCAGCAGCTGACTGTAGTTCAACCACTGCGATGAACCTGAATGAACAAGAATTCCTTACAAGAATGTGAAGGTCAAGTCCCCACCTGTGTTCTCCTGCTGCTGTGGGTATGTTTGAGTGTAGGTGTGCCTGCCTCTCTCTCTCTCTCTCTCTCTCTCTGTATGCCCATTTTGCCCCAACTTTGTTTGCCACCTTGTTTGCCCACTATTAGTTGTTGTGCCCTCCCAGTCCTACAACCACACAGGGCCTAAGCTGTGCTCAGGACGGCCTCAGAGCAGATGCCACTCTTGTTTCACAAAACCTTTGGGGGTCGTCTTAATCTCAAGGCACATCCGTAGGAGGAAAGTTGGAGCCCTCTTGATGCAATGGGGGTTCTCCTATGACAAGTTTTGGATGGGCCCAATTTGTCCCCTTTTCGATTAATGACATTCCCCTTCCTGCTGCCTTTTCCTAAGGCTGTCATTCAGCGGGCTGTGGCAACTTTCCTTTTTCCTTTTGTTAAGTAAAGTAAGTGATATAAGCAAACAGCAATGCATCTACTTACCACAGTACACATAATACCATCAATATAGCTCATTTATCTAGAATAGTGCTGCATCAACAGGAAAAAAAGTCTCTTACCCTCAAAGGCTCAAAAGCAATCAGAGAGCAGACGCAACTTTGGCCCCATCCCAAGCCCTAATCAGGGCCAGACCAAGCCATGTTGCTGCCTGTTGTTGTTGTTTAGTTGCGTTTGACTCTTCGTGACCCCATGGACCAGAGCACGCCAGGCCCTCCTGTCTTCCACTGCCTCCCAGAGTTGCATCAAATTCATGTTGGTTGCTTCGATGACACTGTCCAGCCATCTTGTCCTCTGTCATCCCCTTCTCCTCCTGCCTTCACACTTTCCCAACATCAGGGACTTTTCCAGGGAGTCTTCTCATGAGATGGCCAAAGTATTGGAGCCTCAGCTTCAGGATCTGTCCTTTATATATATTGTGTGCTGCAGGGTCAGAAGACCAGCAGTCGTAAGATCGAATCCACGCAACGGAGTGAGCTCCCGTTGCTTTGTCCCAGCTGCTCGCCAACCTAGCAGTTCGAAAGCATGCAAATGCGAGTAGATCAATAGGTACCACCTCGGTGGGAAGGTAAAAACCAGAGTTCCCTAGTCACGCTGGCCACGTGACAATGGAAACTGTCTTCGGACAAGCGCTGGCTCTACGATTTGAAAACGGGATGAGCACCGCCCCCTAAAGTTGGACAAGACTGGACTGAAAATGTCAAGGGGAACCTTTACCTTTACCTTTAAATTAAGGTGGGAGAGTAGAGGCATTGTACTTTTCAATGCCACAACTAGAGATGGGCACGAACCGCAGTTCAGAGCTTCGTGCCGGTTCATACGAATGGCACCACAGGAAGCTGCTACTGATGCTAAGGGCAATTCAAGGTGCCACCCCGCTTCTCATTCAGTGTGTCCAGACTCTCTTCCTGTTGTGCCTGGTGGTACAAACTGCTTAATAAATGTACTTAATAGGTGTGTAATGTTGATATTATTGGTGGTCAATATTCAAGAGTTACTGGAGGAAGTGTGCTGCACCTCTGTCTGTGCACGTTAAAATAATAAATGAATTTAGGATTCGGGCAAGGGGGAGCTTGGATATTGCTAATTGATGTAGTAATATAGTGTCTGTTCATTTAGACGTTTGACGTTTTAAATGCTTAAGATTTGCCGAAATATCTGGTCTGTTGCCATGCATTTTTATTTTTGATGGCTATCGTGCTTTTGTGCTTAACTTGACTGTTTTTGTGAATCAATTTGTGGAAACGTGGTAAGTAAATAAACTGATCCTGGCTATGATTATGGTTTATTGGCGAGAAAGGAAGAGATTTCAACAGTCAAATGAATGAAGAGCTCCCCCCTCTGTTCAAATCTGGGAATTCATAGAAAGGTCCATAACAGTCATTTTTTGCCTGCTTTATGCAAAAGTTGAGCGAATACCATCATCCACTTTGAACCTGGGCTGAACAGTTTGTTTTACAAATAGCAACTGATTTGCTTTGAGCTGATCTTTAGCTTGTCTGTTTTGATAAGTATTGAAGCAACTGGAAGTATTTGTATGGGTCTTAATAGTGGAAAAAAAATGGGGAAACTAAAGGACTTTGAACCAAAATGAGGAGTGAAATTCAGTGCCATCAAAAACTGCTGTATTGCCAGTATACAGGCAAAGCTTACATTTCCTCCCCCCCCATCCATTGCCAGGAATCATGCAATTTACTCAGGAAAAAGTTAGTGGAAGAGGGAAGCAATGCCCCCAACTCGTAGCTTCATTGCCCCTGTGACGAGAGTAGCTAATTACTACCTTTTTAAATCACCTTTGCCACTGCCAAAATAAAAGTGCTGTCAAGATAAAAGTGAGTGGCAGCCATAAAGAAGAGGTATAAAATGTGGAGGAGATAGCTTAGGTCCTATTCCTGATCCTCATGTCACCTACCATGCTCAAATCCTACATGAGTGACTCAAGACATCCATGGTACATTCATACGCAAAGGCACTCAAATGATTGGATTCTTAACTGTAGCATAAAATGTGATCTGCAGCTACCCAAAAGAAAAGAAGAACCTCTCCAGTGGACACATAGCCAGCTGTAAATAAAAGTCATGCAGATAGAAATGTCTAACAGATGACGACCCTTCCTTTGTCCTTGCCAAGACTAAAAATGGTGGTTGGTCATGAGACAAGGGAATTTATCTTGTCCATCTGAGCCCTCCCATGAATGGGATTTCTATGACAGCCTGGGCTTCTTATTGATACCTGGATTCTGAATAATTTTCCAGCCGAATGCTACCTACTTTCTACATTGATAGACTTAGATATCTGTGCTACACAGTTACAGCAGGTTCATAACCACTTTAAACTGCCATAGCTCAATGAAAGCAGTTATCAACTTGTTTAAGTTTCGTGAGACATTCAGAATTCTGTGTTCCAGTTCAAGGAAATGCATTAGTGCTCCTTAACAAAGATTTCCAAGTATCTCATCAAACATCAAGTCCCAAGATTATGCAGGCATAGTGAGGCAGCTGCCCCATCAGGAAAAGGTTGCTGAGGAATCGGAAACATCGGTAGGGATGATGGCAGACCAATCTGTGTATTGAGTGAAAAAAAAAGCTAACTAGCTCCTCTCAGGTGTAAAAGGGCTGTTGCATTGTTTCCCATGCTGATATTCAGCATTGACTACCGCTCTCGTTGCCATAGAACTGGGATTGGGGTCAGAGGGCACTGTTTTCTTTGCCTCTGGCAGCAAAATATCTTGGGTCTGCCCACATTCTGTGAGCGTTATGAGGGAAACATGGAGCCGAGGACAACGGGTTTCTCCTTTAACATGTATTTCTCATCTTTCTCTTTGATGTTTCCCCTCAACCCCTTGCTGGAACATGGCCCTGAAGACAATGAGAGAGTTGGCACCATGCCCTGTTTCTCCCTGAAATCAATGAAGCAATAGATTTTCGTCTCAGAAGAGCAGGTGCAACAGATGGGAGCCCCAGAAAATTTGCTTCCTAGGCCAAACAACACCTGCCACCATTTTGTGTTTCCTCCGAGAGTTGGAACTGATGGAGAAGGTGCTCACTGTGGGGTTTTTTTGGGGGGGGGAGTGGGGTGAGGGGGATTCATCTGGGGAAGAAGGAAGGGAGAGATTCCAGGGTTCTGCACACAGAAGTGGAGATATTTCCATCCATTTCTCCGTACAGTCCATTACTCGAATTGAAGAGAAGAATATTAAACGTATTAGGTGCGAATCCTGCCTTTCCTTTGGTCAAAGCAGGTTGCTCAGGGACCAACTAGAGCCAGTGATGGTGAACCTTTTTGAGCCCGAGTGTTCAGACTGCAACACAAAATCAACTTATTTATTTCAAAGTGCCCAGTACTGCAATTAAAACCCGAAAGCTGCGGTTTTAGTTTAGAAAAAAACAACTGCTCCTACACTGCAAGGGTTAAATGCTTGTGGTTGCCTCCCCCCCCATGGGTGGTATTAACAAATAAATACTTACAGGTCCTCCAATACCCCATTGGGCTAGACCGGTAATGGTCGCCATTGCACCCTTCTGCTGGACCACTGGACCAGCAGAGGGGAGTGCTGAAATCCAGGCTCTGAGGACAGGTAAGTATTTCTCTCTGGCAACTTATGGCTCATGTGCGCGCAGAGAGGGCTCTGTGTGCCAGCTGTGGCACGTGTGCCATAGGTTCGCCATCGCTGAACTAGACAAACATTATTCCCACTGTACAATACCTCCCTATTCCTTCCAATATTTATTCTGTTGACTACACAATGTTAGTGGTAATTCTGATAATCCAGTCTCCCGGCATGAGTGTGCAATACTCTTCTTTGGGCGGCTAAATCTTCTTTCTTTGCTTTCTTGGGGTAGCTTTTCCATTTGTGTTATTTTGTCTTGCTTTTGGCTTCTGCGATTGCCCCTCTTGGTTCTTTGGAGCAATTGGTGAGCATGTCCAGTTGACATCATTAATGATACACGGAATGTGACGCGGTGTGGGATTGAACCCTACTCCTTTTGACTTACCTTCTGCTCACACTGGTCAGGACTACAATTGCTATGCAATGTCTATATAGTGTTTGTTTTAAGCATTTTTTCGTCCTAGTTAGCGCTATTGTTGATACAACACAAATTCAACCGCTTACCATGTCTTGTCCATTCAGCGCTATTTCACTTGTTAAACTTTTTTTTTTTTAAAGGTGCTTGAATGGCAGCGAAAGGAGTGGGGGAAAAGGCTGGTTATAGTGGCAAAGAAGAGTGAGGCAGGAGATGTACGGTGTGATGTGTGAACACTTGAAACACACCTTCCTAGGATATTAAAACATTTCTGCATTGTTGGCCACCAGAATTTAAACATTGGTACACGATAAACAGAGGTTTGCATGAATGCTGGGCAAACCTCTAAGGAGTTGTGACCTCAGACAACGAAATGCATAGTAAAGTATAAAATTATTTTGAAATGTAATGGCCAGAATGTTATTGGAATTTTACACCAGAGTAAGTGAAAGCAAATACGTTTTGGTGGCAAACTGCAAGAAGGTGTTGATCATGTGCCTGTTTGCATGTCTGGTCAAATGATTTCCATGTGATTTCTTATTGCCATGTCCATTTTGATTGATGTCTGAACCCAAATGTAGAAAATATTTGTTTGCTAGCATGGTGTAATGGATAGAGTATCAGACTAGGATTTTGAAGAGTTAGGGTAAAATAGGTGCTCAGCCATAAAAGCAATGGCAAACCATTAACACCTCACACAAACCTCAAAACCCTATTAGGATAACCATGAGTCAGCAGTTATTTGACAGCATGTAATAAAATCTTTAGGCACCAGGCCGCAGATTAGGAGTTGGGGCCTCCTGCTTTGCAGGATATTTGAATTTTTCAGGAATGTTATTTAAATTATATATTTGCACTATGATTGTTTTAGTGTTCTTCAGCTTTACTGTAATGTTTGATATTAATAGTTTGTACCACGGGCCATGTCTGGTCTTGTTTTTGCACAGAGAACAGATCTTCTCCATCTTCTCCTTCTGATAATATATCCTGCTTGATTTCTTATGTCACCTGTCTGATGATTTTGATGTATATAATTTACTGTTTGTTCACCTAACACACATATTGGAAAAAAAATTGTTGACTACACAGAATTCATTGAGGCAGTCTTCTAGCTTATTTCTCACTCCAAGGCCAAATTTTCCAACGATGTTTGGATCTGCTTTATTTTTTACTTTTGTATCTCATCTTTGATTATCACCATCTACTATTTTAGTGTGTGACCAGTTTCCTTTTTGTCTCTTGGAGAAAAGCTTTCAGCCTTCAGTTTCTTCACCTTCAGAAGCACTGGACTTTCTTTTCATTTCTGTGCCCTTTCATCTTGTTGCTTCATTAGTTATTTGTAATTATACTTTGCTTTCCCCATTAACTGACATTTCCTAACCTAAAAGTCTCATGGTACAGCACTGTCTGTTGTTTCATCTTCTACCGTATCATAGTATGTTTTTTGAAGCATAAGACATTCAGAAGTGGTTTAATACTGTCTTTTTAAAATGTACTTGGCATTATATAGTGGTTTTAGTGTTCTTCAGCTTTGCTGTAATGATTGATATTAACAGTTAATAGTCTGCACCACAGTTTGCTCCTGGTCTTTCCCCCCCATAGAGAATAGATTTATTTATTTTATTTATTTTATTTATATCCCGCCTATCTTCTCCATCTTCTCTTTCTGTTTACCATTGGCTTCTTTAGTGTAATATAATTGTCATCACTGACAATGACTACAAAAAATTCTTTGCCATGGCCAATGATAAGGGATTATGGGTCTTGAAATCCAAATGTATGAACTTTGCTCCCCACTTTTTAATTGGAATAAAGTTCCGCTATGAACTGTCCAGAATAGCCTTGGTGGCCAGAAGGGCAGTATAAAAGTTGAATGAATGAATGAATGAATGAATGAATGAATGAATGAATGAATGAATGAATGAATGAATGAATGAATGAATGAATGAATGTACCCTTGTTAGAGCAATCCTGTCAAAATCTATCCACTTAACTTTCTTCAAAAGTTGACTAGGCTAGAATCTACACTGATCTGCTGACAGTGAAGATAATTTTGTTTCTGAAGTTTTGACGGCTTCAAAATAATATTATCTCCTCAAATATCCCAGCAAGCAGCCTTGTGGCGCAGTGGTTAAACTGTAGTATTGCTGTCAAAACTCTGATCACAGTCAGTGTTCGATCCCAGCAGATTCTGAGAGATTGATTCAGCTTTCCATTCTTCTGTGGTCGGTAAAATGAGTACGCAGTTCACTGAAGGGAGCAGCGTGTCGCCTGCATAATGATATTGTAAACTGCCCAGAGAGTGCTTTAAGCAATTTGGGGCAGTATATAAGCAGCACACTTTGCTTTTTTTGCTTTAATGCAGGAAATCAAGGAGTTTTTTTCTTGATTTCTGTATGAAAACATCTGAGGAAATGCAAGTTGCATGGCAGGTCCTTTAGAAGGATCACAGACAGATGTGCACTTGAACAGGTTGCGTTACTGAAAGGCTGAGCGTGTTATAACAGTCAGCCACAAGAAATGTCCAGGAAGTAAACAAGATTTTTTTGCTCTGGCTTTCCTGTTTTATTGAATTGCTTTTATCTCCTTTTTATTTTTATTTTTTTTGCTTTCTTCTGCCTCCGTTCTTTAAAATATTAGTTAATTTCACTCACATATTTCCTGGTGTCTGAGATCCTCCAAGGGTGGTCTAGATTTTGTACCAATCAAGGTGAAGAGTATTTAGGGGATCCCCTTGTTTTCCTGTCAGGGATGTGGTAGCGCTGCGGGTTAAACCACAGAAGCCTCTGTGCTGCAGGGTCAGAAGACCAGCAGTTGTAAGATCGAATCCACATGACGGAGGGGGCTCCTGTCGTTTGTCCCAGCTCCTGCCAACCTAGCAGTTCAAAAGCATGTACTGTAAATGCGAGTAGATAAATAGGGACCACCTCAGTGGGAAGGTAACAGCATTCCATGTCTAGTCGCGCTGGCCACGTGACCACAGAAACTGTCTTCGAACAATCGCTGGCTCTACGGCTTGGAGATGGGGATGAGCACTGCCCCCTAGAGTTGGACACCACTGGTCTAATTACCTTTACCTTGTTTTCCTAGAAGTACTCATCATAATGTTACACCATAAACAGAATTGTGAACATGGGCTCTGGCACAAAAATTCCAAAGGCCTCAAATGCACAAACCACTAGGCTTGGTAAGAAGTCGGTAAATCCTACCTAACTGAATCAATGTAGGCACACATAGGAAATATCTAGCATCCACAGACTGTACTACATCAGGTGCTTGGTTTCCACAGCACTTTTGCATAGGATGCCTAAGAACAACCAGAACTACAACGATGATGGTCTAAAATCTTTGGTTACATGTCAAACAATTGCCAATAGCTGCGAATTTGCTTTCTGAACTGCAAAAAAACTGTGATTTCACAAAGATGTCATCTCACAGTGGTTGAGAGTTCAATTCCCTCCTTGTGCCTCCTTGACAAGGGCTGGACTTGATATTCCATGGGGGTCCCTTCCAGCTCTGCCGTTCTAAGATGACGGTAATAATGTGCAAATTCGTAGGACTTGACTGTTGCTTTTTAGGCTTGATCATTTGGTTTGCCCCCATGCATCAGCAATACTGAGAAACTAGAACTGCCATATAATGATGGTGTTGATGGCGATGATGACAATGTGGAGTCAAGTTGATTCCAACTTACAACAAGCGTCGCAGGATTTTCCAGGTATAAAGTGCTATTGTTTCTTAATCCCACCTCCTGGTGGTCTTATGGGGCTGTGCTCAGCTTGCCCAAGGCCACACATATGGCAGGGCATTTTAACTTCATCAGCCACATGCATTTTGGGTGATCTCAGCTACTTTCTCAAGAGGCAAGTGGAGATTTGAACACTTAGCCACTGGCTCCACCTACTGAGCTACGATATCTCAGTTTAGGGAAGAATATTTAACTCTTCAGGTGCTTTGGACTTCAGTCCCAATCAGCTCTCCTCCTGCATGGCTAGCTATAAGGGATTAAGAGGGCTGAAATCCTATCTGGAAGGTAGGAGGTTCCCCACTAACGAACAGTGAGATATTTACACCTTGCAAAGCACAAGTAATTTCAATGTATTCTCGAAGGCTTTCACAGCTGGGATCTGATGGTTGTTGTGGGTTTTTCGGGCTCTTTGGCCATGTTCTGAAGGTTGTTCTTCCTGATGTTTTGCCAGTCTCTATGGCCGGCATCTTCAGAGGACTGGAGTAGGAACTCTGTCCATGCTCTGTTGCTGTTTGTTGGATAGTTGAATATTTAGAGCTGTGGGAACAGCTTTTGTCCTTTTCAGGAGATAGGGTGATGATGGTGATCAGCGTCTTTTTGTTGTGGATATATTGTTGTGATAAGGGGGAGAGATTATCTGTCCCTGTGACAGAGACTGGCGCAACGTCAGGAAGAACAACCTTCAGAATACGGCCAAAGAGCCCAAAAAACCCACAACAACCAACAAGTACTTCCCATGATTATGTACTAGTTCTCTTCTATTCAGCACTGGTTAGGTTTCATCTTGAGCCCTGTGTCCAGTTTGCTAACAAATTAGAACAAGGGTGATCCCAGGGCTGGAAATTAGGCTTCATTTCCAGCCCCAAGAAAAGAAGATTGAGGGGAGATAGGAGAGCACTTTTCAAATACCTGAAAGACTGTCCTGCAGGGGAGGGCCAGGATCTGTTTTCAATCCTCCCAGAGTGCATGATACGTAATAATGAGCTCAAGGCACATTATTATGCACTCACCTCTGCAACTGGAACGTAGGCACACAGAAAGTTGCTTGATGCTCAGCCACAGAATCGGTCCACCCATGTCTACATTGCTCACTCTCAGGCAGAAACAACATCTTTGCGATAATCCACGGAATGTGTCACTGCTGCAGGTTAGCAATTGCTCCACTTGTAACACCTCCCCAAAGCTGTAGCTCTTCTTTCTATGTACAGTGAAGGCGCTCAGAATACGGACTGTAGGAGGTCCTTGGCCCCTCCCCTCTTTCTGCCATTGCTGCTCCACAATGGGCGGCCTTGGATTTCTTTTGTGTCACTGGTGGGGCTTCGAGTGAGCAGCCCTTGGGGCAGGCCGGAGGTGAAGAGGGGAGAGAAGAGGGAAGAGGAGTTGCCCCCTTATGGCGGGGGCAGATCCCATGACCATGACAAGGTGAGGAGGAGAGGAAGTGGGACGGATGGTGTTGGGTAGCAGAGAGGAATGAGGAGAAAAGGGAGCCAGTAGATGCGCCAGAGAGGCAAGCTGGGAGTGTGTGTCGCTTTGCCAGGTGATCAAAGGGTGGGGAATGGACAGAACCACAGGTCTCAGCAAGAAGAATGGGTTGCACCGGGGTGAGCCACAAGAGGCTTGCGTGGGCAGGTTGCCACCAGAGGACGGAGAAAAGGCCACTGCTGTACTGAAACTATGGAGCATCTAAATAAACCACCGCTTTTGTTTCTGTTCATGGGTTTTTTTTTTGGCAAAGATACTGGAGTGGCTTGCCAATTCCTGCTCCTTTGGCCATCTCATGAGAAGAGAAGACCCTGATGTTGGGAAAGTTTGAGGGCAAGAGGAGAAGGGGAGGACAGAGGATGAGATGGTTGGACAGTGTCATCGAAGCAACCCACATGAATTTGACCCAACTCTGGGAGGCAGTGGAGGACAGGAGGGCCTGGCGTGCTCTGGTCCATGGGGTTACGAAGAGTCAGACATGACTTAATGACTAAACAACAACAACAAAATAAACCAGAACAGAAAGGAGCCCCTGTAGAGCCTAGCCTTGTGTGTTACAAGTGGTGTCACTCTAGATTCAATCTGTTCTTCTTGATAGGTTAGTTTCAGCCTTGGGAGTGGCTTTGCAAGATTTGAGGCATAATGCTTTCCAAGCCTTAACTTGAAATCCCCATTCTTTTCTGGTGGTTTCCCATTCCAAGGACTGTCCAGGGCAGACAGACTCTGACTTCCAAAATCAGACAGCCATCAGATTCCTCGGTGTTTCCATGTGTGTTGCGATTGAAATTTGGAGCACTTGTGCTTTCTCTTTAAAATTGCTTTTCATTTAATGTGGAAAAGCGACTTGTGGTCTCTCTGAGATATTTTGTACAGATTGTGCAGTGTTCCTAATAGGTTTCCATGCTTATTAAATGATTTAAGGCCTAATTGTTGTTTGTTGATAATTCTTGGCATTTTATTCTATGCTGTTTTGCTGATTTTAATATTCATTTCTAAGCTCCTTGAGAGATGAGTGGGTGGAAACACACTGTAGCAACTTTTACAAATATAGTTTTAAACAATAACTCACGTGTTAAATTGTTTCTCACCAGACACTTTAAATGGATTAAATAAGTAATATTTTAAGTGAGTAACTCTGGTTTTGATCCAGATTTTGCAATAACCACATCATTAGTGGTTCGTGCCTGAAAGGGGACCAGGAGCATCTAGGTGAGAAACTTTCTTACTAAGACTACATTATAGCAGACCCACAGAAGTCAGTGAAACTTAAGGAACTAAGTACTAAGTTGTGCCATTAATTTCAATAGATATTTCCTAAACACAACTAGATCTATATCTAACCCTTATATTGAGGTTTGTCGTGTTTTTAATATTTAAAATTAAAGATAGTAGCACAGGCCCCACAAATTCTTTTCATTCTTACTAAAAAAAGGAATGAAAATTAAGAGAACTGAAAGTTAAATCCTATTTAAGAGAATGATATATTTCCAACTATTATAATATTTTCCCCACCAAGCAGGCAATCTTACCAAAGCTTGTGCTTGAGCCATTTGACTTGCAAATGAAGCCCCTGTTTCCTTCCTGTTGACCAATCACAAAAAACCAAGCTAATTTACAGGATACGGTAGAAGGTGAGTCAGTGCAACAATGAACAGATTGCTTTTAACTCTCAAAGCACCTCTCCTTCCAATCTTCTCGTCCAGTTAGTAGGCCACGACAGTATAAATTTAACCCAGAGCTTGCTGGTGTTGCTCTTTTTGGATTACAGCTGACCACATTTATTTAGTAGCACACTAAAGTGCTGAAAAAAAATATGACAGAGTACTTTTGAATTCTGACAATTCTAGTTGAACCTTGTGACTGTCTGGAAGTTCAGAGTGGGGACAATGGCTGATGACAGCTGACAGCATCCATTTATGCATCATCCAAAATATATGGAAACACACCTCCATTTCCAGGTAGCCTTAAAATTCATCTACGATCTTCACATTCATGTATCAATAATGAGTACCCCCAAAAGTTGGGCATTCACTGTAAATGCTCCAACATTAATTTGGTGACAAAGAGTAAGACATAAGTAACTGCACAGCGATGATTTCCAACTTCTATACCTAACATCACATTATCTACTCCATCCAATAGTAATAATAAAACAAGGTTTGGGCTTACCAGGAAGGATTTGTTTGCAATTCTCCTTATTTCAATGGTGTGCTTATGTGAGCAGCGCAGGCATGTCTGGAAAGAGATGTTTGTAGCTGAGCAATAGCTAGCAAACTTCGGTTCAATGGCATTTTTTTTAATAAGTCCACTGTACATTTTGGCTCTGGTTCATTTAAGTTG
Organism: Pogona vitticeps; assembly: GCF_051106095.1. Classification (NCBI taxonomy): domain Eukaryota; kingdom Metazoa; phylum Chordata; class Lepidosauria; order Squamata; family Agamidae; genus Pogona; species Pogona vitticeps. Next base: position 11,220,489 of record NC_135783.1, on the reverse strand, counting down.
GGGGAAAAAGGAGGCAGCATCTTTTGAACATTCGGTTCTTCTCTTTGAATCGAATGCCTCTTTCAAGTCCTCCGGATTCGCCACTTACTGGGTTTTGCCCAGGACTCCACAACCAAAGTTGATTCTATTCTTCCACGCTTCTTTTGATTTCCGTTTTTCCAACTTATTTCTTGAGCAGCGAAGCATCTGCCTGCTGCACAGGCACCCGCCATAATGCTTTTGAGAAGTTTCGGAGGCTCCCTCCGCCAGGCTGAAAGAAACCCAAGCGCGACAACATTACAACGGCTGGCCGGCCGGTCTTTCTCTAGGAGAAGAGGCTGGCAGGCCCCACTTTGTTATTCACTTCATAGGCAAGAGTCTTTTTGACAGTCCTAAACCATCAGCCCTGCTGAGCTCAGCAGGAGTCAAGCGCTGAGTACCATCTGTCAAAGCTTTAGGGTCCTCCCTCAGCTCCCCCTTGCCCATTCTCCAATCTGCTAAAAAAAAAAAAAAGCAGGGAGTGAACGAAAGAAGTTACTTTATCGCATTGTTAGCTGAAGTTCAGAGGCTGACTCCAAGCAAGAGTGGAGCGCTTAACTCCCCAGAACATTCTGAAGGGAGAAAGGGGACAAAGAGATAAAAAGGGCCAGCCTTTTAACTTGCGCGGGAGAGGCAGTGTGTGATGCAAGGACTGAGCTAGTCCCCTTGGCATCTTACTCAGAAAAAAGGTTGACATGTATTCCGCCAAGTCAAGTTTTGAGTAAAATGAAAGAACCCTGCTCCCTGAGTGAAAGTCTCATTTTACGGACTAATCTGTTTCTATCTATATCATCTATGCATTTGTGTTGTTACTGTTAAATGCATCCAGTTGCGTCTGGTTTACAGAAACCCCAGTAGCATCTTCACTGTATATATTTAAGGAGTGATTTGACCATTTCCACACACACCTTTATGAGTTTCCGTGGTTGAGCAGGGAGCTCTCCTGAGTCCTAGCTCCTTGCTCTATCCACTACTTCACACTGGAATATATTTATAATCTAGCAGCTACAGCGGTATCTAGATCTATTTGTCAGCGAAATGAAACTCAGACGCAAGGAGTATATATATATATATGGATTGTACAGAAGGGAAGCCCAGCCCTGGTTAGTTTGCTGCACACAGGAAACAACAAGACAGCATCCTTCTCACTGCACACAATGAAACCAACTTGTCTGGCAGTGGAGTATTGTGTGAATAATAATCGCAGGGCGGCGTTCCCATCCTGCAGGCTTAGAAGGTGCAAGAGCGGGTGGCACGGAACATCTGGCGGCTTTTTCTAACTCCTTACGTTTGCCCTCCTTCCTTTTTCCAACATCTCTCAGCAGAAAGAGTCATCTCACTCTGCCTAATGATAGGGCTGGCTCTGACACAATTCACAAAAATCATTCCATTCCTCAGGATCATCCCCACGCTTCTATTTCTGATCTGCATGTATGGGTGTGAAAGCTGGACAGTGAAGAAAGCTGACAGGGGGAAAAAGTTGATTCCTTTGAAATGTGGTGCTGGAGGACCGCTTTGATGATACACTCTGTATTGCCAGAAGGACAGACAAGTGGGTCCCAGATCAAATCCAGCCTGAACTCTCTCTAGAGGCAAAAATATTGAAACTTAGGTTGTCCTACTTTGGGCACCTTGTGAGAAGGTAAGATCCTCTGGAAAAGTCTATCATGCTGGGAAAGGAGGAAGACATCAGGAAAAGAGGAAGTCCAAATACATACAAGATGGACTGACTCCCAAAAGCAAGGTTCAGTTTATAACAGTGGAGTAGGCAGTTGTTAGCTGAAGTTCAGATGGTGACAGCAGCCCCGAAATTAAAATATGCCTGCTTCTTGGGAGGAAAGCAATGACAAACCTCGATAGCATCATAAACAGCAGAGACATCACCTTGCCAACAAAAGTCCGAATAGTCAAAGCTATGGGTTTCCCTGTAGTGATGTACGGAAGTGAGAGCTGGACCATAAAGAAAGCAGACCGCTGAAGAATTGATGCTTTTGAATTGTGGTGTTGGAGGAGGCTCTTGAGAGTCACCCCTGGACCGCAAGGAGAACAAACCTATCCATTCTAAAGGAAATCAACCCTGAGTGCTCACTGGAAGGACAGATCCGGAAGCTGAGGCTCCAATACTTTGGCCATCTCATGAGAAGAGAAGACTCCCTGGAAAAGACCCTGATGTTGGGAAAGTGTGAAGGCAAGAGGAGAAGGGGACGACAGAGGATGAGATGATTGGACAGTGTCATCAAAGCGACCAATATGAATTTGACACAGCTCTGGGAGGCAGTGGAAGACAGGAGGGCCTGGCGTGCTCTGGTCCATGGGGTCACAAAGAGTCGGACATGACTAAACAACCAAACAACAACTTCAGGGAGTTGAGGATAGGACATTTTGGAGATTGCTCATTCATAGGTTCGCTGTAAGGCAGAGGCAACCTGATGGCACATCACAGCAACAACAGCTACTGCATTTCCTTTGGAAACATTTGTTTCTTCTGGAAAGCTTCTTAGACCCTCACCAGTTCCTTGGTACTTTTACAGTAGGATCCAGAAAGAAACTGTGGAGACCTGGGGCTGGAAAACGGCTCTTTTGTTCCTGGAAAAATCTGGCACAACTAACCCATCTGTCTATCAGTGAAGCCAAAAGTCAGCGTACCTCTATTGAGATGTTTTGCCAATTTTATGAAAATGCCTATCTCCGGCCACATGACTTTGTAATTCTGGAATTATTCTGTGAGAACAATTAGAGAGGAATTCTCCTGCAATGACCAAACTTCCCAGTTTTGTTTCTTCAGATAAAAATTAGGGAACTTCTTTAAATGGAGAACGGCATTGCTACCCACCAGCAGATCACAACTGCGCTGGCCTAATTCACCAACGTGATGCCATCCACCTTTAAAATTTAGGACTTCAGTTGAACAGAAAAAAAAAAAAGACACATGTGGATTATTAGATGGGCACTTCTGAAGGGTCTTCTGGGAGTCTTCATTGGCTTCAAAACAAGAGATGTGCTCTACATGGTTGCTTTAAAAGGGGTTTTACTACTGCCCTGCTACGAAACATGGTCCTTGTGGCACCAAATTTAAAGGAAACGTGCCATAGTGGCAACAAGTTCAGTAGCAGGAATACAGTGGCCCCAGCTGGTTGAGAGGATAATGTGCAGGCCACAGCCTATCTGTTGTCCATCCCTGGTTTAAATTAAGCAGTTGCTCCATTTAGAATTTATATACACTTATAACCTGCGCCTCTAAATTGGTACAAGCTTCTTAGAAACATGGGCTTGATTTTACTAGCATGTTTCAAAAGGGCAAAGCAAAATTTGCAGATGATACCAAATTGGGCGGAATAGCTAATACCCTTGGAGACAGAAACAAAATTCAAAATGACCTTGATAGGATGGACCACTGGGCCGAAAGCAACAGAATGAAATTCAACAGGGATAAGTGCAGAGTACTGCACCTCGGGAAAAGAAACCAATTGCCCAGTTACAAGATGGGGGAATACCTGGCTCAGCCAAACTACGAGTGAGAAGGATCTTGGAATTGTCATAGATCACAAGCTAAATATGAGCCAACAGTGTGATGTGGCTACAAAAAAGGCAAATGCTATTTTAGGCTACATTATTAGAAGTATAGTTTCCAAATCCCATGAGGTGCTGGTACCCCTCTATTCAGCACTGGTTAGGTCTCGCCTTGAGTACTATGTCCAGTTCTGAACATCGCACTTCAAGAAGGAAGCCAACAAATTTGAATGAGTTCAGAAGAGGGCAACAAGGATGATCAGGGGGGCGGAAAACAAGCCTTATGAGGAAAGGCTGAAAGAATTGGGCATGTTTAGCCTTGAGAAAAGAAGACTGAGGGGTGACAGGATAGCACTTTTCAAATATTTGAAAGAGTGTCGTACAGAGGAGGGGCAAGATCTGTTCTCAATCATCCCAGAGTGCAAGACACGCAACAATGGGCTCAAGTTAAAGGAAGCCAGATATCAGGAAACTGTTAGAAGAGGTGCGACAGTGGAACCAGTTACCTCGGGAGTTGGTGAGTGCTCCAACACTGGAGGCAGTCAAGAAGAACTTAGATAATCACCTAGCAGATATGCTTTGATTGTATTCCTGCATTGAGCAATAGCAATTTCATAGGCAAATCTGCTGTTTTATATTGATTTATTTCAATACAAAGAAACCGGCATTAAAGAGGAGATGGTTGGCGACTGGAGGTTTTTTTAGTGCCTGTGTGTTTCCCAAAGAAGTTTGTCTGGCGTCCACTTTGCTACCTTTTCTGCACTCTGCCAAATGCGAAATGAAATAGAGAGCTCTTTTTTACTGACAGTCCTATGGATATCTATGCACAAATAATATCTGACACATTCACTGGAGCTTCTCTGAGGTAAGTAGGTACTTCTGTTATATTCTATTGTTATATGCCTCTAGCTGCTTCTTCTTACAGAATTCCTTTGAATAAGTGAGCCCCAGAAGATACAGTCATTAACAGCCCTGCCCAGGTCTTTCAACCTCAAAGCCATGGCTTCTTTTATTGAGTCAATCTATCTCATATTCCGTCTTCCTCTTTTCTTACTGTCTTCCACTTCTCCTAGCATTCTTGGATTTTTCAGTTTCCCTTGTCTTCTCATCATAAGCCCAAAGTACGATTGCTTCAGCTTAACAAGAGCCATATTTTACCAATTGTTTTAATCTTTTAATTGGTCTGATCTCATCCTTTTAATTGATGGCCTTAAAATATATCTATCTATCTGATTTTGTTCTCTTTATACTATTTATATGTTCTGCTGTATACTGCCCTGGAAATCAACTAGCTGAAAGGTGGTACAAAAATGTATTAAATGTGTAAGATGCCCCTATAAATTAAAACAGAACAATATCATATAGGAAGAATAACTGACGAAGTTCAAACCAAAAGTAGGCCACGATCTAGAAAGAGAGCTACGTCAGTGCCTGTTGGAATAAAAGTATCTTTCGTATGGTTTCTAAATGTTAATAGAATGAAATTACTTGTTCCTCTATATGGAGAAACCTTCACACTATAATGGAGAAGATGAGGCTGACTCCTTATCTTGGACTAACCCCCCCCCCCAGAAGCCCCCCACCTAGCAAGGCCACAGGACTGTGCTGGCTCCACAATTTTGGAAGTTATGCCAAAAAGCATATTATCCAAGGTCTGATCCTTAACAGGCTAGCTTTCTATATACAGTACTGGGAATTTAGTTTGTCATGCAAGATGATTTGCACCTGCAGCCTAACCTTGTCCTCCCTGCCTACATCCTGCCGTGACACGCTCCAAGCATGCTTTCACCATCGACTGATGTACGATAAAAAACAACAACTACTGTACTGGTTTCACTGAGACCACCAAGATTCCCTTTGGAGATTTCCACGCTCCTTTAGCCCAAGAAAAGAAACAGAACGGAGAAAAAGTTGTCTACAGGGTTAAATATTACCACCATTAAAAAAATAAATCAAACTCTTTAGCCACAAAAGACTCACACAATTAAGCCCCTTCGGGTAGGTGGCTTCCTTCCTTGCTTTTTCTCTGTACTTGGCATGCGTTCCAACTGTGGCCGACCGGAGCACCTGTTCCTTTCACATTTCTGCTGCTTTGGGGCTGTTTGCAACGGCTGCCAGGGAGGCCCCGGGAGAGGCACAGAAGGATTCTAATGGGTCAAGGGATACTTAAACTGTGCCCCTTGCTTAAGAAATGGGGAACTGTACATTTTCACACCGGTTGTCTTTCTTGTCCTCTAGATATTTTCCAGAGATGGTCACTGGGAGCTCAGAAACTTTTGGATGTAAAATCCGAACATCTAGGAATTACTGGATTGCTAACTGAATCTGCCTGCTTGGGACCAGCTTGGATGAAGCCCAGATTGATGCGGAATTTCAGGTTTTGTTCCAGAATAACATGAGTTCAACGCAGATCTAGGACACAAACCGGTTTGGCTTTTATTATTATTATGATTATTATTTTTAAAGCAAGGTGTCTAGCACACAAACTCTTGAAGCTCGCAGTCTGGAATTTGACCTGTTTACTCTTCTTTCATAGACAAGTAAACATAAATTTCCTCTTTTATAGATTTCATTTATATCCGTGCAAAATAAAAAAAAATTGTTATAGCTTGCTTGGTTTTCCAGTGACAGTCAATGGGAAACTGGCAATCTGAATGTACAAAATCGCTTCAGATCTGGGGGCCAAATTGAATTAGATGGTGTACAAATTACTGCTCACCAAAGCAAGATTAGATATGGGAGCTTCGTAGATGTATCCTGGGGGATACTAATGTAAAGCTCAGCAACACAGCTGCTAGGGCAGTCCATTCCTGATGCCCAGAACCAGCCTGGTCCATTCAGTGGTTTTCTCACAGCACACGTGTCATGTCAATCGTGCAAATTGTTCTGCTGGTGCTTCTCTACCTCTCCCCTCAGCCGACTGCCCAGCAGCTGAGCGGGAAGCTTTGTGTTTCCACCCCCTTGCTGGAGCGGTTGGATGGGGAGAGAGGCGGGGAAGCGCTGGTAAGGCTACACCCGTGATTAGCACATTATTTATTTATTTATTTATTTATTTATTTATTTATTTATTTATTTATTTATTTATTTATTTATTTATTTATATATATATATTTATATATATTTATATTTATATATATATATCCCGCCCCTCTAGACCAGGTCTACTCGGGGTGGCTTACAGCATAAAATAAGACAATATAAAATATAGATAATCATAAAAATACAGTTGGTATATTAGTTAATACAATTAATTTAGGAAAGAATTGCCAATAGGGTAAGATGGGGAAAATAAAAAATAAAAGACTTAGCTGACTGGAGGGAAGGCCTGCTTAAATAACCAAGTTTTTAACTGTCTTTTAAAAACACCCAGCGAGGGTGCCAGCCGAATTTCTGTAGGAAGGGCGTTCTATAGCCGAGGGGCCACCGCTGAGAAGGCCCAGTTTCTAGTTTTTTCCTTCTGAGCCTCTCTCGGCATCAGACCCCTCAGCCATCCCTGCTGGCAATGACGGGTGATTTGGGTAGATCTGGGTGGGAGAAGACGATCTGCCAAATATTGAGGTCCCAAACCATTTAGGGCTTTATAAGTGATCATTAGCACTTTGAAGTCGACTCGGAAATGGATGGGCAACCAGTGCAAAGCAGCCACAGTGGGGGAGATATGCTGGTGTTTTCTCACCCCACTAAGGAGCCTGGCTGCCGCATTCTGGACCATCTGAAGTTTCCGCGTCAGCCTCGAAGGCAGCCCCACGTAGAGTGCATTACAATGGCCTAGTCTCGATATTACAAGTGCATGTACTAGAGTAATGAGGGCCCCCCGATCAAGATATGGACGCAGCTGGGCAATCTGCCATAGATGAAAATAGGCGGAGCGGACCATGGACGCCACCTGGGTTTCCATGGTTAGCACCGGGTCCAGATATAATATGGCAGCTGACAGACGTGTGTGCTGTGAGAAGCCCAGCTAGTGGACCGGGCTGGTTCTGGGGGGCAGGAATGGACTGTCCTGCCACCTGTGGTGCCGAGCTTCATATTCGTATCCCCTGGGATACAAATACGATGCTCCCATGTCTAATCAAGATCCTGAACGGGCCTCCAAACTACATTGGGAGAACCAAGCACAGCATAAGCACGCTCTTCTAGAGACAACAGCTTATGAAGCATGTGTTGCAGAATGGTTAGAAACCCACCAAACCTGGGGAATGTGGTGTACATTACTTCTTATGCACATGGAAATAGGTTGAAACTAGAGATGGGCACAAACCAGGGTTTGGAGATTTGTGCCCTCTTCCCTTCCCCTGCCTCCTGGCTGGATCCCCTACTCATCCACTGGCACGTAGTCCTCTCCTCTTCCTCTTTGGCTGTTTGACCAGTCTCCAGAAGGAGCATGGCTTCCCTGTCCTGCCTTCCTGGACGATTGCCCACTTAGAAAAGGAGGCAAAGGATAGGCAAACCCATGCTCCTGCTGGGGAACTGGTCAAACAGCTGAAGAGGAGGAGGAAAGGAGCGCACTCTGACTGCTGTGTGGGTCTCTGACAAGGAAGGCAGGGGAAGGGAAAACAGGGCACTTGTGTCACATGTATGAACCGGCACAAACATCCAAACCAAGGTTAGTTCTCATATCTAGCTGAAACTCATGCTAAAACAGAGCCTGGAAATGTATATTTTGAAACTACAGGTCCCAAATCTGCAAGACCATCTGACTGCAGTTATGTTTGTTGGAGAATTCTGGGAGCTAATATATGAAAACCATGGAAACAGTGCAAATGGATCACTGCAGATATAAACGTCCTCTGGGTAGTGACAATCTACGGTATGCCATGAAGGATAACAACAGCTGTGAATGCAGGCTCACATGCTTCGTTTATTCGTTCATTTATTTATTTAATTTATACCCCGCCCATTTAGACAACATCTACTCTGGGCGGCTTACAATCAAGCTTTCCTCTTTCATACCTGATAAGAAGTTGGTAACATTTGAACATGCTTTGGGCAAAACATGGTTTGCTACCTTTGGATCACAACACCAAGCTATGATTTGTTACTGATCCAAAATGGAATCTGCTGCAACACATAGAAAATATGCAAACATGCATTGTGCCCTGAGCAGATATTCTGAAATTGGCCGTACCCAGAATTTCTTCCTTCCTTATCTTACCCCATCTTGGTAAATTTTTTTTCTTAAATTAATTGTCTTAATTAATATAGTAACTGTATTTTTAATGATTATATATATTTTATATTGATTTTTATGTTGTAAGCCGCCCTGAGTAGACATGGTCTAGAGGGGTGGAGTATAAATCAATCAATCAATCAATCAATCAATCAATCAATCAATCAATCAACCAATCAATCAATCAATCAATCATAGAGTAATGGAGTTGGAAGCAGTGTATGAGGCCATCAAGTCCGACCTCACAGTCGAAGCAGGAATCTAAGTTAAAGTATATCTGACATATGACTGTCTAACTTTCTCTTAAATGCTGTCAAGGCTGAAACTTGCACATGGGGTGGTATGACAGTTGGGTTCATTCAGCTTCCTCTGTCCCTTTGGCACAACTCTGTGTTTCGTCGAGGCCCTGTGTTCACGGGGGCTTCGATATTTATACCTTAACTAAAGATATGTGTGGGTGGGAGGTGGGAAGGAACATTCAAAATGCCTTTGTTTAGCCTTTGTTGAAGACAGGCTGTTTTGGCAAGATTAGACAGTCTGTCTGAGGAATCTGCAACCTTCACCGAATATTTTGTTTTTTGTGTGTGACCAAGACCCATTGTGGCCACTGCTGTTAGTCCAAAACCATTTCTGAGCAAAACTAGTGTCCTTTCTGTCTGTGGAACGAGATACGGGCCTGTGTGTGCACACATGGAGCACACATGGTAACAGGTTTGGGCTAAACCTGATAGAATTGTTAAATCCAGTTTTTACCATGACAATAAGTATTGTCAGGATTAGTATTGTAAAGTGAAGTAAAGCTTGAATATACACAGCTGAGGTGATTGTTACAACTGTGAATGTAATCCTAGGATTGGTCAATACTGGGATAAAACTAGCAGACCAAGCATACACAATTTGTGGGTTGTTGAGGGTTGTTGTTGGTGATGCCGGTTGGTGTATTCGTGGAGAAGAGTCGTCTTGTTCCTGTGCTGGAGAATCCTGGAGGAAGGTGTGTCTACGAGCTTGGAATTGAAGAGGAACTCTGGCTGCCTGGATGGAACATATGGTATACGACTACTGAACTAATTTACTGGACATTGACTCTGATATATGCACTAAACTCTGTGGAAACTGTTGTGCATTACTTTGGGACTGAGAACAAAGACCTAGCTGTAAATATACCGGTATGTTCTGTAAATAATACAATCTCTGCTACCAACACTACTCTGGTGCTTGGCGTATTCATCATCTCAGGGAAGATTTTTTTGGTTATCGCACCCTGGTGTGTACCTGTACTACCGCTACTCTGTCACATGGTTCAGCTGATGGGTGAGAAAGATACAAGCAACTCATCCAGTGCTGCCACTTTCGCTACTTCATGGAACAAAGCATTGGATGTGCTGTGCAAAAAAATAAAAAATAAAATAAAAGCAAGCCTCAGAAGACGCTTCCTGCCTAGGTGCACATAAACTTCTTGCTTGCTTTATGGGAAAACATAATTCTTTCCCAGGAGACATAAAGCTGATGACAGAGGCAGAGTGCAATTAGATTTACACATCATTAGAGCTGAAATTTGCTCTGAGATCTGACCTCTGGTTCTATGCAAATAGACCGCATTCAATTTGGTGTGGGAAAAATGGCTGACCTTTCAAGTGTTCACTTGAAGGCAATCAATATTTACTTCATTGTCTATACATAGTTGTTTTGGCTTATAGGTAATCACATCCTCTGCTTGTGAATGGATTCCAAACTGGCCTTAGCTTTCGTTTTAGGGAGGCATAGCATTCAAGGGAGGGGGATTGGACTGGGTTTAGGGATTGTTGCCACCCTTCCACTCAAAGGCCATTCAACAATTATCTTTCCACAATCCCCCATACACTTGATCTTGAAAATGTAATACTGTAGATGTATGGAAGTGAGAGCTGGACCATAAAGAAGGCTGACCGCCAAAGAATTCATGCTTTTGAATTGTGGTGCTGGAGGAGACTCTTGAGAGGCCCCTGGACTGCAAGGAGAACAAACCTATCCATTTTGAAGGAAATCAACCCCGAGAGCTCAGTGGAAGGACAGATCCTGAAGCAGAGGCTCCAGTACTTTGGCCATCTCATGAGAAGAAAAGACTCCTTGGAAAAGACCCTGATGTTGGGAAAGTGTGAAGGCAAAAGGGGACGAGAGAGGACGAGATGGTTGGACAGTGTCATCAAAGCGACCAACATGAATTTGACCCAACTCCAGGAGGCAGTTGAAGACTAAACAACAAAAAGTTGAGGAAACCAAGCTGGGAACAAGGGGGAGGGAGAAGAATATTCCAGAACATGAAGACTAGTCTACTTTCTCACCTTGACCTACCATATGATGACTGTCTAGGTTTACCTGGGTCAGAAAGACCCACACCAACCACTCAGCAACACTACTCTGATTATCCTAGTGTGGGTAAAATCAAAAAGTGTCAAATGTGCTGATTGTTGGGGAAAATCCTCCTGCCCAATACTACCCCCACACCTTCACCCACCCTGATTAAGTCATGCTTTCAGGGAGCTACCAAAAAGCCACAAAGTTTAGTGCATGGACTCTTATGTGAACCCTGCAAGGTAGGAAAGTCAAAAATACCCACAGAAGACACAGGCTCATAGTAGATGGTTGAGGCAAGGCTGGTTTTAGCGCTACTGACCCTCTTAATCCTAAAGAACCAAAAAGGTGTGTGTGTGTGTGTGTGTAAGTATTATTAATTATATATATTATATATATTAATTAAAGGTGCTGAAAAATCCAAAAGAGCAAAATTTCAAAACAGTTTCAACAGTTACAGAATAGTCAAAAGCTGTGTGGAGCACAATAAGCAATCAAAGCATTGATGGAAGAACAATTCCAGAACTATCCCACAAGAAAATAAGAAAGCGAGTTAACCTATACTAATATCTACATCTTGGCATAAATTCAGCATAGCCTCAGGGCATATATGGAATGCAGGTGATGTAATAAAGTAGTAGATGAGCGCAGTGTTTTCATAAGAGATAACTAGGATAAACTACGTAACTTCGCTTTCCATTTTTATATCAAAAATTCCACTTTCCAAACCCTTCCAGAAGATCTGCCAATTGGGCATTGAGTTTTTACAGACTTTCACCAGGAAGAGAATAGCCGCTCAGAGTGGTCGCATAGACCAGATGGGTGGGACACAAATCAAATAAGTAAGTAAAAAAACTTCTTCCCATCTCCCTTCATTCAGCTAATAAATTCTGGTAATTAACTCAGTACCAGTACCAATCCAGCCTTGAAGTTTCCTTTCTCACAGAGATATGGTGCAGGTGTTTCGTAGAATCATTAAGTTGGAAGGGGCCTAAAAGGCCATCAAGTCCAACCCCCTGCTCAGTGCAGGAGTACAAATCAAAGGATATTGGCCAGTTGGTTGTCTAAATTTCTCTTCAATGCCTTCAGTGTTAGACCGTTCACTACCTCTCGAGGTTATTCGTTCCATTGCCCTATTGCTCTAACAGTTAGGAAGTTTTTCCTGATATTCAACCAAAATCTGTCTTCCTGTAACTTGAGCCCATTGTTGTGTGTCCTGCACTCGGAGATGATCGAGAAAAGATCCTGCCTCTCTTCTGTATGACAGCCTTTAAAGTATTTGAAAACTGTCAATCTTCTTTTCTCAAGATTATACATGCCCAGTTCTTTCAGCCTTTCCTCATAAGGCTTGCTTTCCAGCCCCCTGATCATCCTTGTTGCCCTCTTCTGAACTTGTTCAAATTTGTTGGCTTCCTTCTTGAAGTGCGATGTCCAGAACTGGACATAGTACTCAAGGTGAGGCCTACCCAGTGCCAAATAGAGGGGAACTAGTACTTCACGCCATCTGGAGACTATACTTCTCTTAATGCAGCCTAAAATAGAATTTGCCTTTTTGGTAGCTACATCACACTGTTGGCTGATATCCAGCTTGCGATCTACATTGACTCCACTCTCAATCAGCACAAGCTACGAAGCCTGATTTTCTGGAAGGACAACAGAAACCACAATCCCTTATTTTCTCTTGATGAGTGGCATTCTTGGTTTTCACTAGCACCTTACAGACTAAAGTGTAGTTACCAGAGAATCACACAATTCCCCCAGTTTGGTCCATTTTTCACACATTTGTCCCAAGATAATATATATAATCTTAGAACTGCAGAGCAGGAAGGGTCCCTATGGATCATTGAATCCAGCCCGTCAAGGAGGCAGAGTGGGGAATCAAACTCCCAACATTCTGCTCTGCAGCCAGATGCCTAAAATGCTATCCCTAATTTATACTACAAAATAGTTAATTATGACAACATCAAGGTTATCCGGTCTTCACGATAACCTGCCCCTCTAGGTGCCGAGAGGAAGAGTCCCCTGCTTTCTTCACTGCAATTTATTTATTTATTTATTTATTATTTATTTCATTTATACCCCGCCTATCTAGTCAATTGTGACCACTCTAGGCGGCTTACAACATACACTTAAAAAGTAAACATATAACATACCACATCACAAAAAAAATAATTTACATAAATTAAAAGATAGAATAAATTTTTTCCCCCAAAGATGGCGAGAAATGTCATGATGCTTTCCTTTGACCTGTGCTACTCACTCTCTTTCAGCATAATCCACTTCGGGGGACATTATGAGACTATAGAGGGGAGGGTAAAACCATGTATGCTGCCTTCACCTCACCTCACTAAAGGAAAGGACGACACAGGAGTAACACATACATAAATAAATGTGAAAAACCTAAGTACTTGCACATTCCTCTCTCTCTCTCTCTCTCTCTCTCTCTCTCTCTCTCTTTAGTCGTTTAGTCGTGTCCGACTCTTCGTGACCCCATGGACCAGAGCACGCCAGGCCCTCCTGTCTTCCTCACTCTCAGCTAGGTAGAATTATCTCAGCATGCACAACTTTGACAATGCCTAAATTTATTATTTATTGCTAAGGAGTTCAATTATCACTAAGTGTTCTGTGATTTGCACCCCCCAGCTCCTTCCACCCAAGCCCCATTTTTCCTTGGTCTCAGATTTCCACAATCAAATGATAATGAGAGTGTTTTCATAGCAATTAACTCATAATCTCGCTGTCTTTGATCTTTATAGTAGAAGAGACCTCTGTTTGTGAACAAAAGTTGTCTTGTTCTCTGGCATACAGAAAAAGGTTATATATGGCCGGGCATGGTCCTTTAAAAAAAATGAATTGAATATGGGCTCTTTCTATTTCAGGCATGATTGAAGACTGTGTTTTGAACTTTAAGGGAAGCAGAAATGTCCACAAACACAATAATGTTGCAGTTAGATATGCGTGTGTGTGTGTTTAACTCTCAACCAGATTTTTTTTTTAAAAAAACACTCATTGATTTCTGGGGGTATTTTCTAACCCCATACAAATTCCTATGAACTAAAGATTAGATTATGATTAGGGTTGGGGACAGTGATACAGTTATGGTTAGTATGACTGGTATTTTCTGAGTTCATTGAGAATTCTTACGTTCCCCCTAAATGGGGCCATCTACTAATAATCTGAGTTTACTGTACTGGCTTCTTTGAATCATGACTTGTTTGTTTGTCTGTTTGTGTGTTTGTCTTGATGCATCACATTAAGAGGGACAAAATAAAATAAAATGTAATATATTTGTGAGGACAGTTTTTGTCCTAGCTGATTTTTGCCTATAATAACCCCTCCCCCTTCCTTACAGCAAGTGGCGGAAAGTTGAGAACATTCTTCACAGCTTTTCAAGTAACAATGTTGTAAAATTGTCGCCTACCTCGTTATGTCTGGTTCTGTGTGAATTCTGCAGTAATAACATTGATTCTGGGGAAATAAAATATCCCATTTCTCTGAATGACGATTGAACATCCTGATCCACATGTTAGGAATCCAAATATCCTTGAAATAATGCAGATTACAAGAGTGGCCAATGTTTGCACTTTCTTCTTCTTTTTAATGTTAGTGTTGTATTGTTTTTTAATATCTTGTCAAGCAGGGTGGGAAAACTGGTAATCACAGTCTGTTTCTTGCTTCCATGTGTTTTATTGTATCGCTGTGGCTATGTGAATAAAGTTAAACATGGGGACAGGACTAGGAATGCAAGAGATTGAATTCGAATTCAGTAACAACACATGGCATTGAGCAAAACAGCGATATTCCAGCATAATCTACTTCACAGAAACACCCATTTCTACAGTGTACTGGGCTCCTTTCAGGAAAAGCACATTACAAATCTGACATTGGTTGAAATCCTGTTGAGTAGCACATGGGTATAACATCAAGTTACACTTGGGGGAGCTGAAATACCACCAAAGCGAAAGTGCTATACAGGAAGCACTTCCACCAGTTGGTCATAGTGGGAGCTGGGTGACCAACTGCACCACTGAATGGCACAGTCATCTTTGCTTGGGCATAATGCTCTGCATAAACTCACATCGCACAGCAATGAATAGAATTCCGGCCAATATTTTAAAATTCAGCTGGGGAGCCTCATAGGTGTAGGCAGTTGTGCATGTATGAATGCACACACAACATTACTGGTCTGTTCACTAGATTTATCTCCACCTTTCCTCCAGTAACTTCAAAGTGGAATGCACTCCAGTGGTTCCCAACCTTGGTTCCCCAGATATTCTAGGACTAAAACGTCCAGAAGCTTTCACTACTAGCTGTGCCAGCCAGGATTTCTGGGACCCAAGGTTGGGAATGTCTACCGTACTTCTTTCCATTTTGCAACCATCCTGTAAGGTATTTCAGGCTAAGCAAGGATGGTAAGCTCAGTAGAAAACTAGGTAAGTTCTTTTTGAGACCGGATATTGAGCTCTCAGTTCATTAAACTGCCAAATCTTTCCTATTCACTTTTGTGCATGTTATGTGCCATCAAGTTGCACCTGGTGGAAGCAACACTAATAGGGCCTTCATTTTTTTGTAGGCATCCTTCAGTCTCAAGAGACTATGGTATCGTGCTCTGTATGGAGGTCTTGGAACAGTGTCTTGTGTGGCTGAGAAGGCCAATTCGAGAGTGACAATCCCTTCCACACTGGAGACAAATCCAATCTGTCCCCTGTCCAGCTCCCTGGTTTTGCTTGTTTCGGGACTGCCTCTTTGCCTCGGTCTGCTGTACAAGTGTCTCTTCA
This sequence comes from Pogona vitticeps, assembly GCF_051106095.1. Lineage (NCBI taxonomy): Eukaryota > Metazoa > Chordata > Lepidosauria > Squamata > Agamidae > Pogona > Pogona vitticeps. The sequence continues at coordinate 11,204,682 of NC_135783.1, read as the reverse complement.
AATTGGGAGAGGCCATGATGCACCGCCTGCCTCCAGGCTGAACGCTCAGACGTCAAGGTTTCCCATCTGTTGAGGTCCATTCCTAAGGCCTTCAGGTCCCGCTTGCAGATGTCCTTGTAACGCAGCTGTGGTCTCCCTCGGGGGCGGCTTCCCTGCACTAATTCTCCATACAGGAGATCTTTTGGAATCCGACCATCAGCCATTCTCACGACGTGCCCAAGCCAACGTAGACGGCGCTGTTTCAATATTGTATACATGCTGAAAATTCCAGGGCCTTCATAGTAAGTGAGATATTTAAGGAATAATTTTATTAGTGCCCAGAGAGTTTCCATGGCTCAGTAAGGATTTGAACCAAGGGCTCCTGAGTCCTTGTCTGTCACTCTATTTTTGACATTCCACCGGGTCTTTGCAATTAAGGGAGAAAGATACTGGTCCCAAATCATTTGGTATATTTTCTAGCTCACTGGGGAATTGAACCTGAATCATCCAGGTACCAATTCAGCATTTAAACCACTGTCAAGAAGCAATAGAGTCAATGTTATTAAACAAGATGTGACTTGGCCATTTCTTGCCACTTCCCCACTTCCCCCTGCCCTGCCTGAAGGTCTGTCTATGAATGAAGTGAAAATTCTCCCATTTAACTTTCATTTGCACCTTATTGATTTTGAAGTCGCACAGTATATAATGGGAAGACACCATTTTCGTAATGAAAAAGGGAAATCAATGGCATTCCTTTCCAGCATTTTACAGATAAAATGGGAGACATGCTTGTGTACTTGTAAGGCATTTCTGGGCTCACACACCATGCCGAAGTACCTCTGGTGCTTGACTCCATGAGAAATGGGTGATTTACTTGGGTTGTATTCATTTCCTGTGAATAGTAAGTAGACCAAAGCAGGCTTCACAGGCGCAGTTCCAAAGGTTCTGGTTAGAGATGAGCATGAACTGCCAGTTCGGCAGCTTGTGCTGGTTCGTTTCTCAGCCGAACAGGTTTTCGGTGCTTCAAAGCCCCACCTGCTCCAGCAGGAGTCAACTCAAAGGCAGCGCCTAGAGGAGGCAGGGCAGGGAAGCCGGGCCATTGCCTCTGAGTGGGTAGTTGCTGGAGGAGGCGGGGCTTTGGAGTGCCAGACACCTGTTTGGCCAAGAAACGAACCAGCATGGACCTAGTTCGTGCCCATCTCTAGTTCTCGACCATAAATGGAAGAAACACCCTACTTCTGGAAGGAGTCTTCCACCCACAAGAACAAACCCTTCTGTAATTCCTGTGACAAACCCAGACCTACTGGGATATGCCACAGTTTCACTAAGCTGCCACCAACCATTCCCTATATGAAGTCACACAGACCAGGGATGGATTTTTAACGAATAAAAGAACAAGGTTTATTTAAACAACACACAGGAAAAATAAAATGATCAAGTGAATAAGATACAGTAACGTGGCTTAGTCTCAATCATACATACACACAGTTTGGTTCACACAGAACACTTAACTTGAAGCACAGACCCTGAACCTATCAGTTCTGGCTAACCATACAGACACCTGAACCTATCAGGTTGGTACTGACTGACACACAGTAGTACCCTGTCTGACACACAGACTCCCACTCAAGCTTCTTCTCTCAGCTCTTCTCCAGCTTCTCCTCACACGCTCCACATATATATACAGTACAGCCCCTCCTCCTGATGTCCCGCCTTCCACTCCCCATAGGATGGAACTTTCCCTCCAAAGCCATGACAGACAGGTAACATCAGTGCTGTATGTAACACCTCCCCTCTTTATAAGTTGTTTTGTAGGGGGAAAGCTAAGGTGCTTTTCACCAAAAAACAACCTGGACCCAAAACAAACAAAAACAGTCATATAATAACATACAATACCATACTTACTTATACTTACACTCTATTAGGCATTTAAACATTTACCATTAACAATACATCAAGTTACCTTTATTCATACAAACCAACATGTTTAATAAACAGACACATTTGACTTTTTGTCATCAAAATATATACATAGTCCATGTTTCTTTCGCCGTCTTCATTCTTCAGGTCTTCTTGACAAGGCGTCAGCAACACAGTTCACTGACCCTCTGACCACCTTCACTTCAAAGTCATAGTCTTGCAGATTTAAAGCCCACCTCATAAGTTTACTATTGTGGGTTTTCATTGTCTTTAACCATTGCAGTGGTGAATGGTCAGTGCACAGAATAAAATGTCTTCCCCAGATGTAAGGCTTGGCCTTCTGGATCGCGTAGACTATGGCCAGGCACTCCTTTTCCACGGTTGCCAAATGTCTCTCACCTTTCTGGAGTTTCCTACTCAGGTAGGACACTGGATGCTGGTCACCATTTTCATCCTCCTGGCAAAGAACTGCTCCTACCCCGCTGTTAGACGCATTGGTGTAGATGATGAACTCCCGGTCGAAGTCTGGAGCACGCAGCACTGGATAGTTGATGAGCGCCTCCTTCAACCTCCGGAACGCCTCCTCACAGTCGCTGGTCCACGGGATGCGGTCATCAGCCTTCTTCCTCGTCAGATCGGTCAGCGGAGTCGCGATCTCGCTAAACCTCGGGATGAACTTTCTGTAGTAGCCCACCATCCCAAGAAATGATTTGACTTTTCTCTTGGTGTTGGGTCTAGGCCAATCACGAACTGCTTCTATCTTAGCCTCTAGGGGTTTTATCACTCCTCCCCCTACTATGTGACCCAAGTATTTTATTTCTGGGCTACCCAGCTGCAGTTTGTTCTCTTTGCAGAGCCTAGGCCAAAGCACTTCCTCCCCTGGGTTAAAGTGCCTCTCCCTGCCTTCCTGGTCATCCCAAGCTTTCTTTCTGACCTTTTGAGCTGGCAGGGTCTCTGCTGCTAGCTCTAGGTTTCTCTTTAGGTCATTCCTTAAAGAGTCTATGTATGTCACAACGTCTTGTGGGTCATCCTGGGTGATCTGCTCCCAATTTTGTTTGATCAAATCAAGGGGCCCTTTCACCCTTCTCCCAAATAAAAGTTCAAACGGACTGAACCCGGTACTGGCTTGTGGCACTGATCGATAAGCAAACAAAAGGGATTGCAGCTTCTGGTCCCAATTGTTTGGATTCTCTGCCAAGTAAGCCCTAATCATGCGCATTAGAGTCCCATTGAACTTCTCAGTTAACCCATTACTTTCAGGGTGATAGGCAGTGGTTTCCTTGTGCTTAATTCCACAGATTTGCCATAAGCGTTTCATGAGCTTCGATGTGAACGACGCGCCCAAATCTGTGATTATTTCTGAGGCAAATCCCATCCTGGACATATACCCCACCAAGGCATCTGCCACTGTGTTAGTTTCAATGTTAGTCAAGGGTATGGCTTCAGGGTACCTCGTGGCATGGTCCACAATGGTGAGAATGAACCTGTTCCCCCTCTTTGTGGCCTTGGGCAAAGGTCCCACAATATCCACCCCTATGCATTTGAACGGAGTGTCAATCACAGGCAAAGGGCACAACTTTGCTTTGGTCCTGTCACGGTTATTCCCCTGCCTCTGACACACATCACATTGTTTACAGAACTCCTTGATCTGCTTCCCTATTTCAGGCCAGTAAAAATTCTGTGTAATTCTCGGTTGTGTTTTGTTCACCCCTAAGTGCGCAGCAAACATGTCAGAGTGCCCCCTTTTTAAAATCATGGGGCGATACTTTTCAGGTACCACTAGCTGACTTCTGATCCCATCTCCCCCTTTTGAGATATTCCTCAGGGTCTCTCTATATAAAATTCCCTTTTTCTCTCGAAATCTCACTGGGGTTTCAGGTGTTAGCTGGGCGTCTGTCACCTGTTCAAAACACTTTTGGAGAGTGGCGTCTGCCTTTTGCTCTTGGCCAAATCGGCTGTCTGTGGTTAAGGTTTCCACCACAGCTTTGGAACTCCCCCCACCTGCTTCCGTCTCTGGCTCATCATTACCCCCCTGAACTGTCCCCGTGGTGGCTTGTGAGCGTGTAATCACTAGCACCCGTTTCACATGTTCAGCCAGGTCATTTCCCACGAGCACGGCTGCTGGCAGAGTCGATGAAATCGCTAGCCGCCAAACTCCCCTCCAGCCTTGAAAGTTCATAGGTACCTCAGCTACTGGCAGTGAGATCACCTGTCCCTCAATCCCTGCCACCTTTATGCTCTCATTTGGGATTACATACTCCCTAGGAATAATATCTGGATGGCACAGGGTCACTTAACCCCCGATACTGATGGTCAAGTATTCCTACGTCCACCCCTGCTGTTTCAAACAACTGAGAATCTGTTCTCACAAGTAAGCAGCGCCTGACCTCCACAAGAGGACCATTTTCCTCAGCCTGATCAGCAGATGTAACTGTTCCAGATTGAGTAGCCATGGCAACAGGCTCCCTCAGTGACAAGGAGCTTTGCTCTTTCTGGACACAGAACACAGCTTTTGGCTTGGTTCCACTCGAATCCTGAGGCACAATTCCTTTTAGCTGCTTTAATTTCTCACACTCTGAGATTAGATGGCCCTTTCCCTGACAGAAATAACATTTTCTGCTATATTTTGAGTCTTTCTCATCTGGTTTTGGTTTTCCCTCCAAAATCTGAGGTCTTGGTTTCATGTCTGAGGGCTTCCCTTCACCATGGGCCCCTCCCCCTTGCTGGCTTTTCCCTGGTCCCTGAGAGTACTTGCTGTAGGTTTCTTTAGGTTTCCCCATCGATTTCCCCTCACCCAAGGGCTTTCTTATTTGGGAAATAAAATCTGCGATCTCGGCTGCTTCTGCCACAGATTTCGGTTTCCTTTCCCTCACCTGGAATTTCAGTTCCCCATGCAGGACTGAATAGAACTGTTCCAGCGCTATCAAGTCTTTGAGCTGCTGAAAGGTCTCTGTCCCCTCCTGAGATAGCCATTTCTCTAGCAGCCTCACCAATTGGGCCCCCACTTGGGTAAAAGTCTGCTCTGGTTTCTTGGTGATTGACCTGAATCTTTGCCTCAGCTGTTCCGCATTTATCCCATGTCTGGCAAACACCAGTTTTTTAAACTCTGCAAAATCTTTCATCAGTTCCTCTGGCATCTCTGCATAGACTTCTGCAAGGCTGCCACTGATTAAAGATCGCATGATGGTCATCTTCTCAGTTTCCCTTACTGAGAAGTCCACAAACGCTCTTTCCACTAGGGAAAAGAACACTTCAGGACAATCTCCCTTGTGGTACACAGGGAATTTCTTCAGGTCAGCTTTAGACAATTGGCCTCCCTCAGAATCCCTATTGTTATTATTGTTCTGATTCATCAGTTCCAATTTTCTTAACTCAAACGCCATTCTTTCTTTTTCCAGAGCAATTTTCTCTCTCTCCCTCTCCATTCTTTCTTCTCTTTCCATTTTCTCTATTTCAAATTGCCTTTGTTTCTCTCTTTCCCTTTGCTCCATTTCCCTCACCCTCAGTTCATGCTGTTGGGCTAGGAGTATTTTTCTGAGTTCTGGGTTCTGTTCTCCTGTGCTGTCACCTTGCACTGAGCCAAATTCATCCTCAGAACCTTGGTCAACCTGGGGGTCTTTCACTTCACCCATCTCTGCCATTTGGCTTCGAGTCAAGGGCATAATCCCCCCCCCAGAACAGGCTGCTTTCAAAAGTCAAGCCTCAAAATAAAGCGACCACTTTTTTTTTCTTTTGCCTCAGAACCAGCTTTCTATAGATTGCTGCTGTTCTTCAGCACTAACTTGCAACAGTTGCGAGCCAGAGTCTACCCCCCTCTGCTAGGCCTCGCAGCAGGCAGGCTAAATCACTGCTACTACACAGTTTTGCCTCAGCTTTTTTCCCGCCAAAAGTGGTTGCCTCAGAGCTCCCTAATCTAGTCCCCAGTTGGCACGTTCTTCCACTAGCGCACCTCCCCGTGAGGTACACCTAGAAGATTACCTACGCGCCTCAGATTGTCCCTGACTAGACCCCCCTTGCTCTGGGCACACTTGCCAAGGCTTTGCTGTACCACTGGACAACTGGACCAGTCGTATCCCACCCGCTGGACACCAATCAATGTGACAAACCCAGACCTACTGGGATATGCCACAGTTTCACTAAGCTGCCACCAACCATTCCCTATATGAAGTCACACAGACCAGGGATGGATTTTTAACGAATAAAAGAACAAGGTTTATTTAAACAACACACAGGAAAAATAAAATGATCAAGTGAATAAGATACAGTAACGTGGCTTAGTCTCAATCATACATACACACAGTTTGGTTCACACAGAACACTTAACTTGAAGCACAGACCCTGAACCTATCAGTTCTGGCTAACCATACAGACACCTGAACCTATCAGGTTGGTACTGACTGACACACAGTAGTACCCTGTCTGACACACAGACTCCCACTCAAGCTTCTTCTCTCAGCTCTTCTCCAGCTTCTCCTCACACGCTCCACATATATATACAGTACAGCCCCTCCTCCTGATGTCCCGCCTTCCACTCCCCATAGGATGGAACTTTCCCTCCAAACCCATGACAGACAGGTAACATCAGTGCTGTATGTAACAATTCCAAGAAAAAAAGAAGAAAAAACCTGTGGTCCTCATGCAAAATACAAAATTTATTTATTTATTTATTTATTTATTTATTTATTTATTTATTTATTTATTTATTTATTTATTTATTTATTTATTTATTTATTGCATTTATATGCTGCCCATCTAGACATAGTCTACTCTGGGGGGCTCACAACTCAGAAGATAAAAACAATTTAAAATATACAGTTTTACATTAAAAAACAAAATGATATAAAATGTAATATAAATTTACGATTTATATTACATTTATGGAGAAAAAGAACCATGGGTGATTTATTCATTTATTTCAAATATTTTTTGACCCAATTTTCTTGTAAAAGGACCCGAGGCGTCTTACATCATTAAAAAAAAAAAAGACAATAAAATTCTCAAATACTAAAAAAAAAGAACTACATAAACATTGTATTAAAATTTCTGGCGAAAACCAAAGAAAAAGTTGAAGAAGACAAAAATGTGACTGCACCTTAAAGACTAACTGCTGTATTTTAAAGTGAGTTTTTGTGGACAAGTCCCCTTCCTCAGACTATGTCGTAATTGTTGTATTAAAATGTTAAATAAAAGCATTGTTAAAACAGGTTGAAAGCCACAAAATGCTAACCATCCCAATTTAAAAACCTCTCTTAGACTGTCAATCACTAAGGGAAAGCCTGCCTGAGGAGAACAATCTTCACCTGCTTATGGAAGGACAGCAAAGATGGGCCCAGCCCGGCCTCCTGAGGAAGGGAGTTCCAGAGTGAAGCGGCAGAGAAGGCCTTCTCCTGTGTCCCCATCAAGTGGTCCTGTGAGGATGATGAGACACAGAGAAAGGCTTCCCTGGATGATCTTAATCATCCTGGGCAGGCTCATAAAGGGAGAGACGGTCCTTGAGAAGGCTTGGACGCCCAACAATTTTGAGCTTTATAGGTCAAAACCAGCACTTCGATTTGTGTCTGGAAATGGATTGGCAGCCGGTGGGGCTGCTAGAATGGGGTGAGGGTGGTGATGGGATAACTTCATTATATCATTAAAATCTCACAGTCTAGTTTTGAAGTTCTACAAACCTCTTCATCAGATGGGCCACTCAAGCACTTAGGAGTATGTCTGTGTATGTGGGGACAGAAAATACCCCAAAATAATTTTGGATAGATGTGGAGGCTAGGATGTCTTGTTTGAGATTCATTCCAAAATGCAGTTTGCAGTCTTTTAGAATCAAAGACTTGACCAAGATGATCGTTGGGGGTTGTTATTGTTCTTTTCCCGAACTAGGAAAACAATTGGCCATGATTTTGCAAGAATAGTTAGCAGAAAACAGCATCTATCTTAATTAACAGGGGTAGGCAGAAGTAACTACAATTGATGATGGGGAAATTTTGTCCTAATTTCTTTTACCTCAGGAAGGTAAAAGCAACCTCTCAATTTAACTGGAGAGGATTTTGAGCGTCTTACTGTGCAAAATGGTTAGAAAGTTGAGGTTGGTAACAGATGTTGAAAAACGCTCATCTTTCTATCTATAAATATTCTAACTTATAAATCTATGAACAGGTAGATATAGTTTTCAAAGAAGTAGCCATGTTAAGACTCTGTCACTGTGTACCACAAATAGGAAAAACAACAAAAGGGGGGGGGGGGAAGCTACTGTGGCACCTCAGTGTACACTCACAATACTCTTTGTTTTGTTTTTGTGATACATATATGCACACACACAGGATCACATATAGAGATGTGTGCAGGAATACATATATTATTAACTGTGTGATGCAGTGAGACCATCTTCCGCTTTTTAATGAAATGGGGTATAATCTCGAAGCTCACAAATTGCAATTAGGAGGTTGTTGCTTTGTTTCGAAGTGTACAGATATGTATGCACAACAAAGGGACCTGCCGTGAAGGTCTGTGTTGCAACTGAAAATATTATTGGGGGAAAAAAGAGAGATGTTTCAGTCTTTCACGAAATACCAACGAACCCAGCACAGAGGTAGATGCAAGAGAAACAGAGCAAAGTACAACTAAGCCACTTGGAGTCCTTTCCCGGGGGGAGCTGGTGGGATAGATAAGTAAGTAAGTAAGTAAGTAAGTAAGTAAGTAAGTAAGTAAGTAAGTAAGTAAGTAAGTAAGCAAGCAAGCAAGCAAGCAAGCAAGCAAGCAAGCAAGCAAGCAAGCAAGCAAGCAAGTAAGTAAGTAAGTAAGTAAGTAAGTAAGTAAGTAAGTGTTTTGCCCACCTGGCAGTGTAAATTGAGCAAGGCACCTACCTGTATTTTCTGTTCTATTCTTTTAAATGTTAGCAGTTTCTCTAAATCCCCTCTACCTTTCAATCCCGCTTGGCCATTAATACTCACTTGCAGTTAAAACGGTTTTGCGGCTCACTGTATCACACGCGGAACTGGAGCAACATAATGGGAACGAGTTATCAACACTTCAAGGCTGTCCCTTCCCTCTTTCCCAGAATGCTCAGAGATTCTTTATTGATCGGATGTAGGTTGCTTTTTGCCACCTGGGAATTAACAATTTGATGTTTTATTTGACCATTTATCTCTTTAGCCAAACTGTTGCAATCGCTTTGACCTTTTAAAATGTTTATGACAAGGTGTTTGCTGTTAATTGCTGACGATAAAAGACTGAAAATCTCAGGGTTAGATCGGTAATGCGCTGAGCGCATAGTCTGTTGCTAAAGACAAAATAAATACGTATTTTCACCTACTAAGAAATGAAATTTTAAAATAAACCTGTTTTTGGAAGTTAAACATATTGATAAATATGCAGCAGAACAGCATTTGATGTGGGTGGGATAGGTTGTGTTTTTATCTGACACATTTTTCCTGCCGTTCTTTAAAATATAGGGTAGCCCCATCGAAGCAGTGGCTGAACAGTCAATACTTACATAGATTCTTCAACTCTTCCACACATTAGCTGATGCTGTATATACAGAGTGGGTGGCTAGCAGGATTATAGTGTTTTCTAGGGGTGGAAGTTAAGGTACAGTTTGGATGATGTCTTTGGTGGCTAGTGATCTGTGATGAGTTTCTTTGCTTTGGATATTATAACGTCAGCTGTAACTTTGCTCTGAACAAAAATTTTAACCAACGTAATAGCAGCAAGCCGAAGCTTCTAATCATTCATAATGTGCCTCAAGAGATTCTTGATCTAGCAATACGTTAACCCCAGGGTGACAAATGTAGAGTATGGGACAGCAGTGATTGCCCCGTGTTCCGCAAAGCCCTTTTCCACTTATGGTATGCTTCAGGTAGAAGCAACAAACACCATCTATTTAGCAAAAGGCAGGCCTCCCAGCCCCCCCCCCAACTTGCTTGTCTGCAGTGGGAACCAAAACACCCACCAAACTCATCATTACATTGGCTTCTATGAGATCATCATTCTGGCAGCTGATCAAAATCAGTTTGGATTTCATGCTATATAACGCTGAGGAGTGTGTCTGTTTCCACGCCTGTTCAGTCACCCGGCCATCCACAATCCAAAATCGAATGTGCGACCTTTGTGGATTGTGTTTAGTCGTTTAGTCGTGTCCGACTCTTCGTGACCCCATGGACCAGAGCACGCCAGGCCCTCCTGTCTTCTACTGCCTCCCGGAGTTGTGTCAGGTTCATGTTGGTTGCTTCGCAGACACTGTCCAGCCATCTCATCCTCGGTGGTCCCCTTCTCCTCTTGCCATCACACCTTCCTAACATCAAGGTTTTTTCCAAGGACTCTTTTCTTCTCATCAGATGGCCAAAGTACTGGAGCCTCAGCTTCAGGATCTGTCCTTCCAGTGAGCATTCAGGGTTGATTTCCTTTAGAACTGATAGGTTTGTTCTCCTTGCAGTCCAGGGGATTCTCAAGAGCCTCCTCCAGCACCACAACTCCCAAAATCCCTTAACTACTACATTTGACATGCTCTCTCGATGAATGCTGGGATTTCTGCCCCCCTGAATTTCTGATTGAGTATTATATATGTATGGTCCTAGATCAAATCAAACCTGAAGTCTCTCTGGAGTGCAAAAACGTTAGGGCTGAGGCTGCCCAACTTTGGGCACATCATGTGAAGACAGGGTTCTCTGAAAAAGACAATAATGCTGGAAAAGGTGGAAGGCAGCAGGAAAAGAGGAACACCAAATATGAAATGGACTGGCTCCCTAAAGGAAGCCACTGGCTTGAGTTTATAAGAGTTGAGCAGGGCAGTTGAAGACAGGGCCTTTTGGAAATCACTGATTCATAAGATTACCATGAGCAGGAGATGACTTGACACCACATAACAACAACAACAACAACAACAACAACAACAGCAACAACAACATACAGTTGAACCAAACTGCCTTGGTGATGGGTGCTGTCACTGTTAACAGCTGTAGCCCATTGTTTACCAATAGGCAATTAAGCTCCACCATAGCTTTTTCTCTCGATCAACCCAAAACGGATCCTTAAATATCAGTTTTTGTTGACCGAATCTTTTCCTTTGATATTGCATTATTGTTTTTTCTGTCTTTACTGTAATGCGAAAGGACTACACTTATTGAAAGCTTCAATGAAGGATGTTTGTATATCTGGCACAGGGAAACTTTGGTTTTCCATCCGTCCTTTGAAAAAAAAATTGTACGGGGTTTCTTCGTTTTTAAAGGGAACTTATTTTGGATACCGGAAGGTTTACCGTACTTGAGTCTTATCGAAAAGAGCTACAGTACTTTTTTTTCCAGCTGGCCCTGCTGTTTCTTTCCCACAGCTAAGCAGCACATGCTTGGTGTATTTTCTTTGCTTATTTTTCAAGGTCCAGCTTTTGAACGATGAGGCCAGAGGCGCTGTGTTTTAGTCACATCTGCTGCTTTTCTAGAGGTCAATCACAGCGTTCTTCATTCAGGGCTAAAAGTAACAGGGAGGCCTTACAAAGGGAAACAATTATTCCAATTGAAGGTATATCGATCCACATCCTGCAGTTTGGAGGCAAGGCTGTTGGGGGAAAGCGAGGCTGGGAGTAAAAGAGGAGGGGAAATGGGAGAGATTTTGAGTTCAATTTGAAGTGTTGCTGAACTGAGGGAGGGAAACCCAAAAGCCAAGATGTTTGGGCCACGTTTGTGTGAGAAAGCATGATGGGAAAACAAAGAAAGAAGGCTAACATTGAGTACACATATGATAAACTAAATAGATGGTGTTTGTTGCTTCTACTTGAAGCGTATCAAGAGTTCAAAAGTCAGTTTGTAGTAAAATTCGAAAGCTTCTTGTCCATGGTCTTATTCATCGTCTAGCAATGTTGAGCTTCTGAGGGTCTAGGTCCACTTTTGCCTGTCCTCACATCTTGGAGACCCACATCCTCTCTGACAGCCCACTAAACTGTGTGTGGGGGGGAGAAAACCTAGGGTTCCAAATGGCATATTTCACTTGCACATTTCAACCTGGAAATGTGTACAGTGTTTCCTGAAAACATAATGTTTGTCCCTCAGAGCTTGTTTGAGGCCTTATAAAGCTGCCTTTTAGGAACAGAAAATGACTTGCTCTCTCTCTCTCTCTCTCTCTCTCTCTCTCTCTCTCTGTGTGTGTATTAGGAATGGATATAGGAGGTTTTGGGGGGTGGCTGGAGGGCAACAAAGTAATTTAAACATTCGGAACATATATTGTGAATATGGACATTTGTAAGAAATTAGTTTGGGAGAATGCTCTGCAGTTTTGTAATGCTTTCACTCATATTATGATACCCCATAGTAATGTAATAGTAACAACCATGTGCCATCAAGTCAATTCTGACTTACGGCAACTAGAGAGGAGATATTCGTATTCATATACGAATACGAATTCATATATGAATACGAATTCATATATGAATACGAATTCGTATTCATATACGAATATCCCCGCACAGGTGGCGTTAACAAGGGTCCAGCCCCATGGGGCCAGACAGTCCACTCACCAATCTTATGTGGATGTGGACCGCGCAATTCTACCAATTGATCCACAGCATGTGATCCACTCGCCACTCCTGGCAGGAGGCGGCAGGACAAGCCTTGCTACAAGGTTGAAGAGTGATGAGCAGATCGCGCACTGTGGATTGATTGGTAGAATCACGTGGTTCGCGTCTGCGTCAGATCGGTGAGTGTACCGTTCGGCCCCATGGGGCTGGGCCCTCATTAATGCCACCTGTGCGGGAATATTCATATTCATATACTGTACGAATACGAATACAGTCGTGCCCCGCTTTACGATTACCCCATTTAACGACGAATCCGCTTGACAGTTAGGTTTTTGCGATTGCTTTTGTGATCGCAAAAAAATGATTCCAATAGGTTTTTTTGGTTTAACGATGTTTGGATCCCTGCTTCAGGAACCGATTCTCGCTTTATGACGATCAAAAACAGCTGATCGTCGGGTTTCAAAATGGCCACCGGCTGAGGAAAATGCCCCCCCGCTGTGCTTAGGGATGGATTCCTCACTGCACAGGCATGGAAAATGGCCACCCCTGTGGAGGATCTTCACTGGACGGTGAGTTTTCAGCCCATTGGAATGCATTGAAAGGTTTTCAATGCACTTCAATGGGCTTTTTTATTTTGCTTTACGACGTTTTCGCTCTACAGTGATTTCCTGGAATGTATTAATGTCGCTAAGCGAGGCACCACTGTACTCCCATCTCTAATGGCAACCCCTTTTTCCAGGGGTTTCCAGGTAGAGGATACACTGAAGTGGTTTACTCTTCCCTTCTTCTGGGGGCATCCTGGGACTGTACAGCTTGCCCAAGGCTACACAAGCCGGCTCTTCTCCCAGGAGGCACAGTGGAGGAATCGAACTCCCAACCTCTTGCTCTGTAGCCAGATACCTATACTACAGAGCTGTCCAGCCAGCTTCACAGTAATATAGCGAATTTAAATGTGCTGAAAGTAGCTGTGCTATGGAAATCTCAAGGAGGAAAATGAAGCAGAGAAGGAAGTGGAAATTAATGTGTCCAAAAATGTTGAAATAATTTATCTCTAGCTGTCCCCTGGCTTTTATTACCCAGAAAATAAATTTTTTATTAAAACGTTTTCATCTTAGCCTTAGCTGTAAAGACAGGCATGTGGCCAGTTAAATATTTAGAACAGGAAGGAAAAAGCACTAGCGTGCAGGGGTTACATCCAGTAGCTTGCTCTTTATATCGGCACCCATTTAGATAATGGAATGTTGCTACACAGCTCATTAGAAACTTCATGAAAGTGAGGCATTGTAAAGAACAGCTAATTTTCTACTTAATGAGGTCATAAAGAAAGACAGGAAATCAAAATGCTGATCAACAGTTTGAGAGTGAGATAACTCTCTCCAAAGGCGTTGCTTTGATGTGGGCTTTAGAGCCATCTTTTTGCAAGATCCTCCAGATTATAACTTTGGAGGGAGTGTGCTTCTCGGCATGGGTAGCAAAGAAGACAGGGTGTCCAGCATTTCCCAAGACAGAGGTTGGGGAAAATATCTGGGAAATATAATCTTTTTTTACATCTTGTAACAGTGATACTGTGACCACAGAATTCCCTGCCCTTGTGTGTTCGTGGAATGGACCTAGGTAGAATGACACAACCCGGATGGATGAGACCGTCTGATTGTTGGGTCCAAAGATATCTGACACTCTTTCTGTGTCTGGCCTCTGCCAAAGAAATCCTGCAGGCTGTGTCTCCTAGTAGGCAGCACATAGGAGCACTCAAAATAGCTACAGCATGTGTAGGGTTTTCTGAGCGGACACATTTTTACTCTGCGTAGTAAAGGATGATGGGACTCGTTAGTCGTGCAGACTAAATCTTGGAAAATTATTTTTTCTTGTTGCTGGCCATCTTCTTTTCTTTCCTCTCTTGTCAAATGGCGGATGCTATCGTGGCTATTCTGCTTTGCATACAGCAACACTGAACTATTTATTTATTTATTTAAAACCTTTTGCCCCACCTTTCTTCTTAAAAAGGCAGCCTGCATCATTAAAAGGCAAGATTTAAAAGCTAAAAAAAAAAGAAAAGAAAAAAGAATACAAATATTGTAAAAGGAATCAAATACCACACTAAAAATGGTAAACAAACTCAATAAAGGGGTTGTGTTTCCAAAGCAGCTGCTAAGAGTTCTTCAGCCCAGAATAACCTTGTTTCTCCTGCCACTTTTGAAGTATTCTAGCTTTTTGCATCTCATGTATTTTATGATTTCTTCATCTTTATTCTTTTCCTTTAGTTAGTACTTCTCTGTTGGTCATCTTCTTGATCCAAGTTCTTAGCACCTTGTAATAAACCTGCATTCCAGAAGTTAGCTGTCGTTGTTCATCATAGCCTTGCTAATGTCCCCACTTTCCTTCTGTGCAGCAAAACTGAGAACCATTACACTCTCCAAGTTTTGTTTTTTAAAGGAGTAAAGGTAAAGGTTCCCCTTGACATTTAGTCCAGTCGTGTCCCACTCCAGGGCGCGGTGCTCATCCCCGTCTCCAAGCCGTAGAGACAGTGTTTGTCCGAAGACAGTTTCCGTGGTCACATGGCCAGCACGACTAGACACGGAACTCCACTACCTTCCCACCGTGGTGGTACCTATTTATCTACTCACATTTGCATGCTTTCGAACTGCTAGGTTGGCAGGAGCTGGGACAAGCGATGGGAGCTCCGTCGTGTGGATTCGATCTTATGACTCCTGGTCTTCTGACCCTGCAGCACAGAGGCTTCTGCGATTTAACCCGCAGCGCCACCACGTCCCTTTTCAAAGGAGTACTTTGTTGTATAGTTTGTATTTTTTATGGATGTAAGAAATAATTTGCTGTGTTGCTAGTTAATTTTTATTACTTCTCATTAGGTTTTTTTTTCCAAAAAGTATATTGACAAGAGAAAGGTTTGAAAAAATTATTGTCCAAAGCATCTAAAATGCTTTAAAATGCCCTCTAGAAAGTGATGAGATAATGAGCGCATTAACCTTTTATCTAATTACTACCTTTTAAATTTTTCTTAATAATGGTTTACAGGTTCTAAATGTTTTAATTGTTTCATTTAATTAAGACATTTAGAACCTGTAAACCATCGTGGTTATTTTAACTTGTTGTTTATTTTATGTTTCCACTGATTATGTAATGTTTTCGCTGTGCTCTTATTATTCATATTAACTGCCCAGAGTAGCCACTGGGTTAGATGGATGGCATGAATATTAAATAAATCAAGAAAGAAACAAAAAACGAACAAATAAATATATTCGCGAAGGCTTTCATGGCAGGGATCTAATGGTTGTACCCAGAGTACAGGTTGCTGTCCTCTGAAGATGCCGGCCACAGAGACTGGCGAAACATCAGGAAGAACAACCTTCACAACACGGCCAAAGAGCCCGAAAAACCCAGAACAAATAAATAAATACTTGCACCAATTTTATCCCTCTTTTTAAATTTCGAAATGCGACCATTGTATGCCCCCTTTTTAATAAAAAAAGTAACTTGTTATGGGTTCTGATGCACTACAGATAAGCATATGGTTCCACAGTGTTCCACAGTGTTTCACTGAAAAATATGCCTTAGCAGCTGCAAGATATGAAATACCATGTAGCGTGCATGCATATACATGGCCGCAGCCATTCTCAACAGGGGTCCTGGCACATTTGAAGGAGGCCACAGTTTGGCGCTGCGGGCTAAACTGCAGAAGCCTGTGCTGCAAGGTCGGAAGACCAGCAGTCGTAAGATCAAACCCACGCGACGGAGTGAGCTCCTGTCGCTTGTCCCAGCTCCCGCCAACCTAGTGGTTCGAAAGCATGCAAATGCGAGTAGATAAATAGGGACCACCTTGGTGGGAAGGTAACAGCGGTCCGTGTCTAAGTCGCACTGGCCATGTGACCACGGAAGATTGTCTTCGGACAAACGCTGGCTCTATGACTTGGAAACGGGGATGAGCACTGCCCCCTAGAGTCGAACACGACTGGACAAAAATTGTCAAGGGGAACCTTTACCTTTACCTTACAGTTTGGAAACCATTTTTCACACACACCACCTTATAAGATTTGTTCTGTGAGTTCTGCAGTCCTGATTTGGCCTATATTTCTTTCCCATTGTGTTGATGGGCACAGACAAAAAAAAGGTTGAGAATCGACGCACTAGCTCATAGCCCTATTTGCTATGGCCCCCCATCCATTTACCCCCACCGATCCATTTCTAACAAAGGGCTGTGCCAAATTTGTGCTACAGGTGCCCCATTTGTGGTAGACTGAATGTCATGATCCACCCAAGAGGATGAGGGTGATTTGAGTCATTCAGTGGGAGCCGGTCTTATCTTTAAGTATGTAATTTTTATCTTTTGAGTGGGGTGAAAACACTGGGGTGGGGCGGGTTTGGCATATGACAGCAGATAAGAGTATGTAGCTGCATGACTATTTGGCCTAGGTTTAGAGGGAATACATTAGTATACTGCATATAAACCTCTTGAGAGTCCCCTGGACTGCAAGGGAACCAAACCTATCCATTTTTCAGGATATCAACCCTGAGTGCTCACTGGAAGGACAGATCCTGAAGCTGAGGCTCCAGTACTTTGGCCATCTCATGAGAAGAGAAGACTCCCTGGAAAAGATGCTGATGTTAGGAAAGTGTGATGGCAAGAGGAGAAGGGAACGACAGAGGACGAGATGGTTGGACAGTGTCATCGAAGCAACCAAGATGAATTTGACCCAACTCCGGGAGGCAGTGGAAGACAGGAAGGCCTGGTGTGCTCTGGTCCATGGGGTCAAGAAGAGTTGGACACAACAATATAAGCCCGTGGCCCATGCATGAAGGAGTGAGTTGTAACTACTATAGGCTTCAAACTGAAATATGTTCATTATCAGTATTAAAGGCACTTTTGCTTTTGGTGTTGGAGGAGATTTTAAAATGCTGGACAATATGTGTTACCTACTACCCTGCTTGTTATATTTCAGTACACAACCAGTGTGGTGGCGGAGAACCTGGTGTTTGGCGCAGCAAACAATACTTAGCCAGCACAAATATTTATCATAGGTTGAGAGTGTTGCAGATATTTGAATTTTGGCTTTAAAAAACTCTAGTTATGCAGCGGAGGTGGAGGGTCTTACAGAGCAGATAGAGCAGATATAGCTTCAAGTTTCCCCAAAGCAGACCACCCTTTTTTGTCTCATCATCTGGCACTTACCGTCTCAATAACTCACTCTGAGATACTGAGAATAAAACAGTTTTGTTTACTCACCCTTTGAATAGATCAAAAACAACACACTGTACAAAAATGACTATGGGAACAGGTCTCAACATACTCAGAGCTCTTGCGGACTATATTCTAACAGTGTGGTAACTACATAACTCACTAAAAGAGAAGGGGAAAAGGCATTTCAGCAGGGAGGCTTATCTTTCTTTGAAATCAGTGGCAGGGAAAATAATTGGTTACTGCTGGATTGATTGACAGTCACTCCAGAAAGTTCTCTCCCAGCCAAACCTTCTAAAGGCAGTATACAAGTATGAAATAACTCCAACACAGAAAGCATGCAAGATTGTTTTTTCTGCTTTATTTCTGGGAGGGATTAAATGCCTTAGAAATCTTAATCTTTTTTTTTAGGGGGGTTGCCTAATCATTTTAGTATACAGTTCATTGTATTAAGGTAAAGGTAAAGGTTCCCATTGACAATTTTTGTCCAGTCGTGTTCGACTCTAGGGGGTGGTGCTCATCCCCGTTTCCAAGCCATAGAGCCAGCGTTTTGTCCGAAGACAATCTTCCATGGTCACATGGCCAGTGCGACTTAAACACGGAATGCTGTTACCTTCCCACCAAGGTGGTCCCTATTTATCTACGCGCATTTGCATGCTTTCGAACCACTAGGTTGGCGGGAGCTGGGACAAGCAACGGGAGCTCACTCCGTCGCGTGGATTCGATCTTACGACTGCTTGGTCTTCTGACCCTGCAGCACAGGCTTCTGCGGTTTAGCCTGCAGCGCCACCACGTCCCTATACATTGTATTAGTCATCTCCTTAGATGGCTGAACTACTGGTTCTAATTTTGCTTGATCATTTCTTTTTTTTGGAGGGGGCTCTTGAGCTTCCCGGGGCTCAATCCACTGCAGCTTAATCTTAAGAGAGCCTTGTCACTCCTCTCCCCCTGTCCATGAATATCTCTGTCAAACACAGATAGTGGAGAGGTATAATGCTTTTTTCAAGGCTGATTATATTTTTCTGTCTCAGACAAGAGAGTGCCCAAAACGTGACCCTGCTCTGAAGATAAAAATTTCCATATCCCGGGCTCAACAGGATGTGTATTTAGCATGGCTTGTTTATTAGTGAAAGAAGGCCACAGGACTGATAATTTCTGCTTTTTGGATGGCCGTTTGCCCACTACCTTTCAGTAATTTACATACAACCCCTCTGTAAATCCAAGTCTATACATGAGTCTTCCATCTATGGCCAGTGAAATTGATTGTGTACTATTTCTTCCATTTGCTGCCTTTATCAGTATTTATAACTTCTGCTGAGTACAGGGATCTGTTAAACTGAGCCGGCCATCTGTCAGGGTGAGGAATTCCAATTCTCTCTCTCCCTCTCTCTCTCCCTCTCTCTCTCTCTCTCTCTCACTCACTCACTAAAACACACACACACACACACACACACACACACACACACACACACACACACAAAAGCATTCATGCATGCGCGCATGCACACGTGCGCACACACACAGAGACTCTCTCACACACACTTCAGCAATCATCTTTTGACTTTTATATCACCTGTACTATTTGGGCAGCCCCCCAGTTGTAAAATAAATATTGGGAGCGGCAACCACAACCCAATTGTGTGTGATTTGTTTTGCCTTTGAGTTGGCCACTAGAACAATCAGATGTTTTATCAGTGAAAGGGGGTCTGGCAGGGTGAATTCTGCTGGGGGTTTAATTGTAGTGCTAAATTTTATTTCTTCTGGATTTATTGACGAATATCCATAAACTGAAGCCAGTGTGGCACAGTGGATAGAGTTTTTCACTAAATTGCAGAAAACCTGGGTTCAAATCTTGACTCAGCCTTTCTTGGGAATTCATTGGGAATGCATGGCAGTGATAACTCTTGCTTGAATGTCTCACATATCACAAAAATCCTATTAGGTTCTTCATAAATTGGAAGTTGGACAGCTAAAGCAGAAACTTCATATCCTTTCTTTTATATATTTTCTGCGTATTCGTATGATGTAAGCCACCTAGAGTGGTCATAACTGACCAGATAGGGGGGATATAAAATGAATGAATGAATGAATGAATGAATGAATGAATGAATGAATAAATAAATAAATAAATCCTGCTTAGATTAGTGTATGTGTGGTCTAGTTTGATCAATTTAACAAGACTAATGAAGGCATGGGGTTATAAATTAGACCTTTGTGACTATTCTAGGAGTCATGGTCCTAAAATGTAACCTGGCCCATCTCCTTTTTATTTTTCTGTGGCTGTTTATTTATTTATTTGATTTGATTTGTATCCCGCCCATCTGGTCTATGAGACCTCTCTAGGCGGCTAGAGTTTCCATTTCACTTGGCACCCAAATGCTTGAGTTTACTGTAAGATAAAAACAAATGCAGGAGATGCTAAGCATGGATTTCCTGTTTTTTTAGCCCTTATGGCTTCTAGAAAATGGAATGAAATCTTAAGATGCAGAAGTAGGATTATGGAGAATACTCTTTTGTTAAGATCAGTTTTCAGATTTCTCTCCCCCGTGCTGATTTTTGTCTATTTGTTGGAGTTTTATTTACAACCTCGCATGATGTTTGTAGGGATTTTTCTGGGCTGGGGTGACGTTCCTTCTCGTTTTTGAAATTCATTTGATACCTGCTTCTCTGCTGAGAGCTGTTGATTTGTTTGTTTGGTTGCTAGTATACAGTAAAGAAAGCAGTGTACACAACTCTGTAACTTCAGGCAACTATAAGTACAGAAATGTTTTCTATTCTTTCTTCTACAAATGTCTCAGAGTAAATTACTGAGACATTAAATGCCAGTTAATGAGAAAGGGGTGGACTATCTGGGGAACGTGAAGCTATTCTTGTCTATGGATCTCTGTACTCCTGCTGCGTAGCAAAAAATTCAAAACTCTGCAATTATTGTAACCACTTCCCTTTCCTGTTACATTCTTCCACTCTTGATATATTTTATTTAGGGGTTGCTTAGGGGAGTAGCCTGTATGTTTGTAGTAAATAATTGTAATTAACTTATCAGACGACGAATCCTAGAATTCAATAGTATGGCACCATTGTAGTTAAAGTGGTACCAAACTAGTTTACAGATAATAATAATAATAATAATAATAATAATAATAATAATAATAATAATAATAATAATAATAATAATAATAATAATAATAATAATAATAATAATAATAATAATAATAATAATAATAATAATAATAATAATAATAATAATAATAATAATAATAATAATAAGTTTAAAAATTACAGAATTGTGGTGTCACCTTAAAGACCAACTTCTATATTTTTTTAAAGGTGAGGCTTCATGGACAATCCATCAGATATGTCTGGTGAAGTGGGCTTGTCCATAAAATTTCACATTAAAAATATAAAAGTTAGTCTTTCAGGGGCCACTATATTTTTGTCTTTTTTTAAAAAATGTTTTATTTTATTTTCACCTATAATCACAGACTAACACGGCTACCCCTTCTGCAACTACAAGTTGGTGTAGTGATGAAATGTTGACATACAGACTTTTTCTTTCTTTTTCTGTTCATTACAGTGAATGGCCTACATGCAGGCCTTGCCTATTTGTGCATCTCCTGATCTGTCCACACAAAACCAGCCAGCCAGCCAGCCGACCTACCAACCTACCAACCAACAACCCACCTGCCAAATTTTAAGAACTGCTGCTACTGAACGCCTTCAGGGGTGGTGGTTCAAGCCAAGGCACATTTCTCCCTTGAACAATGCTGGGGTTATGGGTGCCACACCCATGTGCCGTTCAAAATCCATGTATTTATCCCCCCAAAATATAACTGTAAAGTATAAGCGGTTGATTTGCACACATACAGAGGGAAAGAGAGCGAGAGAGAGAACATCTCTTTCTGTTGAGGTTCCTTTCCTTAGCGTTGGCAGTCCCTTCCTTCCATACAATTTCAGGTGTAATGAGCCTTAAAAGATCCTTATGAATCCCTGGTCTAGAGCCTGAATTGGAGTGTGTGTGTGTGTGTGTGTGTGTGTGTGTGTGTGTGTGTGTGTGTGTGTGTGTGTGTGTGTGTGTGTGTGTGTGTGTGTGTGTGTGTGTGTGAGAGAGAGAGAGAGAGAGAGAGAGAGAGAGAGAGAGAGAGAGAGAGAGAGAGAGAGAGAGAGAGAAGTAGACCAGTTTGAAGTCTTTGGTGTTGAACTCATGCCCCTGGTTCTGGTTGATCAGAGACACAGTATGTATGTATGTATGTATGTATGTATGTATGTATGTATGTATGTATGTATGTATGTATGTATGTATGCATTTATTTATTTATTTATTTATTTATTTATTTATTTATTTATTTATAACCAAAACCCGGCTGCTCAAAACTGTGCAATTCAAGGGAGAAGTATAGAAGGCCTTCTCCACACCCAGCGTTACCCCCTCACCAATAGGGAAGCTCAAAGTTAAGGTCTGATCCTTTCCGGTTTTGCTTTGTAGGAGGTCCAGAGAGCTGGATGCTAGGCCCCTTTGTTTGCTCTCTCCTGCTTTAGAGTCAAAAAAGAGTGATCTTAGGCTGTAGCTAATATTCTGTGCCCTTTGACCCTGAGCTGGACGCTATCAGGGTAAAAGATGTCTGATGTAGAAACTCATTAGATTGCAGCAATCGTGGGCCAGGCATTGAAGAGAAGGAGCTAGGGAAGCCTTCAGAAAATTAATACATGCCTTCAAGTGGCACTATCCTCCCTGCCAGGAGGCACTCTTGAGCTACCAGATTTTGTTCACGAGTCTCCAGGAGCAGAAATTAGGTATAAGTAGTAGTAGGAATGTTCTCTTCATTCATTGACTGATCAAGAATCAAATTCACATTAATGATATAGGGGGAGATCTGTATTTCCTGCTATAACCATGTTTTCCCTCAAGAGACGTAATTCCTCCAAAAAGCTTTGTACCTGAGCCATCAGACTTACCAATGAATATATGTAATATTACTATAGAATAATGATATAAAAAAGTAACAATATACTTCCTTTGGGGAGGGGGGGAAATCTGAAACTTAAAAAAAGAGAAAGAATTCCAACCTAACTCTTTCTAGCTAAGGTTTGCTCAATTCTTACCCCCCTTTTCTCTCTCTGTAGATTAATTTAATAGATTATAGACTCCTGAAAAAGCAGGACGGCGCAGCCTTTCATATATAGATCTTTCGGGCTCTTTATCGTCCCAGCCACACATATTTGCTGTTTACTCTCTTCTGAGGGAAAAAAAAAAGATTGAATGCTAGCTAAATAAATAAATAAATAAATGTAAAAGACCTGAAGGTCAGCCATACAGTTGGTCCAATCACAATCTGTGGAACTTTAACCCTTGGCAGGAAAAGTAATTACCCTTTGGCTTTTGCTGACCTCAACTAACCTTTGCTGAAGGACCAGAGAAAATAAAAGGCTGACCAGTTGCCTGCCCTTTGCTGCCCCACACTTAACCCTTCCCTGGAGTGAATATCTTCCCCCCCAACCAACAAGAGAATGAGGAATGTTACCATGGAAATACTCTTCGAAGGAGAAAGAAAACAATCAATTAAAATTAATAGGAGTTTATTGGGTGATGTCCATGCAACCTATTTGAATCCATACCTTTTTATATGAGGGAAGGAAGAAAGGAGAAAATATTCAGAAAATGGTCCACACATAAAAAAAGGGGGAACAGGGACTTTTTAACAATTTTTGGCCGGTCGTGTGGAGAGAACGGAGATGGTCTCTGAGAAATAAAAAGGCCGAAAATCTCCTGATGACCCACTAACCAAATGAGCAGCTATAACTGACCAGCAATTATGACGCAGATATGTAATTTACACCTTATACACCTTATTGGAAGCCGCCCAGAATGGTCGACCAGACCAGATGGGTGGGATATAAATAAAATAAATAAATGAATAAATATAAATAATTATTTCTTGCTGTTTTTGGTATTTGAGAAATAAAAGTAGATTAGAAAGAGCTGGTTTTAAAGAAAAACAGTTTTTTTTTCCTGCTTTTCTGTTGATTTGTTCACTGGAGATTAGAGATTCGTTCCTTGGAAAACACCTCGATACCAAGAGGTTTCGAAAACGTTTATATACAAATAGGTGATCTCTCCACATGTCTTAGGTTCTTTTGAAGACTCTTTTTTTCAGATGCTACGGTAGTGTAAAATATAGGAAATAATCTTGGAAAACAGAATTCACGCTTATTGCTGAAGGTGTAATCCAATCTGTTTTGTGAGACATATTCAAAGGGGATTCCCATCCCCTTTGTAGCATAGAAAGTTCTCAGCTGATCAGGAAAAAAAGTAACAGGGTTTTCTCTTATGGCTTTAATAGAAGCCTGATGATATTATTAGCTGAAATCTCCTAACCACCCAGCTAGTGTTAAAGGCATAGCTACGTTGAGGGAGTGAAGTTGGCAAAACTCATTGCCAAGGTTTCTGTCAGATCTGAGGCGGAAGCAGGTGGGACCTTCTCCAGAGGAAAAATGGAGGAAGTTGGCGCCCACAGAGAACTGATAATAACCCAGACCAGCACCATACCTAGGGGACCAGGAAAACTGGGCAATCAGATGTGTGCCAGCTATAGCCCCCCTCAAATGCCAGCCCTCCAAAATCAAGGGTGCCTCCTCAAGAATGGAAATAGTGAGTCCGAACTAAAACTCTTCAGAGAACATTCAGAGACCAAACAACTCATTCACCTCGTCCAGTATGTGCCACACCAGCCTCTCTCAATATGACGCCTTCTATGTATTTTGAAGTGTAATTGCAAGCCCCAGCCAGCCTGATGGAATAATCTGGGGTGGTGAGGGAGGGGTACCTCAAAATGTCTGGAAAACATCACTCCTGTGAAGATTGGTCTACCCAGTCTGGGAACAGCTCTCTGGGGCTGCCAAAAGACCTGTTTCCAAGCCCAATTGGACATACAGGAAATTGAGTTTGGGATCATCAACATGTGTGCTAGCTTCTCAGCTCAGATTTCCCTCCTAAAAGACACAGGGCTTGCTGCCTCCTAAAGACCACAGGGATTCATTCATTCATTCATTCATTCATTCATTCATTCATTCATTCATTCATTCATTTAAAATGTTTCTACCCAGCTTTTCTCTTTAAAAAAGACCCAAAAAGTACCTCAGTACAAGACAGTATTTGAAGCTAATTACAGTGAGTATACAAATGCTAAGAAAAAAATCTAACAAATACCATACTATAAAACAATGAACAAAAGCAACACCAAAAACACATTCAAAGCAATAAGGCCAACAATTCATTTTTTAAAAAAACAAACAAACCATTCAGGCAGCCAGTCATTGAGGGAAAGCCTTCCTGAAGAGAAAGGTCTTTGCCTGCAAAGATGGGGCCAGTCTGGTCTCCTGTGGGAGGGAGTTCCAAAGTCTGGGAGCAGCAACTTACTTACTTACTTACTTACTTACTTACTTACTTACTTACTTACTTACTTACTTACTTACTTACTTACTTACTTACTTACTTACTTACTTACTTACTTACTTACTTACTTACTTACTTACTTACTTACTTTGTTTATCAATCACCCCAGTAGTGCATACACTGTTCTGGGTGGTTGACAGCAAGATAAAACAAACCATCTTGTTAAAATAAAATGCATAATCAATGACATAAGCTCAAGATGTCCAGATTATAACTCAAAAGTAGAACATGAGGCATATGAAAAATAAAAATATATTTTTGAAAAATATTTTTTATCCCTCCTTTTTTCTTAAATGGACTCAAGGCCCTCTCCTGTGCACCCAGCCAAATGCACCCATCAGAAGTAAACATCAGGGAATCCAGTAGAGCAGTGGTCCCCAACCTTGGGCCTCCAGATATTCTCAGACTACAACTCCCAGAAGCCTTCACCAGCACTTCTGCTGGCCAGGATTTCTGGGAATTGAAGTCCAAGAACATCTGGAGGCCCAAGGTTGGGGACCACTGCAGTAGAGTATTCAATGACTGCAGGTAACTGGATCTAGGATTGTGGCCTTAATATTTAGTGACACTTGGATATAAGTAGAGTGCAGGTTGCTTAGGAGCCCACAGGATCTCATGCAGGAATATGATTAGGAACTGTAAAAGTAAGTGTGGCCAAGCCATAGAAGATGTGGAGACAATAGCTTCTGTAGATCTGCATTCTAGTTGAACTATTTTTGCAGGCAGATCTCCTTGTGATCAGCAGTAGCCTTTCTTACTGCTGATATTGCTGGACAGCTCCCAGCCTTCTGCAGAAGGTCAAAATGAGATAGATGTTTTGGTTCAGTTTTGCTACATGCGTTAGACAGTTCAGGAACTTGCCTTCAACCTCCTGTATGATAGTCTTCGCTCTCTGAAAATCTACTGTGCATCTCACAATGAAACTGGTGACATCTTATTTACATTTTGCCCCTATATCTGCCTGTGTGGGACGTGGTGGCACTGTGGGTTAAACTGCAGAAGCCTCTGTGCTGCAAGGTCAGAAGACCAGCAGTCGTAAGATCGAATCCACACAACGGAGTGAGCTCCCGTCACTTATCGCAGCTCCTGCCAACCTAGCAGTTTGAAAGCATGTAAAAATACAAGTAGATAAATAGGAACCACCACGGTGGGAAAGTAACGATGTTCCATGTCTAGTCGTGCTGGCCACGTGACCACGGAAATTGTCTATGGACAAAATGCTGGCTCTACGGCTTGGAGACAGGGATGAGCACCGCGCCCTAGAGCTGGACATGACTGGACTAAATGTCAAGAGGAACCTTTACCTTTACCTGCCTGTGTGCTTCCGCTCTGTTATTCTACTTCTAATGTGTGGCATTCAGGTTTCAGATTTTCTCTTTCATAGCTATGAGGAATACACTCAGGCTGGCATGCGGTTAACGTTTAGTGGCAGTCAGGACAACAGTAATATTGAGAAAGCATATATCTCTTGGGAGACCAACTGGACATTACACACACCTATCTGTGCAAAAATTTCTCCAGGTACAATTATATTTCCATGAAATACAGCCATTGAAAGGGGGTGAATTCTGAATGGAGAAGCAAGGGCCCTTGCCTGACCAGTTCCTTTTCGACGGCAGAGTAACTCTGCCATTTTTTGGGGAAAGGTAGCTCAGGGTGGCTTGTTGTTGTCAGTATCTGTTTTGCCCACAGGGCCCGAGAAGCAACTAGCAATTTCGGGATTGGTCCCAAGTGGTATGCTCTCCCACCTACTCTTCTCTGAGGCATGGGCACAAGACCCCATGATAAAAGGGGAGGAAAAACTAGTAATCCCCCCAAAAGAAAGAGAAAGTGAATATGGCTGGGAGGTGCTGTCGCTTATTGTTATAACCCTCACTAGTAGTCACCCCACATCCCAATACCTTCTATATTTTAGTGCCCTCGGTCAAAGGTCTAGTTGCCCTGCTCTAGTTACAGTATTGCATATGGCGGCAGAACAGGAAAAAAACACTAAGATAATCTCTCCTCCTTATCACAACAATACACCCACAGCAAAAACAGACTGATCACCATAATCACCCATCTCCTGAAAAGGACAAAAGCTGATCTCACAGCCATAAATACTTAACTCCCAAACAAACTGCACCAGAGCACAGAGTGCTGTCCTCTGAAGATGCCGGCCACAGAGACTGGTGAAACGTTAGGAAGAACAACCTTCAGAACACGGCCAAAGAGCCCGAAAAACCCACAACAACCTAAAACACTTCCCTTTGTTTCACAATCTTCATCTACATTTTAAGAAAATGGCTAGGAAGCTTTATTATATCTAGAACTTGGAAAATAAACTTTTTTGGTGGGATACTTTAAACAGAGGAAGTCTGTAAGGCTGAAGCAGCAAAAAGAACAGGAAATCTTGGGGCACCTCAAAGACCAGCAAATTTTTATTTGGTGAAAGCTAACAAGTAGCCCACTTCTTCAGATACACCTTCTTCAAATGATGATGATGATGATGATGATGATGATGATGATGATGATGATAATAATAATAATAATAATAATAATAATAATAATAATAATAATAATAATAATAATAATAATAATAATAATAATAATAATAATAATAATAATAATAATAATAATGTCCAAAGGCTCAGAAGATGGAGCTGAGAGGTTGCTTTGAGAGAAACAGCACGATTGGTTGGAGCCCAAGACAAAATTATTTCATTTATCAATTGATATGTAATACATATTCTGCCACTCTGGAATTAGTTCAGGACAACTTAGATATAAGAAGCCAAAAGGGAAAAAATTAAATAAAAAAAGCAAGACAAAAATGTTGTGGCACATTAAAGACTATATTTTAATAGGACAAGCCCGCTTCCTAAGACATAAGAGTGGACATAAGAAAGCTCACCTTAAAATATATCAATTTGTTTTTAAGATGTTTTTGTCATCTTTATTTCTTATTTTTCTTTTTGGCTTGATAGGCTAGCACAGTCTAACATGGCTACCTCTTCTAAAATTACATATAATAGTCACAAATGAATCAATCTGTTAGAAGAAAGTGCAGTGATGGAAATGGGGCTTGGGAAATCTATCTTCACCGAGCCATGAAATTCAACAGGTGAAGTTGCGTTAGCCACTTACTCACCTGTAGCCTGATCTACCTGACAGGGGGGCTGGTGACATCAGAAGAACACAAACAAGTTATATCACCTTGAAGTAACTGGAGAAAGCATGGGCATATACATAGAACAAATTAAAAAGTAACAAAATAACAAAACTTAGACTTAGTTATTTCAGCCACGTCATGCAATCAACATCATTGGAGAAAGACATTATACTCGGAATGGTTACTGGTAAAAGACAATAAGGACACCAAAGAACACATTGGTTGGAGGTGATCAAAGCAGACACTGGCCAAAATATAAAGCACCTGAAATAAGCTGTTCAAGATCGAGTATCATAGAGAGGGCTGGCTCATGGAATTGCCAAGGGTCAGATATGACTGAAAGGATAATTCAATCCATTTTGAATTTTTTTTTTTTAAAAGGAAGGCCCAGCTTTTCTGATAGGAATGTCATGTTTGAATCCACTCCCTGAGCTTGTAAAAACAAAAACAGCAGCAGAAAACCTAGAGCAGATTCTTCTTGATGTACAGTACTTGCTTTTATGTGTGTTGTAATTGTATGTGAATATGTGAAGAGCAGCCAAAAAATGATTTCTCAATTCCAGTCTGGAGTACTCTATCACTGCATTTTGCTTTACTTAAACAGGTGAAAGAAGAGCTAATACAGTGGTGCCTCGCAAGATGATTGCCTCGCGGGGGGAAAAACCCGCAAGACGATTGGTTTTTGTGATCCCTATGGTGCTTTGGAAGGTGGTTTTTTCTATGACTATGCTTCGCAAAATGGTTTTTTTCCAAGCCCAATGCTTCGCAAGACGAATGAAATTTATTCGTCTTGCGAGGTTCCCCTTGCAAAATGACAACAATTTTTGTGGAACGAATTAAAATCATCTTGCGAGGCACCACTGTATAATACACTCAGGAAAACTGGGTTACGACAGCATGATAGTTAACACAGGGCTACTAAATAACAAAAGAGAAGGACTATCATGTCCCAGGAAACCCAGGCAGAAGTAGGGAAAAAACAGGAGGAAAAATATTCCAACTACTACACCACACAGTGGTGCCTCACAAGACGGTGGTATCCTCCCCCTTAGATGTGTAAAATTTCTGGAAATTCTGAAGCCATATAAAATGGCTTTGGGAAACCCGAGAAAAATACTGTCCCCCACCCCCAATTTTTCCTTTCCCCCCCTCTTTTTTTCTTTTTCCAAAATTGTTCTACATGGTTTCAAAATTTCTGGAAATTTTGCATCTCTACTCCCCCTCACAATTTATTTTGTACTTTCGAAAACCCTGGGTTTTCACCAAATCTACGGACGCCTCCATTTTCTCAACAGGACATTGTGTGAATGACCAACACCCAGGGAACGGTTTTACCCTTAGTAATTTATTATATCAGATGATATTAAAGGCATATTTCCAGATGCAATTTCACATAACATGGTTCCATGAAGGAATACTTGGAACTGAAAAATAGCTATATGGAGCATGAATTGGGGGATGGGTAGGCGTCATGCTAAGTTTTAAAGATACATGCTCGTTTTCACTAGATTATGCACACAATTATTCAAATAATGCCTCGTCATTACTACTGTGACATTTTAAGGCAGGGTAAGAAAACTGTGACCTGGGGGAACATGTTGGCCCCGTGAGGCCATTTTTGGCCGCTCTGTATGTCTCCTTGAAACAAAATTTGCAAACAAGTGTAACTTGTTTTTTGTAAATAAATAAATAAATAAATAAATAAATAAATAAATAAATAAATAAATAAATAAATAAAATAATAAAATAATAAAATAATAAAATAATAAAATAATAAAATAATAAAATAATGAATAAATAAAAATAAAAAAGGAGAGGGATCTATAGGTCCTTCTAAACCCTTTCTGCAAAAAAGTGGCCTTCCAAGAACATTTAGTTTTGTTTTTTTCATTCTTTTGTTTTATTTGGGGGAGCGGGTGGGTCCTGAGGGGAAAAAAACCTGACCCCTTTAAAGTTGCCCATCCCATTTAAAGAGACGCACACCCATTTCTGTGCAGGCTATGAAATCTGACAAATTACAAATCCATAGATTCTATCTCTGGGCTAGAATTATTCTAACAGCTGGCTGCTGACATACTATAATACCTTTCTGCTCAATGTAAGCACATAGGTACACCCGTATTTACATTTCTGCTAGAAAGTGAATTACTCCATAAAATAAACTAAATAAAGAAATACGGGCACAATGGAATCATAAAACACGCTTTGCTCATGTAAAGCAAAATGTCCCACAATTAATTAAGGCCTGACGAATTAATCAGAAAGTTTATTAGCGGTTACACCTGTTTTGATATCAAAAGGGGCAACTAACAGTTTGTTCTTAATATAACATGGAATATTATATAGCCCAAATTCACCATTTTATCCTTTTTAGACAAAAGCACATTTTTAAAAAGGAAGGAAATACACAATAAAATCATCCCCATTGTTTAACTGTATAATACTGGGTCAAGATTGAGGAGTGGTTGGCTTTGAATATGATAGGGATTTTTAGGCAGTGGAAATATATATCTCACCAGTCAGCGTCTAAATATTGAAATATTTCAGACACAGAGTTTGTGACATACTCTGTGGCTGAAAAACCACACCAGAACAGACAGACAGACAGGTGTTACCCATAAACATTTCCCCACTTACAAAACTGGAGGCGATAAAAAAGCAAGATTTTACTTTAAATGCCATGATCAAAACTCAGTCTCGTGAAGCAGGGAAGTGACCCATTTTTATGTCCTGCATATTGATCCAAAACTCCTCTTAACAGACAGCAGTTTGAGATGGCCAGCCTTTTTTCTTGTCCCCCCCACTTCTTATAGTGCTGAAATGACAAATTGGAACAGTACATACATCGGTAGATAATTTGAGCCTCTTTAATCTTAGTCACGCGGAGCCTGCGACATACAGGGAACAGCAAGAGTTGGACGTACCTGAGAGAACCCAATGGGATCTGGAGAACCTGCTGCTGTCTTCTCTCTCTCTCTCTCTTTCTGTTTTTTTAGAAACTGTACTTGTAGTATGAGACAGAGCATCATCTGGAGTCCAAGCAGGAACAGCTGATCCATGCTACATTCCACATGTGACTGATCTTTCCCCCTATGTCCACGGTTCTAGAGAAAGGGAGATATTGCTGCAGAGGGGAAGAAGAAGATGACGACGATGAAGAACTGGCCATACAGTAGGAATAAACACTGCGGACCTGCTCACCCTAAACCCGTCTCTGCTCTCTCTCTCTCTCTCTCTCTCTCTCTGTGTGTGTACAAGGCCTCAGATGATTCTGACTGCATCCTTCCATCCATAAATCATTCCCCTTATTCTATTGGTTACATGCTACATGGCAAGTATTGATTTTTTCCGTTGCCTCATCACCGAAGGGGCCCGTGGTTTTTGTGAGGCTGTGTACACACAGATATGCTCATCCACACCCTCAGAATAGATTTCTGTGAAGTGCGAGAGGTTTGGATCCGCGCATTCACAGGACCGGACACACAGACACAGTACCAAATGGCTAAGTGCATTTTGTGAGAAGATTCTCTCTTCCATCCTGTGTGTGTGTGTGTTTGTGTGCGTGTGTGAGTATATAAAGGTAAAATATGGATTGTACACATTTCTGATGGGCAAAATAGAAGGAAAATTACCTATTTTTCCTATGAGTGTTGGATAATCCAACTGTCCTGAAAAGACAAAATATAATTGACCGGCAATGGTTGATTCAGCTGTGATAAGAAATAGGGAAATAAAAAACCTGAGATGCTTCAGATAGGCGGAAGCAAAAGAAACAGTCAGTGATGCTTTGTGTGGAAACAGGTATTGAAATTGGATGCATGGCTGCTACTGAAAAGGGAATTGCTTTTGTCTTTCCTTTTCCACAATATCTGAACATCTTATTTTTTCTTGTCAGTAAGAACAAGATAGTTCAAAAGTTTTTTCCCTGTTGGGAGTGGGCACAAAAGTTTTTGTGCATTTACTTTTGCATTTCAGGGTTGTTGTTTGTTTGCATTTTGCATTTTTTTGCAAAAAGAATGTTTTTTTTGCTTTTTTTGCATAAACATTTATTTATGCAGAGCCTTGTGTTTTGAGCAAAAACATGTTTTGTTTAAAATGCCAGGTTCTGGACACATCATGAATGATGGTGGTGATGATTTTTAAAAGATGCCAGTCCTTTTGTTCTAATGAAGGGGCAAAAAACTCTTGGAGTCATTGAAAACTTTTTTTTGATAGAGTATCTTTATGTGTTGGGAAACCTTTTATTGTTGAGGATGATAAAGGTTTTGTGGTGCCATCTTATCTGTAGAACAACCTCTGCAGAGAGGCTAATGGTCGTCCACTGAATGGGGTCTTTTTAAATTCTCCTAAACTTTTTAGTGCCTGTTTCTAGTGCTTCTGATTTGTTTCGCTCCCCCCCCCCCTATTGTTGGCTTTACCATCAACTTTTTATATAAGTTGCTACTGCTTTTATCTCATTGCTTTTTTACTTGATTTATTTCATTATTATTTTGCTTGCTTTCTTGCTTCCTTACTTGTTGCCATTTTTGTTTTTCCTTTGGTGACTGTCCATAGAACTGATGTGATTGGCAGAGTGGGGCTTAAAAATATAAAAGATAGATGGGTAAGTAGACAGGGAGATCTGGTGTCCAGGCCAGAGCCCCAGTTATTTGAACGACTTTTCCATTTGTCAAAAAAATTGCCAGTTTAGAAGTTGAGTGGTGAATGTTTATCCATGTGTAAATATTCACTTCAAGGTCTTATTTAGGGTGGCCAAGTGTTCCCTCTGAAGGAAGACAATCCACTTTTTATGGGCTGCTGTACTGTCTCTGTCGTTGGATGGGCTGAACAGTCCGGGTCTGATTGGAAATAAAAAGAGAGGTCAAGGAACCTTAAGTTGTCAAATCTCAGTGAGCATAAGGATATGCCAGCATGGATTGCCCACCCAGGCCACTCTGTTCCGAATATCAATTGGATACATAGAGAGACAAAATCCACCATTGTGTGACACCTTTGCCTATGGAATACCATGCTATTCTCTATATTCTGCCCTAATACCAGCCTCTTAACCAGAGTACAGTAAGACTGCAGTATTCATGGGGGAATCAGTTCCAAGACCCCATGAATGTTGAAAAACATTGAAATTGCGATCGCAAAATGATGTTTTAATGGGCTTTTTTAGCTTCCTGACGATCGGTTCCCTACTGCGGGAACCGATTCTTCGCATTACGATGATCAAAACAGCTGATCATTGGGGTTTCAAAATGGCCGCTGCCTGCTCAAAATGGCTCCTCACTGTTTTTAGGAGGCATTTTTCGCTGCATAGGTACCCCAAAATGGCCGCCCTGTGGAGGATCTTCACTGAACGAGCATGTATTTGGCCCATTGTAATGCAGTGAACAGTTTTCAATGCGTTTCAATGGGCTTTTTTATTTCGCTTGACGAGGATTTTGCTCTACAGCGATTTTGCTGGAACGGATTATCCTCGTCAAGCGAAGCACCACTGTATTTGTTTTATAGGGTTTTTGTTGTTTTTATTTTGAGCCGCATAGGGTCCCATATGGGAGAGAAAGGTAAAGGTTCCCCTTGACATTTAGTCCAGTCGTGTCCAACTCTAGGGCACGGTGCTCATCCCTGTCTCCAAGCCATAGAGCCAGCGTTTATCCAAAGACCATTTCCGTGGTCACATGGCCAGTGCAACTAGACATGGAATGCCATTACCTTCCCACCGAGCTGGTACCTATTTATCTACTTGCATTTTTGCATGCTTTCGAACAGCTAGGTTGGCAGGAGCTGGGAGAAGCGACGGGAGCTCCCTCCGTCGCGTGGATTCGATCTTACGATGGCTGGTCTTCTGAAAAAAGAGAAAGGTGGCCCATAAATAATATAAACAAGCAAAGAAACAG
Organism: Pogona vitticeps; assembly: GCF_051106095.1. NCBI lineage: Eukaryota > Metazoa > Chordata > Lepidosauria > Squamata > Agamidae > Pogona > Pogona vitticeps. Next base: position 11,170,608 of record NC_135783.1, on the reverse strand, counting down.
TTTGTTGGCAGGCAGGTACAACATGAATCTTTCCATACTGTGCACATCATGGCACACGTTGAATGTGACTAGATGGCTGAGTATTTAGTACATTTTGTTTCTTGATAAGAAAAACTTAATAAAACTGGCTGATTTTATCATAAATCCAATGGAACAAGGTTGAGATTTTTTTTTAAAAAAATGAACGTGTTAGAAAGCAGAGCTACGAGATTCCAACTAAGTCTACCCAATACTAAGATAAAGCCCAAAAGATGGGAATATACAACTGAACATCACTGAAAGGCTTCTTCTCTACACAAGACTTAGACCAGACATGAGTTTATGCTTCCTTCGGTAAAACAATTCATGCTCCCCGGCATGGGGGGAAGCTCTCTTTCACCCTGAGAACTGTCATACTCATTGCATAAAGGTCAGACCCTGTTCAATTAAGTTGTAAAACTGTGCTGTAATTCAAATCAAGGATGCCCTTTTCTCCTTGTACTGGCGGTTTATAACTGTTTGTATTGTCTTTCCACCACACCTCTTTTTTTGCCATCGGGAAAGCTGAATTCTGTCAGTAACAACTGTGCAGGGAATTCACTTCTAGATTGGTAAAGGTAAAGGTAAAGGTTCCCCTTGACAATTTTTGTCCAGTTGTGTTCGACTCTAGGGGGCAGTGCTCATCCCCATTTCCAAGTCATAGAGCCAGCGTTTTGTCCGAAGACAATCTTCTGTGGTCACATGGCCAGTGCAACTTAGACACGGCATGCTGTTACCTTCCCACCATGGTGGTCCCTATTTATATACTCGCATTTGCATGCTTTCAAACTGCTAGGTTGGCGGGAGCTGGAACAACCGACAGGCGCTCACTCCGTCGCGTGGATTCGATCTTACGACTGCTGGTCTTCTGACCCTGCAGCACAGGCTTCTGCGGTTTAGCCCACAGCGCCACCACGTCCCTCTAGATTGGAGCCTCTGGTAAATGAGGCACATTGTAGTTGTTTGGGCAGCACAGGTGGGCAGAGGTAAGGAGGAAGGTAAAAATAAGCTGGCTGCAGGTAGGCAGAGCCTGAGGTGGGACGGTGACCCATGGGCCTTGATGTTTAGCCTTGAGAAAAGAAGACTGAGGTGAGATGTGAAAGCATATTCAAATACCTGAAAGGTAGTCATACAGAGGAGTGGCAGGATCTGTTATCGATCGTCCCAAAGTGCAGGACATGTAATAGTGGGATCAAGCTACGGGGCGTCAGATTTAGGCTGGATATTAAGAAAAAACATAACCGTTAGAGCTCCATGACATTTGAACCAATTACCTCAGGAGAAGGTAAGTGCTCCAACACTGGAGGCATTCAAGAGAAAATTGGACAATCATCTGTCAGATCTGCATTCCCACATTGAAGAAAGGGTTGGGCTTGATGGCCTTATAAGCCCCTTCAAACTCACTTATTCTATGAGTCTATGAGTCTATGAGTCTATGAACTGTCACTCTGTGAACTGTCACTCACTGGACCTGCTAGTCACCTTTGTTCTCTGAACATTACACATTGTTGTTGTTTAGTCATTGAGTCATGTCCTACTCTTCATTACTCCATGGACCAGAGCATGCCAGGCCCTCCTCTCTTCCACTGCCTCCCGGAGTTTGGTCAAATTCATCCTGGTAGCTTCAATGACACTGTCCAACCATCTTATCCTCTGTCGTCCCTTTCCCAGGCTGTCTTCCAGAATGTGATGGAAGGAAATGCGAACTAATCCAAACACCTCTTCTGTGTTTGTTTTCATTCATCCTAACCCTCAAATTCAACCTTGACTGAAAGATAAATCAGCTTCTGGAAATGGGGACATGGATTATCTCATGGAAATGCATCATCCCCAAATGTATGTGGTTGATTTGTTGATATACTAAATGTCAACTTGTTTGTATAGCCATACTAACAAGTTGATATTTGTTAGTAGTAGACATGCGGGAGAAACCTCTAATAATGTATGCATTATAGACAAGATACGACCGCTGATTTATCCTTAGTTTCCCTGATCATCACAGTCCAACACAATATATCCTACTTCACTCTATCAATATGTTGCGTGCTTTTCAGGAAAAATATAGCAATATTAAGCTGCCTCTTTAGGAGTTACTTGAGACATTCAAGAAAAAGCATGGCTATCACTGCACACTGCAAACCGGTTCACATGTTCAAATGCTCCCCAATCTCCCAACCTCAGCATGTAGAAATCTATCATGTTAAGAACCTGCTCTAGACAATGTGTGCACCTGCACAGCAAGGGAACTATGAATTCACTTGCATTCACTTACTATGAAGATACACCTGGGAATTAGGATCTCTTTACATTACATGGCCACACTGGAGCAAAGCCTTGTTTGCAACTTGTTTGCAACCTTATTGCAGCCCTATAGGTGGTGCCATTAGAAAGGAACTACCTAATAAGCTGTAAACAAGGCATTCTTCTTTATTTCCTCCTCTCATTATCTGGTACTGAGCTGCTGACCAGAGACTTTCCTAAACTGTTTTTAAAAAATCACACATCCAAAGTCTTGCTGAGAGGCTTTGCTTGCCATTCCTAAGTATCCACTGGTGCATTGGTGTTTCTGCATCAATACAAGTGATCACACTGCTTGAACCAGTGTAAACTGATCCTTTTTCTTTAAATAGTAGCCCTAGCGGCAGAGTCCAAAACTATGGAGTGGAGGGGGAAATCTGGGTGGATTCTTCTTTACCTTTGCATCTTATGGTCAACAGAAAAAAAATGTAAATAAGTCCTTCCCTTTCCTGGAGCATTTTCTGCCTTTTAAACCAATGTTGTTGCACCCTAACAGAGCTTAAAGGAACTCTCTTGAATGCAGATCTTAGTCAGTTTTTGCAAGACACTGGCTGACATCTGGTAGCAGTCCAGAAGGGAAACACAAATGACAGCACCACTCTTGCTTGTGATCGCAGAAGAACCTGGAGTTCTAAATATAGTGGGGTGGGAGGAATAAGGCCGAGGAAGTGTTCACAGCAGCACAGTGCAATCTCTGAAGGGCTGTCAAGGTTGCAGAGAATGCTCTGGTGGCACGCTTAGTAAGCAGTTGTCACAAAAAAACACACAAGGTGCTGGATTTTGTCCTGGGCTTGGTGGAGGGAGAAAAGCATAGGAACAACAGTAGCCCCACTGATGTTTGGCACAGTGATTCTTCACCTCACACCTTTGCTTAATCCCCATCCTCTAAAGTGGCTTCCCATTGATGTAGTTCCCTTTCCATAGAGACCATTTCAGGAAGCATTATTTGAGCATTCTTCTTTAAGCTGTGGCTGGAACAGAGAAATTGCAGGCCACCAACACTCTTTTCTGAAATTGCTTTCTGCAGGGAGACAATCTCTCTATATGTTGCGGAAAGGAAAGGGGTCAGTGGGGAAGAGAAGAATAAAATATAGTGGCACTCTAAAGACTCATACATTTGTTTCAGTGTCCTTTATCACAGGAACAAACTTGTTCATCTTTAAAGTGCTCTAAAATTTTGTCCCCTTCTTTTACCCACTTAATTTTATCAACATACTAAGACTAATAAAGATACTTGGAATTTATACATTCTATGTGTTACATTTGAATAACTGTCTATTGGTAGTATCACTTTTTAACTTTATTTTAAAATGTGCCTTCTTAAGCCTTGGATGGACAATTTGTTTAATGTTACTTTCTGGTGTTCCCCCTGCCTCCAGTCTTTTTTTCTCCAATAATTTAAATGTGGAGCATGAAGATTCTCTTTGCTCATTCTTTCTGTGTAAGGTATTGGAAAAGGAGGACTGTTGATGATTTGGCTGGATATATCCCATACGGTATTCATAACTTTCCAAACTTTGTGCATAGAGCTCAATGTTTATGAAGTCTTGTAGCTGGACATTGTGTAGGTCCCTAAATTGCAAAGGGGCCTGTGGATGGATGGATGGATGGATGGATGGATGGATGGATGGATGGATGGATGGATGGATGGATGGATGGATGGATGGATGGATGGATGGATGGATGGATGGCCCATCCATCTAGGGACAAGCCAGTACTCTAGGCAGCTACAAAGAAAACAAACACCGGTACACAAAGGCAACAATTAAAAACAATAAGCAAACACACACACACACACACACACACACACACACACACACACACACACACACACACACACACACACACACCATCCCAAACTCCAATATCTAACATCAAATAACTCACAAGATGCCAGAGCTAAAATAGCTGATTCAACACTAAACATGTAGACTATTAACACAAGACCATCACAAAGTTGCCTAAGAATTAGATTAAGATCCTTTGGAGGCAACCTATATGTCCAGATTCGGGGGGGGGGGGGGGAAGCAGCTGAAAGAGACATGACCTTTGAAGCAGGGCCAGTGGGGTGTTTCTGCTGCTCTGATCTCCATGCAATCATTTGCTACGATCATCTTCCTTTTTTACACAGATGGAAGGCAAATAGCACAGCATTCACTTGCTTCTGGCAATTCTTGAGTACGTACATACCAAGCCAGGGCTTATGTGCCCCTGTGAAAACCAGAGTAATGACTCTTTAATTGCCAGCTGGAAGCAAATTAATGTTATGCTGTTTGACTTCTTCCTCTGTAGCTGCCCAACAGGAATTCAGTTATTGGATGCACAGAGAAGATCTAAAGAACGCTAAAAAATGTAGTTGTTATTATTATTCAAAAACACCAGGCCCAGTCAATAAATACTGTAAAAACATTGACTAGTATTGTGTAACTGATAGAAGTTTTAACCTAAGTATCTGCTTATAGAAAGGAAGTACAAGGGTTGATACTTTGGTGTAAAGAAAATCATCTCACACTTAACATCAAAAAAACTAAAGAACTCATAATTGATTTTAGGAGGAAGAGAAATGTACATTTACCACTGTACATAAACGGTGAGGAAGTGGAGAGAGTTGGTAGTTTTAAATTTCTGGGTACTTACATCTCAGAGGACCTCTCATGGACTATAAATGCCAACATGCTAGTGAAGAAGGCACAGAAGAGGCTGTATTTCCTGAGAATGCTCAGCAAGTTAAATTTATCTCAGCATTTACTTCTGTCCTACTATCGTAGCACCATTGAGAGTGTCCTAACCTATGGCATTCTGGCATGGTTTGGGAGTAGCTCTGTAGCGGACAAAAAAGCTCTACAGAGAACCATTAAAATTGCCCAGAATATCATCGGGCTCCAGCTACCAACCCTGGATGACATCTTCACATTCCGCTGTCTGAGGAAGTCACACAGCATCCTGAGAGACTCTTCCCATCTTGCTTATAACTTTTTTGAACTGTTACCGTCTGGCAGAAAATATAGAATTAAGACTCGGACCACACATTTTCTAAATAGTTTTTATCCTAGAGCTATAATTGCAATTAATAATGAGCTTAAAGACCACCAGTAGTGAATAATTAGTTGGACTGTGTTACTTGGCCTGAGGTGTAGATGTTTGTATTTTTAGTGGGGGACTTCTAGTGGGTGGGGAGTGTTTGGGGAATGTTATGTGTGTGCATGTGTCTGGTCTCTGGGTGTCTGTGAATTTCGTTGTATGGGTATACTGTGTATATACTTACAATGACAATAAATAAATAAATAAATAAATAAATAAATAAATAAATAAATAAATAAATAAATAAATAAATAAATATCGGCATAGTATCTATGTTGTTCCTAATATTGCTGTTTTTGTAGCTATGATGGTGTTATTTCTGAGATCTGCAACTGATTGTAGTACTGTGTGAAATTTCTTGATATTGTTCCCAAAGCCCTGATGACTACGGGGACCACTGAAGTGTGTTTCATCCACAAGAGAGATGTTTCGATGGCCAGGTCTCTGTATTTTGTGAGTTTTTCCAATTCTTTATTTTCAACTCTGGCATCCCCTGGAGTTGCAATGTCAATCATCAAGACAGTTATTCATTCTATTTTCAAGGTGTCTATCAGTTTGGATCCGGAAATCCCACAAGATCTTGACTTCCTCATTTTCTGACACCTTCTCTACCTGATGTTCTCATGGGTTTCTGGAGGTTGGCAAGTTATATTTTTTGCATAATGACCAGTGCACTAACTTTGCCACTCTGTCACGTCTAACTTTGTAATCTGTTTGTGCAATCTTTGGAAATTCGCAGATGAGGCGTGACACAGTTTCATCTTTTTCTTGGCAGAGTCGACATTTGCTGTTAGCACTAATTCCTTGGATCTTAGCTTTCATCATGTTGGTTTGGAGTGCTTGTTCTTGTGGAGCAAAAATCAAGCGTTCAGTTTCTTTCTTATGGGTCCCCAGTTTTAGCCATGCCCATGTTGAATTATGATTATGCTTTCCATCAATATTTCTCAGGTGTTGTCCATGTAGTGGTTTATTTTTCCAGCTGTTTAATTTCTTTTCAAATTGTTGTTTCTTATATTGAACCTTTGTTTCTGTTGTTTTCAAAATATTCTCCGTTTTCACTGCTTTCAGTAATTTTTCTCTGTTTTGTACTGATATAATCATTTAAACTTCTTTTTTCTTCCTCTACCACCTCCTGTATTTGTAGCAGTCCATGGCTTCCAGTTTTTCATGGTAAGTATAATCTGTCCACATCACTTTTTGGATGTAGTGTGTGCTGCATGTTCATTAGTTTCCATGTTTTTCTATCCAATTCTTCTACTTTGTTTTGAGTCCAGTCTATTATTCCAGATGGGTATCTAATGACTGGAATGGTCCATGTGGCTTTGATTGTATTTCCCCCATTTAATTTTGATTTTAAGACTTTTCTGCAGTCTTTCGATAACATGAGATGCAAAGGGCTATCTTGAAGAGTCTGAAGAGTGGGGAAAAACTCTAGGTTTAGTAGCAGCTAAAGGACATGCCCAAGCGCCCCAAGACATCCACTGTTAAAGAAGAAACATGAAAGATTGCATTTTCTAATGCTGGTGACCTAGGGAAGTAGACTGGTTCTCTGAGAGTTCAGATGTTGCCTTGCCACTTGGCAGCCCTCATTAACAGGAAGGCAAGGTGTTTAACCATCCCCATCCTCATCACTTTTCTTATTCTATTTTCTTATTTTATTCTCCTTTTTTTAAAAAAGGACCCAAGGTGGCTTACATCATTCAAAGCCAGCTAAAAACAGTAAAATTATTTGAATATTAAAGAAGAATTTAATACAATGGCATTAAAATGTAAAGTAAAAGCATTAAAAAAACAGATTCAGAAGGAACAAATATAAAACATCCTGTCCGTTATGTTGGCTGGCTGGTTCAAGGGTTCTGGGTGGGGAGCGAAAGGTTGGGAGTTCGATTCTCCACTGTGGCTCCTGTGAAGGAGAGCCCGCCTGTGTGGCCTTGGGCAAGTCGCAGAGTCCCAGGACGCCCCCAGAAGAAGGAAATGGTAGACCACTCAACCTGGAAACCCCCCGAGAAATGTTGCCATTAATCAGAACTGACTTGAGGACCCATGATGATGATTATTAGACAGCCAGTCACTAAGGAAAAGCCTTCCTGAAGTGGAAGGACTTCTCTAGTCACGTCGACTCTCTTCATAGACAGACATCTTAGGTGTGGGCCAGCTCTGCCATCTGAGAGAGGGAGGCAATGGCCTCAGGTGACACAACCATTCCTCCTAAGCTTTCCAGTCTGTTCTGTGTCCACCTGCTGCTCCCTGGTGTGGTGGAAGAGTCTAGCCTACTGCTAGTTTTGAAGTAAGATTTCATTGTCAGCCCGGTGCCTGTGGAACGGAGAATCTTGTCCCCTACCTCAGACAGGAAAGGGTTCTGAGATGCTTCAGGCCTGAGAGCCAGAATGAGAAGGAATACACTCAAGGTAGTGTGGAAGACATTCAGACCTTTTGGCATAAAAAGGGTGTTCCTGCCATTGCTTTGCACATGAGTAGCTAAGACTGAGATTTGGAACTTCAAATCTGTATCGTTTATGCCACAGCCATAGAGGGTGCCTTTAAAGTCCCTATTGCATTAGGACTTTAAAGGCACCCTATCCATGGTCAAAGAATATCCTAGAACCAGCCCGGTGAATACCTCAAGGAGGTTGTTTCACCTGAACTGATTACTTAGCAACCAGGATTTCTACCTCAGGAGGACTCCAGTCCATGGTTTACCAAGGAACTGTGACAATGGCTAAAACAGTTGTCTGTTCTAATCTACATAGCCTTTAACCTCTGTCAGCTGAACGATGGGCAGATGGCAGCCAACACACAGTAGAAACGCACCCTAATATTTTATTTAAGAGTCCAGGGGAACCACAGTTGCAGGGATGATACAACCAGCTGGATTGAACAGTTTCAAGTTGAGTGCTTTTCATTTTCCAGGAAGAATAAATAAATCCGTGGTTCCTGGTCCATCCAGAAGAAACAATGGCAATAAATCACACATCAGTGGTTTCAGAATTTCTTTGAATTATTTCCCTCTCACTTTCTCCTGTCCTCCTTCACGTTTTGCATGGCTGAATGAAACGCCATATATCAAAAGCTAACCTGCCACATGGTTGCATCTTAAAATGGGGATGCAGAACATTCCGCTGCAAAACAGCAGATAAGAAAGCAATTATAAATGTTCCGGAATATGTGAAATAATGCACTTTGGGTTTCTGTAAGGTTTCAGCACCTTCTGTCCCTTTGAATTTCTTCTTTCCATCGCAGGGAAAAGGATTGAATCCCTAAAGTGGCGAGAAGGGGATAGAAATTAGCTGGGTGATGAAAAAGTATTAATAAGGGGGAGAAAGAGCTGAAACTAAAGAGGAGGCCGGGAGAGGCATCCTGAATAAGGGATGTGTTACTCTGTGGACCGATTTCCCAAGGGCAATGGAACAATCAGCACGGCTACATTCATTTATGAGGGTCTAAAGCAGTAGAAAATGCAATAAAGAACAGGGAATGGCTCTGTCGTTTTTTGTGAGGATGCTGGCAAGAAAACAGAATAAAAGAGAAACACAGTGCACAGACTAGCAAAGTAGGGAGAGAGAGAGAGAGAGAGAGAGAGAGAGGAGAAGGCAGACAAAGAAGCTGCTGGTGGGGAGAGAATAAAGCAAGAGTTCCTCCCACCAAAAAGTTCTGAAAATTAATTTAAAACAAACAAACAAACAAAAGAGCAGGAAAAGTGTTTCCCAATCGTGGGCATGCCTTAGTTACATCCTGTTCGGACTACTGTGACATGGTCTATCTGGGGCTGTCTTTGAAGAGTGTTTGAAAACTTCATTTGGCTCGAAAATGCTATAGTCAGACTGCTGTCTTGTGTTGGTTATAAGGAGCAAGTAACTCTCTTATGCCTACAACTTCACTGGCTGCTGGTCTCTTTCCAGGCCCAATTCAAAGTGTTGGTTATTACCTATAAAGCCCTATATATCTTGGGCCCAGGCTCATTGAAGGATCATATCACCCTCATATGGGTCTCCTCAGCTTTTAGGATTTTCCAGGAAGGCTCTTCTCTCAGTTCCACCACCTTCTGAAGCTCGCTTGGTGAGGACACAAGAGGGGGCCTTCTCAGTGGTGGCCTCAGGCTTTGGAATGTACAGCCCCGAGAAGCCCCATCGGCCCCGTTTCTCTTGTCCTTCCATTGCCAGGCAAACCCCCTCCTCTTCAGGCAGCTTTTCAAGCAGTAAGTTGTCTCAGGAATGCTGCTTTGTCACCTACAGATTTTGAAAGTGTTTTTAAACTTAGCCGCCCTGAGTAGACGTTGTCTAGAGGGGCGGGGTAAAAATCGAATAAATAAATAAATAAATAAATAAATAAACTTGATTTTTAAATTTGATTTTTAAAATCTCAATATATATGTTTGTTTTTTTAAAATGTGAGATTTATATAGTGCTTTTATTTATTTATTTATTTATTTATTTATTTATTTATTTATTTATTTATTTATTTATTTATTTATTTATTTATTTATATCCCGCCCATCTGGTAAGTCGGTACCACTCTGAGCGGCTAATCCAGTTGTTTTATCTGTTGTGAGCCCTAGGTCTCCTTTGGAGAGAAAGGTGGCATACAAAGAAAGAAAGAAAGAAAGAAAGAAAGAAAGAAAGAAAGAAAGAAAGAAAGAAAGAAAGAAAGAAAGAAAGAAAGAAAGAAAGAAAGAAAGTTGCCAATTGCACCCTGGTGAACTCTTCAGCTAGACTTCTGTCAATGAGGGAAGAACATACATGGCTCTCTTGCAACCTAACAGCTGGTATTCAGGCACCAACTTTCACTCCAAATTGGTGTCCGCCTTTTGTTTTGTTTTGTTTGGAAAGCTCTCAAGTGTGCAACTGCACTGACATTTATGTGAGTCTCAAGGTAATAACCACAGACACCACCCTATATAGATTATCTCCGGATGACCTTATATTTTCCATTTCCAACCTCTCTTATTGCTAGAATTCTCAAACCTGCTTTGGTGTCACATGGATTTTTTTTAATTATTTTTTTTTTATGAGATCAATTCTGTCAAAAAGGGATTCTGTAACTTTGGATGTTTTTGTGTCTTGCTGGACAACATCCCAGAAACAGGAATACTCCGGAAGAGGTTGCTTGCAGTTTAACTACATAGAAATTTACAGACAGAGGGAACAGGGGGAAAGAACACATACATACAAATATACGTAACTCCTACTTTATCCTCTAGGATTTTAAAAAAGGGAAAACATTATATTCAGTCTGCAATAGGTTAACATGAACTGGGCCAAATGATATTTATTGCATATTACTCTATTAATTCCACATGAATAATAATTGTCTTCAACCTTGCAAAGTTTCTGAGATGTAGATGTGTGTTTTTGAATATTCCAGTTTTATAGTTGGGGGCACTGAGACAGGCATAACCGTGTGTAGGCATCCTTTAGTCTTGAGAGACTATGGTAATGCGCTCTGTATGGAGGACTTGGAACAGCATCTTGTGTGGCTGAGAAGGCCAATTTGAGACTGACAATTCCTTCCACACTGAAGACAAATACAGTCTGTCCCCTGTCCAGCTCCCTGATTTTGCTGCTTTTGGGACTGCCTCTTCGCCTCAGCCTGCTGGACAAGGGTCTCTTCAAATTGGGAGAGGTCATGCTACACTGCCTGCCTCCAGGCTGAACACTCAGATGTCAAGGTTTCCCATTTGTTGAGGTCCATTCCTAAGGCCTTCAGATCCCGCTTGCAGATATCCTTGTATCACAGCTGTGGTCTCCCTCTGGGGCGATTTCCCTGCACTAATTCTCTATACAGATCTTTTGAAATCAGATCATCAGCCATTCTCACAAAATGCCCAAGCCAACGTAGACGTCACTGTTTCAGTAATGAATACATGCTAAAAATTCCATTTTGTTCTAGGACTAATCTATTTGGAACTTTGTCCTGCCAGGTGATACCAAAATGCATCAGTGACAATGCATCAGTGACAATGCATATGGAACGTGTTCAGCTTCCTCTCCTGCCATGCACAAAGGGTCCAGGACTCACTGCAGTACAGGAGTGTGCTCAGGACACAGGCTCTATAGACCTGGATCTTGGTATATGCCATCAGCTTCTTATTAAGCCATACTCTCTTTTGTGAATCTTGAGAACATGGTAGCTACTTTGCCAATGCATTCATCCAGCTTGACATCTTAGGAGAGAGTGTCAGAGATCATTGAGCCAAGTTACACAAAGTTATGAACAACCTCCAATTCTTGCATGGAGATGGTAATAGAGGGAGGTGAGTCCGCACCCTGGCCCATGACTTGTGTTTTCTTCAGGCTGATTGTCAATCCAAAGTCTTGGCAGGCCTTAGGACAACATGACAAACAACAACTCAATAAACATAGGATACATTCAATTTTACAGTGAATTAATCCAGCCTTCATACACTACAATTGTTATTTTTTATATCGACGTCTCACTGTTCCTTCAAATGAGTTCAGGGTGACATATGTAGTCCTCCATGGATACATGAGAAAAATACCATGAAATAGAGAGTATTCGCAGTATTATATCTGGTCCCAAATTCTAATATTGCACCATGAAAATATGCAACTTTTTCCTCATAGGGTTGAAAAGAGAAGGACACAAACAATTTCTATCAAAAGTTATCTGAAAATGACTTGAATAGCTTTTTAAATCAGCTTTGGAAAATAAATGGGACATGTTACTAATTTCACCAATAAAGTAACTTAGTTTCTCCTAATTACATTACTTTTAAAAAACATATCTTAGTCATAGGAGTGCAGCACAAGCTCATTAAATCTTCATTATTGTCTGGTTAAGTTATCTAGGTTTGTGAGATACCTCAGCAGACAATTGTTCGATGCCAGTTCCGATCTGTGATTTATACTATGTAAAGGTAAAGGTTCCCCTTGACATTTAGTCCGGTCGTGTCCGACTCTAGAGCATGGTGCATATCCTCGTCTCCAAGCTGTAGAGCCAGTATTTGTCCATAGACAGTTTCTATGGTCACGTGGCCAGCACGACTAGACATGGAACGTTGTTCCCTTCCCACCGAGATGGTACCTATTTATCTACTCATATTTTTACATGCTTTCGAACTGCTGGGTTGGCAGGAGCTGGGACAAGCGACGGGAGCTCCCTCTGTCACGTGGATTTGATCTTATGACTGCTGGTATTCCAACCTTGCAGCACAGAGGCTTCTGCGGTTTAACCTGCAGTGCCACCACGCCCCCCCCTTTTTTTTACTATGTAGGTTCTGTATATAACCATGGAAGTCCAGTTGCCATGACTCAACTTCCAGATAACTTCACCTGAATGACTGAGAATCTTCAGAGATCTAAAACTTATATTTGTTTGAATGTAGTGGGGTTTATAGGGGAGACATTAGGATATCATAAAGATCCATGAAAATCATCTCAGTGGCTCATGTCTGTGTGTACTTGTAATTAACATAGATCTGAATAAAGAGGAACAATCACTTTTGGCAAGTTTCACACCTGTTTCCACCTTGATGTTCTAACTCTATCACTGTACGACTCCGTGGAAATAATCACTGTTTTGTGTGTCCCCCTGGATAAATGTGGCAGCCTTCAGTTCTTTAGTAAGATACCTGAATTTCCACATTCAATTCAAATTCTAGCTTCTAAACTTAATAGGTGTTCTAAGGTTTATTTTCAGCTGGGCTCTTTTTGAGACCACTACTGTAAGTATCTTCTGCTAAGAGATTCCTTAGTTTACAATGACAAATTTAGGGCTCATCAAGTGTAGCGAAGGAGACCTAGCAAGCAGGAAAATAAGCAAGGAAATATGACTGAAGGCAGAGCTATGAATACAGTGGTGCCCCGCATAGCAACGTGAATCCGTTCTGGATTAATCGTCGCTATGCAGAAACATCGCTAAACAGAACGAAAAAAGCCATAGGATTGCATTAAACTTTGTTTAATGCTTTCCTATGGCTCCCAAACTCACCGTTGAGTGAAGTTTCTCCATAGCGCCGCCATTTTCGCACCCTCGGTAAGCGAGGGCAGGGCGTGAAAACACTTGCGGCGACCATTTTGGGCACCCGGTGGCCATTTTGGAACCGCTGACCAGCTGTTTAAAAAAACATCGCAATGCGAAGATTGGTAAGCGAAACGCTTACCGATCATTGCAATGCAATGTTTTGCCTATTCAGAACATCGCAATGCGATCACATTAGCGATCTAAAAAATAGATCGCTATGCAGATTCATCGTTAAACGGTGCACTCGTTATGCGAGGCACCACTGTACTACGAAGGGGATCTACTGAACTTATAAAAAGAGAAACCATTTGGCCTCTAGACAAGCAGCGAACAGTGTTTTGTTATTGCAGAAGACGGCTGTTGATAATCTAATAATCTTACCTCGTTCTACTGACATACTGTATATATGCTCTTTCAGCTGTTTTGAATCAATAACTCTTAAGTTCACAGAGCGATCCTCCTTTGATGTGTTGACTTAAACTGCTAAAATGTTGTTCCAGCCAAATTTCAGCTGCAGCTGGGTATTTGCTAATCGTAGTCATCGTCTTTTAAAAGCTACAGAGAGGACCACATCAACTTCGCCATCTGCTCTCCAGCTTTTGAGTTTTTGTTCATGGAATTCAGCTTGGAATGATTTACTGGAAAATAAAAGGCGAGATCGCTGACATTACTCAGCACCCCTGCGGTCTTAATCCATAAGAGCGGGCTGATTCACTCTGAGCTTCCTAACTTTGATTAGTTGTAGTGCAATTAAAGAAATTATGAAGGACAGCTTCTCTTTCAGTGCAATTAAACTGACCAGAATTCATGGATGTACTATTTCTTAAGCATCTCCCCTTGTGTGTCCCCCCCCCGCCCCGGCCCCACTGCTTGGCCATCACATTGTCAAGCTCATTGCGTTTTGTTGATTAATAAAGGAGACAAATGAAAAATGTAAGGAAGGTACATCGGTGCCTTTGTGATTCATCACCAACAGCCTGTGTTTTATCTTTTGCTCTGTGGAGGGTGCCCCTGTGCTGTAATCATTTATAACAAGGCCTGCTTTTTAATTAAACAAAGCAAATAGGATTTATGTAAACAGGGGAGCAGCCCCTTTCCCCGACAGAAGCTTAAGCTAAAAGAAAAAAAAAAGGTACAGTCCTTGACAGCTGATGCATCTCCAAACCACTTAAAATATTTTCATCTTCATAATTCATCAGTTTTGTGATCTGTCCCAGCTTTCAAGGGTGGTTGGGTTTTGGAGATGGCAGGGTTTAGCTGGTTTTGTCTTCAAAACAAACCTGTGAAACAGTTCAGTCTGAGTATGGTGAGTAGCAATGGGAGGAGAAATCTGTTTGATTTATATTTTAATACAAGCTTACTAAATCTCACCCATGTGACTGAATAGAAACTGAAACACGACTGTCCTCCAAAACTGAGCTTTAAAATTTGCAGTGAACTTCCCAATTCTTTTTTTTTTAAATACAGGCATACAGGCATTAGGAAAGAGAGAACAATAGTCTTAAAAAAATGAGCATATTGTTGAAAGAAGAGTGAAATGCATTGCATCTGAGAAATTGCTTGCAGATAGATTTATGTATATTAAGGAACTCTGCACTAAAATGCACGTAGTTGGATGTATACAAATTTTTGTGCATAGTTGAAAAAACACAAAAACAAAAATCTTTGGGATGAACTGAACTCAAAGCGGTAAATATTAGAACACAAAGAAACTGGTGTGGGGTGGTTTGTCTGTTCCTAAATGGACTGGTTGCTAGCGTGAGGCCAAACCTATACAGTTTCATGACAGGATTTCAAAATCTACAATACAGTGGTGCTTCGCAATGAGACGTTAATTCGTTTCGCAAAAATCGCTGCTGCACGAAAACGTTGCAATGCGAAATAAAAAAGCCCATAGAAACGCATTAAAACACAATGTGTTCCTATGGGCTTAAAACTCACCGTTCAGCGAAGATCCTCCATAGCGTGGCCATTTCTGGTGCCTCTTAAGCGAGGAATCTGTCCCAGAAAACAGCGGGTGGCCATGTTTTTTCCCTGGTGGCCATTTTGAAACAGCTGATCAGCTGTGCGAAAATGGTCGCTTTGCGATACTCGGTCATCGCAAAACGAAAATACCCCATAGGGAACATCGCAAAGCGATCGCAAAAGCGATCACAAAAAGTTCATCGCAAAGCGATTTCATCACTAAACTGAGCGATCACTAAGTGAGGCACCACTGTACTGCAGTAGCTGACTAAATAGCTCAATGGTTTAGGTATGGTCCGGAGTTCAATCCCCCACTTTGCCTCCTGAGAGTAGAGCCAGCCTGTGTAGCCTTGGGCAAGCTACACAGTTCCAGGATACCTCCAGAAGAAGGGAACGAGAAACCACTTGAGAGTATTCTCTACCTGAAAAACTCTGAAAAGGGTCACCAGAAGTGAGGATTGACTTGATGGTGCATGATTAGTATATCTCGATGGTTTGCTCAATGGTATCCTGCTGCAGAACCAGAGGTATAGATTCTGATTCCCTATGGTGCCGCCTAACCAGAAGAGCCAGCCTGTGCTCAGTCCCAACGTGGCCCCGGAAGGAGGGAATGGAAAACCACTTCTGAGTATTCTTGGCCTGCAAAACCCCGAAAAGGGTCACCATGTCAGAAATGACTTGATGACACGATTATTATTGTACAACACTGTAGTTCCTGCTACACCATCTTTACAATGACAGTGGAAAGCTGGAGAATAGAGACTGACTACTAGTTCCCATTTTACAGGAGCAGGCAGAGAAGATGAAGATTGCCTTAGGAGCAGGTTTCGGCCTGCCCACCCATGGACCCGAGAACCCTTCCTGTGGCCCTAAAATATATATATATTAAAATTGTAACTGAAGAAGTCCCTCTGTGCCCTCTAGTGGCAAAATTAAAACTAAAATTAAAAAATAAATAGATGTTGGGCCAGTCTGTGGGAAGACCTGAGTGATAGGGAACCCCCACACCCAAATATGGTAAAATGGCTTCCTCCATCTTCAAAAGTTGCAAGGGGACTTTCTGAGTTTTTTGGGTGTTTTTTTTTTTTTGCAAGTTCATTTGCTCAAAGATGGACCTGCTGTCCCATGCTCCACTGTGGCTGCAGAAAAAGTGAACCCTCCTATGCAGAGCTATCCTAGACAGCTACCTAGGTCAGGAGATAAGGGATGATTCCCATCATGGCCTGCCAGAGGCCATCAGAAAGAGGAAGCAAAGCAAAAGCAAAGCGTGCTGCTTATAGGCAGACCCATAGCGCTTCAAGCACTCTCTGGGCGGGTTACAAGTTAATTGTGCAGGCTACACATTGCCCCCCCCCCCCCAGCGAGCTGGGTACTCATTTTACCAACCTCGGAAGGGTAGAAGGCTGAGTCAACTTTGAGTCGAAGACCTGGGATTGAACCCTGAGTCCTGAGCACAGTTTTGGCTGCAGTACAGCAGTTTAATCACTGCACCACGAGGCTTCTTAAATGGTGGGCGAGTCTGTGGGAGGCCCGGAAGGGCAGATGCTTCTCCCCCTATAGCCCCTCCCAAAAACATCTGGAAAACTTTTTCGAGTGGTACAAAGTGTTGCAGAGTTTGAATTTCTAAGAAAATTCCTTTTGCCACACAGCAGAAGTACAGAGATTCACAGAGAAGAATAGTTTCCCAAAGTCCAGCCCTTTATCATTAACTGGTCTCGATAGGACACTTTGAGACAGTGATAGCAGAAAGAATAAAAATGGTTCATTACTTACAGTTGCGAACAGATCAACAGCAAACAAACAACTCATCTGACTTCAACAGACTAAAGAAAGAGAAAGGAAACACTCAGCAGAGAGTAATGACTGTCTTTGAATACAGAGACAGGGGGGAGCGATTGGTTAGTGCTGGATAGACTGGCAGTCATCCTAGCCCAGAAAATCCCTCCCAGTAACTCAAACTAGAGGCAGCATGAGAGGTTGTAAAAAAACTTCAACACAAGGGGCTCAGAGGAGGAAGGAAGGATGTTCCATACCACCTCCCCCAACAGTACATTAGATTTGTTATTGTTTAGTTGTTAAGTCATTCCAACTTTTCGTGACCCCAAGGACCAGAGCACCCCAGGCCCTCCTGTCCTCCACTGCCTCCCAGAGTTGGGTCAAATTCATGTTGGTCGCTTCGATGACACTGTCCAACCCTCTTGTCCTCGGTCGTCCCCTTCTCCTCTTGCCTTCACACTTTCCCAACATCAAGGTTTTTTCCAAGGAGTCTTCTCTTCTCATGAGATGGCCAAAATATTGGAGCCTCAGCTTCAGGATCTGTCCTTCCAGTGAGCACTCAGGGCACATTAGATTAGCAAATGCCATTCCTTCATCTTTTAGTTCATGTATTTCTTTTTTTATTATAAACATTGGCCAGAATGCTGCTACTCACATTTTATTAGGGAAGTGCAGCGATATAAATCACAGCATCAAGTTGCTGCTAGTTAAGGACATGCACATGGCAAAGAATGCAAGCAGTGACTTCTTACCTGGCAGCAATTCACTGGTGCGATTTGCATCTTCGCATTTACACAAGCATACGTAAGTGTTAAGATTCTGGCCACTAAATTTTTTGAAGGGATGTAGTAATACGTTTTTACTGTTGCATTTATTCCAAATTGCAAGTTCCGGTCACTCAGTTAAGCCTGCGAATTGGGGATGAGAGGAAAGCTGCTGGCAAAGCACATGTGAGTGACTTTTGTTAACCTTCAGCTGTTAAGAATAAGTAAAATATTGAGCAATGATCAGCCCAGCAAATTTGTATGGAAAGGAGCAATCGTGCTTGTAAAATGCACTGTTGAACAGCCTCTCCTATTAGTATGGAGGAAATTAATGATTTCTCAGCATTTCTACAAAAAGGACTCCCGCTCGGGGGAAACTTTTAGAAATCATAGATATAGACCTTGATATGTGTCTTGACCCTCTAAATCGTAGAATCTACAAAACAAATGGGATGTTCCACAGTGGCGGGAATTTGCACGGAGATGATTTTAAGCATTGGTGTGTGATATTATGTAGGCAGCATGGTGCAGATTTGCAGGGAGGGCAGGAGAGGTACTTGTCCCACACTTGTAGAGCTGGGGAGTGGCAAGGAAAAAAGTGCATCTATTAGCCAGAGGTTGGGAGTTCGATTCCTCAGGGGCTAGACTTGATGATCTATAGGATCCCTTCTAGTTCTGTAGTTCTAAGGTTATTATGAAATCACAAGCATGCCATGTATGTGCATCTCCATGCCTTCCATGGGAAAGAGGACTTCAAGGGAACCTGTGGGGGTGGGTCATAATCACCCTACTGGATAGCAGATGGTAGAATCAACAGGAACTTTATTATAGAACTACACACAGATGAGCTGGCATATCTGGCTTCAGAGTGTGAGTAGAGCCAGCCCGTGTGGCCTTGGGCAACCTGCACAGTTCTGGGGTCTCCCCAGAGGAAGGGAATCGTGAATCATTGCTGAGTATTCTTTACCAGCGACCAACATGAATTTGACCCAACTCCGGGAGGCAGTGGAAGACAGGAGAGCCTGGCGTGCTCTGGTCCATGGGGTCACGAAGAGTCGGACATGACTAAACGATGACGATTCTTTACCAGGAAAACCCTGAAAAGATTTGCCATAAGTCAGATTGACTTGTCAGCACATCATCATTAAAAGATGATCATGGGACCTTTCATGGGATCTTGCAGTGTCAGGACTTTCCACCTCCTGCTGTCTTTTCTTACCTGTCAGGGCATTCACCTTCTCAAAGGTTCAGAGTCTATGGTGGGGTTGCTCTTCTCTTCTACTCTTCTCTTCTCTGGAGGTCTCATTCTAACAGTCTTTTAAATTAGCTTTCCTGCCTCCAGAGACGTAGCTGAGTTGGGGTAAGAGATGCCACCAGGTAGGGTACTAGGCTCTACCAGAGTGGGCCCAGACCACCCCATTGTGTAAGGTCTAAGAGTCCCCCTGCCCAGTTGGGATGGATCCTTTGGGCACAGAGTCCTGGAGTGGAACAATGTATGAGGTTGGTGCAGCCATAATAGGAGAGAGCCTCTGGGTGCCACAAAACCATCCTGGAACACTGGACCATCACATCATAAATCATCTGTCTTCTCCTCCTTTACTGCCTCCTTTCACAGCTTCCCCCACTTCCCTTGCCAGATGTTCATTCAGATGCTTCTGGTTCCCACAGAGCTATCAAAGTGCTTTCAGCTAAGGCTGAGCTCTCCATGACAGATACTGAGTATACCCCTTTCCATGACACGAGGGTTGTCGGAGGCATTGAGGTTGACCGTTGCACCAGGTCACCGGCTACCCTCTTATGCCATTAAGAAGGTGGCATTTTTGTGAGCCCTATTTTGTCACACACGCCCCTAATTGCAGGAGCTCTTAATGCTTCGGAGAGAGAGCAGCTTGTCTAGGAAACACAGTACATCTCACCGCAATGAGGAGGCAATGACCAGGTGGATTGTGCGATGGCTGAATTTTATATCTAGTTGCTAACTCAGGAGGAGAGCATTCAAGAAACTTTGTGGTGTAGATGAGAATTTCTCTCCCAATCTGTTACACAAATGATGACCAGTCATTCAGCATCCTTCTTTCCAGCGCCCTAAACTGAAACCTACCCTTCTGACCTAAGTCTGCAGCTACCATTTTGAAACTTGGCCCATGGCTTTTGAAATGTTTATCTTTCTTCTGCAATGCCCTTAACTAGTGCTCAGCTTGATGTAGACCTATAGGAGGAAAAGCTAGCTTATATTGATGAGTTTTTAGTAGTTTAATGGAGGTATCACCTACCCTTGGCTTTGGTTTTGGAGGCTTGGTAGCCCATTGTCCACCTCTCGGACCAGCCCATGGTCAAAGTGTCCCCTCCCAGTGAAAGAAAAAAAAATGAAGGGAAGTTTCTTGGGAAAGGTTCTGTTGCTATTGTTTGTGATTGTTGTTGTGGCTGCTAACGCAAGTTGTCTGGTGCATGCCCAATTTTAGAGGAGAATTGTGTCCTCTGAAGGCTCATGTAGGTCTCAGGTTGACAGTAACAGCATAACACACTTGTGACTCTGGAGAAACCATGAGTAGAGATGGGAAGGCTTGGGGGAATGGAAAAATTGGGGGGGAAACAGGATTCCCACCCCCAAAGCCGTTCTACATGACAACAAAACTTCTGGAAATGTTACGTTACGGCTGCAGGATTGCCATGGATGACCATATGTGGCATCCAGGATTCCTCTGCCTGAGATATAGGATTACACCGTTAATGTAATGCTTATTTAGGCCGTTAGACTTAGCAATTAAGGTGACCATGAGATGCTGTGAACTTTGGTATTTGCTGCCACTCCGTTTTCTGCTTCATACCAAGACTTTTAAGTCAAAAACTAAGTAAAATGAGATCTAAGATCTAATTTGGGTAGGATCTTTGCCCTACTACTAATACTATTACCACCACCACCACCACCACGGCGCCGACGCTGGCGCGACTACTATTTTTATCTATCTATCTATCTATCTATCTATCTATCTATCTATCTATCTATCTATCTATCTATCTATCTATCTATCTATTTATTTATTTATTCAATTTTTAGCCCGCCCCTCTAGACAACGTCTACTACTACTACTACTACTACTACTACTACTACTACTACTACTACTACTACTGCTACTGCTACTGCTACTGCTACTGCTACTACTACTAGTAGTAGTAGTAGTAGTAGTAGTAGTAGTAGTAGTAGTAGTAGTAGTAGTAGAAGTATGCTGTCAAGTCAGTTGTGGCAACTATTTTCAGGGTTTCTCCAGGTAGAGAGTACTCAGAAGTATACCATTCCCTCCTTATGGGGGGGCACCCTGGGACTGTACAGCTTGCCCAAGGTCACACAGGTTGGCTGTACTCACAGGAGGCACACGGGGGAATTGAACTCTCAGTTTTTGGCTCTACAACCTGATACCTAACTCACTGAACTATCCAGCCGTACCAGGGCTGTATTCTATCAATAACATAAAGAAAACTGTATCACGCATTGACTCTTAGTTTCTCAAAAAGTCTATACCAAAAATTAAAATTAAAATTAAAATTAAAAAAAACACCAGAAAATAGTTATCAGTTAATCCCAGCAGGACCATCCCAGGCATCTTAATGTAAAAACAGATCCCAGAAGTGATTTGATATTCATATGGAAGAACACAATGATAGACCAAGGATATAACAGCTCATGCTGTAGCATTAACAGTTGGGAGAGGGATTATAAAACCTGTGTGGAGATTAAGACAATCTCTTTTAAGTATCGGAGATTAAGGCAGAACAATTGTGAGAGGAGTTGATTCTCCCATCTGTCTCTTGCAAAACAAAAATATGTCTCAGTTTTCCTTGGAAGTACCGGATGTTGCGCACGGAAGAAGAATATCAACTCTTTTCTATCAGCTTGCTTGACGATGATATAATTCAGCAAGGGCATGACTATATAGGAGGCAGAACCCAGAGCCAACACAGTCAATGATGTTTCCATTTGTAGTGGCCATGCAAAAATAAAATTGGAAAACTTTAAAAATATCAATCGAAAACCTTTTTAGGAGAAAGGAAGAAGTTAGGTCCCCAGACCTGGTGAGTCCCACCTATGTGAAACTATTGCCCAATCGCTTCTGCCTGTGGAGAAATCTGCTGATCCTGATTCTCAGTGTTTTGACCCACAGAAAGAGTAGGGAATTTTAAGAGGCCATCTGCAAGCAGTCCTAACTATTGGGGCAGTGGCAACCGGTCCACCTCCCAGCATCAGCATCACCCTTCAAGCTTGATGAAAGAGCCAGGTCAAAGGTCCTCATAGGTCAAAGGCCAATGGAAATGAAACCTATGCATAGAATCTCCCAGCCCTTCTCCAGTGGTGTCATGAAGATAAATGGCGTTTTAAAAAACCTCTGCCTTCCAAATGAAGGGGCATTCATTTTGGGGGTGGGGGGGAGGTGGGTCTCCTGGCCTCCCGTGTCTTAATGAGGTGAAGGCCTCATTGCTTCGAACCCTGATAGTTTCCAACGGGCCCTGAGCATGGAGCTGCAGGAGGGGAGGAGGTGGACCTCAGAAGTGAGTTAAGCGAGGGGATATTGGGTGACCATGCACAGGGGTTTCTCTCTTTGTGTGTCAGCATCGCTAGAGGTTTCCACAGCAGAAGAGAGAAGTCTTTAAAAGAAAAAACCCACCAAAACTGATTGGGGGGGGGGAAATGTGGTGTGTTATTGTAAAGGGAAAGACAAATTCGGGGTTAGGAAAGAACTGGAAACAGCATAACCAAGGAAGTGCCTTCTCCAATATGAACCTCGTCCTTTCTGGAGGTTATGGGGTGGGGGTTTAGCTTCTTGATCCTTCTGTGCTAAGAACTAAAGCAGCCCAGTGTTGTCAGGTCAAGGTGTGATCACATGAGGAAACAGATCACAGCCTGGACTGTTTGTGGAGCAATCTGTTTCCCAAAGATTGCATGAAGCATGGGAACTGGTGGGCAGTTCAGTGGTTTAAGGATGTGGCTGTGGAGCCATTAGTTTGGGAGTCTGATTCTCTACTGCACGTCCTTGACAGGGGCTGGACTCAATGTCCCATAGGGTCCCTTCCAGCTTTGCAGTTCTAAGATGATGATAATGATGAAAAGGGCTCCAGCTTGACCAGTGTGACCCCAATCCATGCCCTTTTTGGTCCAGCTGTGGGGCTTCTGTTTCTGAAGCTTGCTGTTGTTGTTTAGTAGTTTAGTCATGTCCGTCTCTTTGTGACCCCAAGGACCAGAGCACCCCAGGCCCTCCTGTCTTCCACTGCCTCCTGGAGTTGGGTCACAGTCATGTTGGTCGCTTCGGTGACACTGCCCAACCATCTCGTCCTCTGTCGTCCCCTTCTCCTCTTGCCATCACACTTTCCCAACATCAGGGGCTTTTCCAGGGAGTCTTCTCTTCTCATGAGATGGCCAAAGGATTGTAGCCTCAGCTTCATGATCTGTCCTTCCACTGAGTACTCAGGGTTGATTTCCTTCAGAATTGAGAGGTTTGTTCTCCTTGCAGTCCAGGGGACTCTCAAGAGCCTCCTCCAGCACCACAATTCAAAAGCACCACAATTTTGTAGCTAGGCTGGAATGATTCCCCAGCAGAAGGAAGGGTTGCTTTACAGGAGATAGCTTCCTTTCCAGTATGACCAGGTGTGCACCTTTGCAGCCATTGGACTGCACCCTTGGCTGCTTACCATACCCTGAAATTTCAAGGTCAGAACTAGAGATGGGCAGGAACCTGTTTATCCCAGTTTGTTCTAATTCGTAAAAGTGGCAGCACAGGTGCTGTGGCTCCCTTCCCCAGCCTCTTCTGGCTCAATCACCTACTCACCAGACCCAGCCTTTGTGATCTTCAACTGATCTTCCAGTCCCAACAACAGCTTAGGCTTCCCTGCCCTGCCCTCTTGGCTGATCTCCCTCTTAGACAAAAGGGCAGAGGGCAGAGGTTCGGACTTTGATTTCCCACTGTACCTCCTTGACATCTCCCATCTCTTTCTGGTTGGTGGACCACAGGATAGTAAGAAAATTTTGAAAACTCAGGCTTCAAGCTACAAGGATTTAGCTGCAGTTGAAGAAGGATGAGTTAAGAGTGGAATAGCGTCATGTGAGCTGTCTTTTAAATAACCTTGCCTATTGCTGCTGAGCCCAGCATAGAATTATAGAATCATATAATAATTGAATTGGAAGGGGTCTATAAGGCCACTGAGACCAACCCTCCCTCAAAGCAGGAATCCAAATCAAAGCAGATCCGACAGATGGTTGCCCAATTTTCTCTGGAATGCCTCTAGTGTTGGAGTGTTCACCATCTTCCGAGGTCATTGGTTCCATTGTCATACAGCTCTAAATGTTATGAAGTTTTTCCTGATATTCAGTTAAAATCTGTCTTCTTGTAGCTTGAGCCCATTCTTACATGTCTTGAACTCTGGGATGATCAAGAACATATCCTGACTCTTCTCTGGGATGATCAAGGCCCTTCTATGGGATGTTCAAGAACGTATCCTGGCCCTTTCAAGTACGTATTTTTCACTCCATAAGACGCACCTCTCCATAAGACGCACCAATTTTTTAGGAGAAGAAAACAGGAAAAAAAATAATCTGCTTTCCTCTCCTAAAAATTGGTGAGCCTTATGGAGAGGTCCGTCTTATGGAACACACCCTAGGACCCCTTGGAGGCTCACCCAGCCCCCCCCGGAGGCCAGAAGGGGCAAAATCGCCACCTTCTGGGACTCTTCTGAAGCTTCCCAAGCCTCAAAAGAGTCCCAGAAGGTGGCGATTTTGCCCGCACTGGCCCCATGGGGGAGTGGGGGAGCATTGCAAGGGTCCTGGAAGGCTCACTCGGACCCTTGCAACGCTTCCCCCCACCTGGAAGCTGGTGATTTTGCCCGCGCTGGCCCCGTGGGGGTGGGGGTGGGGGTGCATCGCAAGGGTCCTGGAAGACTCACTTGGACCCTTGCGATGCTATCCCCACCCCCACAGGGCCAGTGGGGGCGAAATCGCGGCCTTCGCTCCATAAGACGCACAGACTCCCCCGCACATTTTTTGGGGGGAAAAGTGTGTCTTATGGAGCAAAAAATGAGATATTTGAAAAGTGTTATCATACCTCCCCTCAGTCTTCTTTTTTCAAAGCTAAACATGTCCAGTTCTTTCAACCTTTGCTCATAGGACTTGGTTTCCAGCCCCCTGATCATCCTTGTTGCCCTCCTCCGAACTTGCTCCAGTTTGTTGGCAACCTGGACACAGTACTCAACATGAGAGAGACCAATATCTTACAGGATTTGCAGACTACACTTCTGTTAAGGCATCCTAAAATAGCATTTGCCTTTTTGGCAGCCACATCGCACTGTTGGCTCATATTCAGCCGTGTTGTGATCTACTGTAATTCCAAGATCCTTCTCACTTGGAGGAGCCCCTAAGATGTTTCCAGGAAACCCCATAGTTTTCCAGAAGAGCATGGTGAGACGAAGAATCATTGGCATGCTAGCAACAATTGTATCTTCTTCTTGCAAAGGTTTGTGTGTGATGCAAGAAGGTGGCATTTTTTTTTAAAAAATGATGACAATATATATTTACAGTGAGCATTTAAATCAGGGCTGGACAATTTTTGGCCTTCCAGATCTTGGACTACAGCTCCTATCAGCTCTCTCAATGGTGAGGAGCACTGGGAGTACACAAATGACCCCCCTCTGATATCAGGCACAGTCAGATGAGTCTTCTGGCATGGAAGAGTTCAAGTCCCATGAGGGCCTTGAGTATGTGGAAGATCAATCTTATAGATCTGGGATGCCCAGAGGTGAAAAACATACTCCCTCCCAGATAGGTAAAGGTAAAGGTTCCCCTTGACATTTTTAGTCCAGTCGTGTCCGACTCTAGGGGGCGATGCTCATCCCGTTTTTCAAGCTGTAGAGCCAGCGCTTGTCCGAAGACAGTTTTCTGTTGTCACGTGGCCAGCATGACTAGGGAACACTGTTTTACCTTCCCACCGAGATGGTACCTATTTATCTACTCGCATTTACATGCTTTCGAACTGCTAGGTTGGCAAGGAGCTGGGACAAAGCGACAGGAGCTCACTCCGTTGCATGGATTCAATCTTATGACTTCTGGTCTTCTGACCATGCAGCACAGAGGCTTCTGCGGTTTAGCCCGCAGAGCCACCACGTCCCTCCCAGATAGAAGGGGCCAAACGCCAGACGAGGAAACCAGAACCCCTTCCCAGTCTGCAAGAAGGACACCAGGAAAAGGCAAAAGCTGGGATAAAGAGACTGAGAAGGAGTGCCCAGCTCCAGGGGAACAAGAGAGTCAGCCTTGGCCCACAGCATCGCTGCTCTAGACTTGAGCCTTGAGTAGAGCTGTCAGGAATGGTAGCATCAGCAGCAAGGTAGGTCCCAAAGGGCCAGCGCCGGGAGCAAGCTGTTCAAGCAAAGCTTGCTGCTGGAGTTTCTCATTACTGTTCTGTCAGTGACCTGGACTGTTGCTCATTGAGGAGCCTCGAGATGCAAGGGTTCAACTTCAGTACTGCGGTTGAGACTCTTCTCACAACTGAGTTTGATCCCAATAGGCTCACATAGCTGGCTCAAGGTTGACTCACCCTTCCATCCTTCCAAGGTTGGTAAATTGATTATGCAGCTTGCTGGCGGGAGGAGCATGCATAGCTTGCACAATTAAATTGTAAACTGCCCAGAGAGTGCTTGGGGCAGTATATCAGCAGAACACTTTGCTTTTGCTTTATTCCCTCACTGGACACTGGTTATCTCCGTTGGCCAATGAGAAAGATATTAGGCTTGGACTGAATGTGTTTGTTCTTCTATTGCTGACCAGTCTGGCTTGGCTGCCCCTCTGGACTAGGTGGCATTTTGCTCCTTCCAACATTTGGGCCCTCGTAGTGGTATCAACAAATCCATGACGATGACGGCAACAAAAACAACAAAACCATATTAGGGTGGGAGCAGAGGTCAGAAACTAGAAATGGGCAGTGATGGGTTTATGAGCCATTCTCAGAATCCTAAAGGCATCACATGTCTGTATTGCTGGAGGGATTCTGAGTGTTTTAGCCCCCCCCCCCAAAAAAACCCCTAACCCTGCCCACTTCTACTAGAGACAATCCTGTTTGGATCACAGTATCTGAGAATTCCTAGTGACCATGCTGGCTGGGAATTTTGGAAATTGTGGGTCAAAAAACCAACTCTCCCCCTCCCACCTCTGGGAGGGAGCATTGGGTTGCTCATCCATCTGATGAGTCATATGGATGCTGGACAGGCCCATCCGATAGCTTCTGAGCTTATGTCACTTGGTCTAAGATTAATGACTCTAATGAGACCACCAAGAGTCTCATTAGGATGCTTTTTAATAGTTTGGACATCGTCTTCCTCTTAAAGGATTTCTGCCTTTATTTTTAAAAGGGTGGGTGCAAGATGAATGGAACTGTGGAAGACCCCATCTGTTTTCTAAATTGGGTTGAACTGGGGAAAAAGATGGTTATGGCACCATCTCTTTCACCATTGACCAGTCTCTCTCTCTCTCTCTCTGGTGTTTTTGAAAGGAGACAAGTGAAATTCTAAAGCAGACGTTAACACTCCCTTTTGAAAATTGAGGTTTGATATTTGTTGTAGCTCCTGGATTGGACAGGTTGTTTACTTTTAAGCTATTTTCATTTGGGTGCAGTTTTATGCCTTAATTGTATGGGTCTTCGTATTGCTAAGAGTTATCAGAAATTCTGGAGATTGAAATGAAATATTCATTGGATGCGAATATTTTTTGACAAAAATACATGAAAAATAAACAGATCAACTCCCATAATCTTCTGTGATGTGATGACCTGGCAACAGACTGAAAAAGTTACTTTTTTTGATTGGTACTCCCAGATTGTAAGAGTTGTACGATAAAACCTCTGTATCCATGCGGGTTTGGTTCCTAGCCCTCCATGGATGCTGAAAACTGCAGATAATAGTGACCACTATACATAGCATGGTAAAAGGGGGAAAAATACAGAAATATGTATGGTATTTTCTCCGTAAAGTGCCAGAACTGGCCACTAGAAGGAGTCAGAGGCCGTGCCATGTAATCTTCAAGAAGAATACATAACATGTTATTTGGCTCTTTCTAGTGGCCAGTTACAGTAGATAAATTATGAAAATACATATTTTAGTTTGTTTTTCTCTTAATATTTTTCATATTTTCAGACTGAAGATAAGTGAAACTCCAGATACTAATTCCGCAGATACTAGGGTCCTAGGTAAAGGTAAAGGTAAAGGTTCCCCTTGACAATTTTTTTGTCCAGTCGTGTTCGACTCTAGGGGCGGTGCTCATCCCTGTTTCCAAGCCATAGAGCCAGCGTTTGTCAGAAGACAATCTTCCGTGGTCACATGGCCAGTGCGACTTAGACACGGAACGCTGTTACCTTCCCACCGAAGTGGTCCCTATTTATCTATGCGCATTTACATGCTTTCGAATTGCTAGGTTGGCGAGGAGCTGGGAGAAGCGACGGGCACTCACTCCGTCGCGTGGATTCGATCTTACGACTGCATGGTCTTCTGACCCTGCAGCACAGGCTTCTGCGGTTTAGCCCGCAGCACCACCACGTCCCTACTGTAGGGTCCTACTGTAGTTTTAAAAAATGTTCCCCGTTTTTATTGGGGAGGATTGAGTCTGTATCAGGACCAGCTGTTCTGGCTCACGAAGAATAACTCTGCATATGTTCAAGGATCTTCTCTGGCCAGCCTGCAACTATGGTAGAAATTCATGCTTAATCCTTGGATTGAATTTCAGCATGCCTGCAGAGTGCCAAATTGGGTATTCAGCTGTTAAAGTGGAAATAGATATATTATCCCCTGCCAACTAGAATTGTGTGTAAGAAAACTTAAAGCTCAATTAACTGCATTTCTAACTCTCTGGAACTAAATGGCAGGGCCGCTGCTAATGGAGTTCCACAGCCCACACGCTTGTCTTTTATCAGGAAACCTATTAACAAGGCCTTGCTAAAGAAAATGTCTGCTCAGGGCAGAAAATTGTGAGGCCAGCAAATAGAAGACAAGGAAGGGTATCTCTCTGTGCAGGTGATTTTGGCCTTCCTGTATGTTAGGCAAGGGGGGCTGCACAGTGGTAGACTTACATTTTTGGAGCCCTGAAGCTCGAACTGTTTTGGGACTCCCTTCATAACCAGCAACGAGGTCTGTGCAACCACTCTTATCTTCTTTAATGGGGCTGTTCCATGACAGATCACCACAATTTTTCAAAAATGTGACCTAAAGGTGCATCTTGGGCCCCTCGGGGATTATGGGCCCTGAAGCTTAAGCTTCATGAATTTCAT
Source organism: Pogona vitticeps (assembly GCF_051106095.1). NCBI lineage: Eukaryota > Metazoa > Chordata > Lepidosauria > Squamata > Agamidae > Pogona > Pogona vitticeps. The sequence continues at coordinate 11,141,435 of NC_135783.1, read as the reverse complement.
AGTAGATCCAGCCCTGGGATCGCATTCCCCCATGGTTAGTTTTCTGGTCCTGATTACCAGCGTCAGGAAGGGCCAAAGGCGTGCGGGGCAAGCAACAACATTGGGTAAGATTATTCTAGGTACCGTGTGTCTCCTACGCTCATGCCCATCATAAATATGCCTTTTTAGACACCCTGTCACATACCCGTCATACATATACACACACCCATCACAAACCAGACATTCTTATTCATACATAGAACAGGTATAATTATGCCCCTCGCACATGACATAGGTAGTTCTACACATAAGACGCACCTGTTCACATGCATTCTCTTTGTCTCACATGCACATTTAAGTCCATTGTGCAGAACCTACAAATGCATCAATTCTCGCACATAACACTATCCCTGCATCAGGGATGGGACTTGACTTATGGGACTTGCTGTTAAGTCAGACTTGTCGCACTGAGGACTTGATTCTGTGTTTTTTTTCCCAATGACTCAACTCATGACTTGGAACCCACCCAGTCCTTCCCTTTTTTCTGGGGACAAAACCTTATTTTTAATAGGGACTTGGACTTGGGACTTGTTACCAAAGACCTGGAATTGGACTTGGTCTTTGCACCCAAAGATTTGCCAACATCCCTGCCATGCATTCACATGCATTCATTCAAACTCCCTGCCTCCTGATTTCATCCCCCCCTCACTTCAGACTTGAATGCAGCGATTAGATGTGAAAAAGTGGGTCCTCCCCAGGAAAGTTCCCTTTAGCAACTGGCTTGGGAAAACAAAATCTGCACCAAATATGGAGGGATGGTCTAGGAAAGTCAGGGGAAGCTTCTCTACCATTTTAGTGTCTCTAGGTGCCTGGAGGGAACTTCCCGGGGGTGGGGGAACCTTCTTTGTGGGTATATAACTCAGACACCTGAAACCCAATCTTCATCAAACTTGGAGGAATTGTAGAAGAGAGTCAGAGGAAGCTTCCCTGATGTCTCTAGGTGCCTAGGAGGGTTGTTTTATAGCCAAACAATTTGACAAATCAAAAATTTCTAAAAGTCATTGATTTGTATCCATTGGAGGCATTGATTTGTATTGCCAAATTAGGGATTTTTGAATGAATTTGGTGATTCGTTTTTTAATTCGTGCTCATCTCTGTTTACGACAGTGGTCCCCAACCTTGGGCCTCCAGATGTTCTTGGACTATGACTCCCAGAAGCCTTCACCACCACTTCTTCTGGTCAGGATTTCTGGGAGCTGAAGTCCAAGAACATCTGGAGGCTCAAGGTTGGGGACCACTGGTTTACAACATTGCCCAAACTGCTGAATATGCATAAGCTGCCAGAAAACTTCAGCCTCTTTCCATTCTAAGTTGTGATATGTTTCCATTCTGACTGATTTTAAAAACCCATCTTTTAAGGCTGGCACATGTTATCTAACCTGCTCTGCTATGTTGCACTGCACTGTACCCCTTGTTTATTGCAATGGTTTTAATGCATTTACAGTGGTGCCCCGTATAGCAAGGTTAATCCGTTCCTGATTAACCTTCGCTATACGAAAACATCGCTGTGCGGGCAAGGAAAGCTTATTGGAATGCATTAAACTTAGTTTAATGCGTTCCAATAAGCGTCCAAACTTACCCCTCCAGCGATGTTTTCGCGTCCGAAATGCCCCCCCCGCAGCGTTTTCGCGACCTCCGTAAGCAAGGGGAGGGCGCGAAAACACTGATAGGGGGCCATTTCGGGTCATCCGGCGGCCATTTTGGAGCCGCCGATCAGCTGTTCGGCGGCTCCAAAATGGCCGCCGGACGCCCCAATCGTCGCAAAGCGAGTGCGGCGATTGGGGCAGATCCGTATAGCGATCCCCAAAAAGGGATCGCTATACGGATTCTTCGTTAAACGGTGCGCTCGTTAAGCGAGGCACCACTGTACTTGATTTTGATTATTTTTCCATTGGGGTTGGTTTTTCTTGATTTTACAAATTTTTTTAGTTAAACTTGGTTTTAGTTTTCTTTGTTCTTTTAATGCACCTGTAAGCTGCCTTGAGTGCTATTTTTAATTGGAAAGGAGTGGTATAAATGAAATCAATCAATCAATATCTGGCATATGACAGCAGTCTCAGCATATGTGACAAATCCTTCCAACTATCTTAAGGATTTGACTTTTTACATGTATTAGCAAACATTGCAGACTGTTGTTATCCACGGGTAACTGATTGCTTCTTCTTATGGCCCATACCCTATTTCAAACCCATGCTAGTGTAGACCAATTGACTCAATGGGATTTAAATGCTAATTTACTGTTCAGCAATTGATTTAGTGGGACTGCTCTGTAACCAAGATTGGCAATAGGATATTGGTTTGTATGAGGGAGTAAATTCTCCAGAAACTGTAATGTTCTACATGTTGTCGGTCTATTATCAAGAATGCCAGACAAAATCAAGAACTGTGACATTTCAGGAATCAGGGGCAGTGGGGGAAGGGCAAGAGAGACCAAAACAGAAAAAGGGAGAGAAGTCTTTAAAAATGGGGAACCTTAATAAAGCAGTAAATTGCCCAGCATAGTTTGATGTTCCCAAATCACCCGACATAGCCAGCAGGGGACGGCTCAGGAGACTGACACCGAGGGAGGCCCGGAAGGAGAAAACTAGAAACTGGGTCTTCTCGGTGGTCACCCCTCAGGTGTGGAACACACTCCCTGCTGAAATTCGGCTGGCACCCTCGCTGGGTGTTTTCAAAAGCCAATTAAAAACTTGGTTATTTAAACAGGCCTCCCCCCCAGCCAATTAAGTGATTTTCTCTTTCTTTTTCGTCTTCTTTTGAGTATTGCCATCTTGGAAATCTGTTGCTTAGAATTAATTGTATAATTGCATTTTATATGCTATTTTAACGTGTTTTAACTTATATAAGCTGCCCCGAGTTGTCTAGAGGGGCGGGGTAAAAATTGAATAAATAAATAAATAAATCCTCCTCAGGGGCACGCACGCAGACAGACACAAAAATTGTCTTGTTCAAGTAAGGAATCAATTTAGGATAAATAAAGAATATTTTTGTGAAGATTCTCAATCATCCAGGAGAGATTATCTGGAAGTTGAGTCATGACAACTGGACTTCTTTCTTACTAGGTCGAAATGTTTTGCTACTCATTCAAGTAGCTTCTTCAGTCTGGGATGAATAGTGAAACCTTTCAACCTAATAAGAAGTCCAGTCGCCATGACTCCATTTCCAGGTTCAGAATATTTTATTTATTTTTTTAAAAATATTTTACACTGGATTTCTCCTTTTAATAAAAGGACCCAAAGGCAGCTTGTAAAAACACAAAAGCTAAAAACAGTATATCGTTTAAACATTAAAGAAGAATTGATAACATTGTAGTATTAAAAAAGTGACATGAAAACAGATTTAGAAGCAACAACATATAAAATCATCATGTTTGTCTTCCAGAAAATCAGTCATTTAGGATAAGCCTGTTGAAGACCAAAGTCTTTGTCTGCTTGCAAAGGACAACAAGGATGAGGCCAACCTGGCCTCCCATGGGAGAAAGTCTAGAAGAAGCAACAGAGAAGGTCCTCTCCTATGTCCCCTCTAAACACACCTGTGAAAGTGGTGGGGCCAAGAGAAATTTCTTCTCTGATGATCTCCCCTGACACCTGGGCAGGTTTATCTAGGGAGATACAGATTTTGAGATAGCTTGGACCCAAGTCTTTTAGGCCTTTATAGTTTAGAACCAGCACTTTGACGCTCAGAGGTAAGCTCACCCAAGCTGTGAACCTGTGTTTTCAATGGGAGAATAGGTCTATAGACCTGGAATTTAGAGGGAGTCTCTAACTTTAAGAACTTTAAGATTTCCTTGTGTATCCTAGCTTTTAAATCATAAGCTTGAGGGCAACAGTGGGTTGTCTTACTGTGGATGTTTGTATGCTGGTCCGGGAGTCTTTTTGACTAAGAGGTGGAATGAAAAAATAACAAAAGGGATAAAATGAGAAGGGGTTGTGCCTCTTTTATAGGTCAATAAATCAGAACCAGATTATAGCAACCTCCTAGCTACCTACCACTTCATATTGGGTGCCACTTCAAAATGCAGGCGTGAATCAGTCAATCAAGTCTCTGCGTAGAAAATTATATGCCATTCCAGCCGAAATGTCTCCCTGACATACTACATTTCTGTGTGTCAAGGAGTTTTATTTATGGGGGAATATTTCATTGTGTGAGGGACGTGGTGGTGCTGTGGGCTAAACCGCAGAAGCCTTTGTGCTGCAGGGTCAGAAGACCAAGCAGTCGTAAGATCGAATCCACGTGATGGAGTGAGCGCCCGTCGCTTTGTCCCAGCTCCTGCCAACCTAGCGATTCGAAAGCATGCAAATGCGAGTAGATAAATAGGGACCACCTCGGTGGGAAGGTAACAGCGTTTCGTGTCTAAGTTGGACTGGCCATGTGACCACGGAAGATTGTCTTCGGACAAAACGCTGGCTCTATGGCTTGGAAACGGGGATGAGCACCGCCCCCTAGAGTTGGACACGACTGGACAAAAATTGTCAAGGGGAACCTTTACCTTTACCTTTTATTTCAATGTGTGAACCCTCTACTGCAGCTCAAAATGATCCCCCCCCCCTCTCTCTCTCTCTCTCTCTCTGTGTGTGTGTGTGTGTGTGTGTGTTTGTGTTTGCGTTTGCACTGCACTTTCTGATGACTAAGACAGAAGATTCCAATCCAGACTGGCTTTTTTTCAACCTTGTTCACTGATTCAAAGAGACAGCTTCTAGAACTGCTGCTGTTTCCATCCATGGTCACTTTGCTGAATACGGCTCAAAGTGAAACATGAGACTTAAGAACGTTATGTTCTCTTCGGGTGCTTTAGAAGCGGCTGTGAAGGAGGAAAGTCACTCAAAAGCCCATCTCTAAAATATGAGGCAATAGGACCACGGCTCTGAAAAGCCCATTTGATCGGTATCCTCCTTTCCATGATTTATTTTTGTTTAATTTTATTTTTTGCTCTGGCACTTTTAGTCTTTATTTGGATTATTTGTTGTGTGGTCTTAGGGCATGATTTTATTATCACTGTGTATTTTAATATGAACCGCCCAGAGTAGTGCTGCAGAACTAATGGGTGGAGTATATAAATTCAATAAATTTTGGGAGAGGGTGGGTGTATTTTTCTTGGTGAGCGTGAATTTTATGTATTACAAACTGGTGAGAGGGAGCCATCTGCTGGTTCTGTGCAGCTTCTGGAGCACAGAAGATTTGTCTTAAAAAGTTCTGTCTCAGCAGTAATAACATTTGGAGCAGCAATAGCAGCAGTGGGGAAAAAATTAAAAAGCAAGGGTCAGATGGATGGAATGAAAGTGCAAGCAAAGTAGCAACATTTAAGAGGAAACAACTGCAATGAGCAACAACGTCATCCAGCACATTGTGCACATGTGTTGGGTTTTCAAGATATGCCATGTAAGATAGTTACAGACTGGTTTTACCATTGTCACCTCCCAGTGACTTGGCTCTCACATGTAACCATGCACACACACACACACACACACACACAGAGAGAGAGAGAGAGAGAGAGAGAGAGAGAGATGCTATTTTTGAAATCAGTGTAAGAAGAGAAGAATGCCATGGATGGCAAAACTCCCAAAATTCAAGAGGCAGTTCAAGACGTTTAGTTCAGTTTGTGATGGATTTTTTTTCTGCCAGCTTATAAATGGCTTCTGTAAAGCTAAACTGGACACGAGAGAATTTTCATGATCTCTGAGTAGCGCTCCCAACCCCACGGTGGTTAAAACCATCCATGGGGTTGCTTTGTGATAACGGCCCGGGGGGGAGATGGCCTTAACGTTTCTCACTGTATTTTTCCCTAACGTAAACTGGCCAGAATTAGCCATGAAGGATATAAAGGCAGTTATCTTACAGGAAAGCTGATTCCAGCCCTCTTTTGTGTAGCAAATAGCAGCTTTGCAGGCATTTGGGGGTAAAGTGAAAAAGCCCAGAGGGAAGATGCCCCCCTCCAATCCAACAGTAATAAAAATGATATGCTGTCAAGTCAGTTCCAACTTATAGCAACCTTTCCTAGTGTTTTGTAGGTATACGGTTCTCAGAAATGGTTTCCTAATGCCTTCTGATGGTGCTCCTGGGGCCCAGACGCTTGCCAAAGACAACACAAGTTGGCTCTTCTCTTGGGAGAATCAAATTCCCAACCTTGGTTCCTTGATTCCCCATTCTTACCCAAGAGAGGAACTGGAGATGGAAGCATCAGAAGGAGTACCAGAGGTGGGAGCAGGATGGGGCATGAAATTCTGGCCAGTGGTGAGTGGCTACCATCCCAAATGTTCACCAAAAGGAGCTTGGTGGCTTGTGGCTCGTCCTCAAGACCTGATATCACCAGCAGACTGGACACAACCTGATCCCAGGTTTCTGGGAACTTGGCGTCAGATACAGACTGGACTTGGGAGAGGGGTCTAATGAAGACAAGTCAACCCCTGGGTAGACTGGCACCTTATCTTTCCTTGGATCCTACCCACCCAACTTTAATCAAGTCAAGCTCTAATAGCTCCTAGAGTTTGATGTTTATGGAAACCATGACTAAGCTTCCTGCCACCCCTACTCTATGTAGTAGTGGCAGCCCTCACAAATACAAAGAATCCATTGTGGTGTTGCTACATCCGGGAGGTGAACAATGATTCTTTGCTCCACAATTGCCCCTATTCAACCTAGTTTTTTACATTTGTCCAAAGGCAGGGAACAGGCCTATATTCAATTATACAAACTTTCTCTGCATATTTCTATTACTTCATATGCCAACAGCCCTCTTTGTACAAGTAATCATACTTGGGGGGGAAATTATTATTATTATTATTATTATTATTATTATTATTATTATTATCATCATCATCATCATCATCATCATCATCATCATCATCATCATCATCATCATCATCATCATCATCATCATCATCATCAATTGGACAAGTGCATTCTGGGAATTGTTGTTTCAAAAAATAACTTTTGAGAACTCTGTGACAAATGGTAAATGTACAGGCACCTGTGTGTTATTTGTGCCAAGCCCATAAGTATGCTAAGCATAGGGACTGAATTATTGATTAGAACGACAACACAAGCTCATTTTGAAACAGAAGTTACCCATTGGAAGCCACAAAGGAGTAAGGCAAGAGGAAGGGCAGAAAAAGCCACTGAAATGGCTTTCTCCTTCATTATTTAGAGCTCCCTCCTTGAACGCTCATTCTCAAGCAGGCTATCAAAGAGCAATCAAAGCCAATCCTTACAAGATGTTCGAGCTGGGCTGTTGGCATCTGCTCATCGTGCAGGACAAGGGAAAACTGGGACGTCAACTCCGCATTCATAAATATTCAGCAAAAACAAAAAAGCCGTGGTGCTCTGCATAAATTCTTTTCAAACAGGTGCACCCAGCAGAAGGAGCAGGCCAATACTCAGCTCCCAGCAGACCGAGCATGCCTGATTAAAACAAATAATTGTTAGGGAAAGAAGAGACGATGAAACCTCTGAAGCAGCAAGCAAAGGAAGGTTGATTCTCACATCTGAGAAAGAGATACAGGCAGCGGATTACAAGAAACAGAAGCGGGATGGCTGAAGTATCACTTGTTAACCTGTGTTGCTTCCACAAATCGATTTCAAGCTGGGTGTCTGGTGGGCGAATTTAGTCCTGCACCTCCTAAACTAGCTTTCTTCCCTAATGTGCAATGGAAAAAGCCCCCCTGTTAACCAGAAACAAATAAGAAGATTCGACTGCCACTCCAGTTCACTGCTGCGGTTATGATGGAGGGTTCCATTTTGGACTTCCTCATTTTGGACAGTGTCATCGAAGCGACCAACATGAATCTGACCCAACTCCGGGAGGCAGCGGAGGACAGGAGGGCCTGGCATGCTCTGGTCCATGGGGTCATGAAGAGTCAGACATGACTAAACGACTAAACAACAACAACAGGCAGCAACATGACTTCCTGATTTGCAGAGATTGACCTTGCTTATGATTGAAACAGGTAGTGGATTGTAGTCTATGCGCTCTCTTATTAAGGTGATACAGGAGCGCTAGGGAAAAGAATGGTGGACATGAAATATTTGATCTCATATTTTTATGCTGCAGCAATATACAAAACTAGGACTCCTTCCAAATCTTTGGGATGCACAATTTCATCCCTCCCCGCCACTTTTTTGGTGATGTGGAAAATAGCATAATGTTGAATATGGAAATCACGCCGGTTTCTGCTGACTGCATTTTACTCATTAATACACTGGTGTGCATCTTCATTTCCATTAAAATGCCCAAAAGCTGCAGTGTTACGAAAGCTTTGTTGAACCACTGAGGAACTATGGTGCAGCCAGAATGATAGATCTGGGGTTGGAAACATCTTTCACCTCTAATCTTACTTGCCCTTAGGTTTTTTTCACTGATGCCTTAAGATACTGCAATGGCGAACAATATAAGGTATTGAATGGAACTTTAAAAGGTTCCCCTTGACATTTAGTCCAGTCGTGTCCGACTCTAGGGTGCTCATCCCCGTCTCCCCTTAGCCTTAGAGCCAGCATTTGTCCAAAGACAGTTTCCGTGGTCATGTGGCCAGCGTGACTAGACACAGAACGCCGTTACCTTCCCACTAAGGTGGTACCTATTTATCTACTTGCATTTTTACATGCTTTCGAATGGCTAGGTTGGCAGGAGCTGGGACAAGCGCCGGGAGCTCATTCCATCGCATGGATTCGATCTTATGACTGCTGGTCTTCTGAGCTTGCAGCCCAGAGGCTTCTGTGAAAGCTTTATGTCGTGAACTACGGTTCCCAGAATCCTAGCTGCATTTTTGACAAGTTGCAGCTAAATTATACCTTTTCTGAGCTTTGATCTTGCACAAGTAGATCTCATTGGTTTATTGTGTGTTGCATTAAGATCCTTTAACCTGAATCACTTACCAACTGGTTTCATAAAATAGCCCGGGGCTCCAATATTATGAGAAAGGAAGTATCACTTCCCATATATAATTTCATAAATCTCCAAGGTGCCCTCTTTGTTGCCCATTGGGTTTGTAGAGGACAGGTTCTAGCTTACAGGTAAGCTCTTAATGGGAGGAGAAACCCAGGAAAACCTGGTTTCTTGTTTGCTTGGATAACCTGCATGCAAGCAGGAACCTCTCTCCAGAAGACATGTGCCCCTTCCATGGGGAGAAACTGATGGTGGAGAGATGGGGGGGGGAGTTAGGCACTCTTCTCTAAGGGCATGAGTATTTTGACATCTAATGTGGGAAATACTATGGGTTTGAGAAAATCTGGTTCATTTTTTTTCATTGACCACATGATGTAAAAGCCAATCTGAATCAGCCAGGACTCACCACCACAAAAATGGTGGGGGTTCTACTTTTTTTTTGACATTACATCAATTTGCAATTGGTTCCAAGGGTGTGATCGCTGGAACTGATGCAGAAATGTGTGTGTGGGGGGTGGGTGTGGGTGTGGGTGTGGATGTGTGTATGGGTGTGTGTGGGTGTGGGTGGTTGGCCTGATGGTGAAGCAGTTGGGAGGCAGTGTAAAAACATTGGGTGTTTGCAAATAATGCAATTTCCTTTTTTTAAAAAAAGGGCCAGTTCCATTAGTGCTGCATTAGGGCACCTACACACACACACACACACACACACACACACAGAGAGAGAGAGAGAGAGAGAGAGAGAGAGAGAGAGAGAGGTATGAAGGAAGGAGAGGAGGAAATTGCTGCATAACCCTTGTTTACAACTTATTAAGATAGTTCTCCTGTAACCGTCCCTCCTGAAAATCAGGAGAGCTACTTTAAAAAGCTGCAAACAAGGCTATTTAGTCAACCCCCCCCCCCCGTGTGTGGCCAGTTAATACAAATGACTTCCCAGGTGTTACTTCACAGCAAATCAATTTGCATTTTTCTTACTATGCAATTGCACAGTAATTTCAAAGTAGGATAAGTTACTCTCTTGGATAAAGTTTCGGTTAAGTGATCTTAGAAGTTATTGCGCTTATGTCAGATCCTGGCTTCACTGAAGCAACATTTTTTGGAGCTGTCCTAGTTGTTGTGGTCTTCACTCTGTAGATTATGGCAGATCTTGCTTTGCTATTAGGATACCTTATAAGCATGTTATCTTGCTATCTCCTTACTATATCAGTTTGGCTAATCCTGATACCGCACTTTTTATCTATTCCAAATCTGACCCTCTCTCTGGTCAGCCCTTCAAGTTCTGACGATTGCCAGTGGACATTTGCTGCAGCAGACATATAGTGTGGCCTTACTAGGAAAATAGACAATCTGTGAAATTCAACTGTATATTTTAATTGAAGCATAAAAGGACTTTATTTTAATGAGTGGGAACAATTTAAACAAAAGCTGTAGCCAACAAGAGAGGCTTGCTGAGTCACCCATTCTAATTGTACATTGAGTTCATGCTCTGATTTTTAAGCTCCTTTCCCCTCTTAATTAGTTAATTCCTGTAAAGAGCTTTGAGGATAGAATGCTAAGTCCTCATAGAGCTATCATTATCCACTAGGTTTAATTAGTCCTCTTCTTCTGTAATTGGATTAAGAAAAAAAATGCGATCTTCAAGAGGGCAGGGGCGGACGGTATCCTGTTTTAAAGATTGTATTGGGAGAAAACAGTTCTATCGCTGTGCATACAAAAAGGATGGGAGTCGCAGAAATTGCCAGCAGAAAGAAACAGCTTTGCTTCCAACAGCAAATGTGAAATATCCTATACTTGAAATACTATTTAAGAGGATATGGGGTACTTTCTTCTAAGGCAGATCCTTGATCCACTTAGTCATCTGATTCACACTGACCACGAGCATATCTTCAGCCTTAAAGCGATCTTCCCCAATCTGCTTGCAAACTTCAGGTGTGCAAGGCTATGAACTATCACCTTTCCCCAGACAGCATGACCTAACCCAGTGCTTCCCAATCTTGGGTCTACAGATGTTCTTGGACTACATAAATCGTGGCCAGCACAGTTAGTGGCGAAGGATTCTGGACGTTTTAGTCCAAGAACATCTGAGAACCCAAGATTGGGAACCACAGGCCTCGCCAATTACAGCCACTGATCATGCTGGCTGGAAATGATGGGTATTGTAGTCTAACACATCTGGAGAGCGTCGGGCTCTAGAAGGTGGATGAAAGAGACTTTTCCAGCCATGTTGTTCAAGAGGTGAAACCCACCACTGAAGCTGGAATCTTCTGTATCCAAAATATTTGCTTATCCATAGAACAATGGAAATTCCATGACATGGTCTATATTTTCTGGGTATTTTATATTAGGTTAGAGTTGTAGGATGAGGCACACTTGGACACCATGTAGGCAGTCCTTTCTCCTCCTCTTAATGAGGTTATGGGTGTCATTTTGCATTCATGCAGGTTCATTAGTAAAAGCCAGGCTTTCTCAACTTTGGATCACGACACCCATCACCATTGGCTGAATTTGCTACATAGTACAACACCTCCAGCAGCATTTGAAGGTCTAGGGTTGGGAAAGGTCAATCATAGGATGGATTAGGAATGAATGAATCGGTCTGTCAGTTTTGCGTGCGTTCATTTGTGTCCTCATTTATTCTATTTCTCCGTTAATGTGTGATAGAAAAACCGTGACATTAAAATTAATATGCAAAGCCACCTTTGAACATATATTTTGAATGTATTTTCTTACAAATATGCATTTGTAAGAATGTATAGATACAAACTTTTACCTAAAGGTACTTAAAAGATTACAGGGACGTGGTGGCGCTGCGGGTTAAACCGCAGAAGCCTCTGTTCTGCAAGGTCAGAAGGCCAGCAGTCATAAGATCGAATCCATGCGAGTTCCCGTCGCTTGTCCCAGCTCCTGCCAACCTAGCAGTTCGAATGCATGTAAAAGTGTGAGTAGATAAATAGGTACCACCATGGTGGGAAGGTAACGGCATTCTGTGCCTAGTTCCGCTGGCCATGTGACCTCGGAAACTGTCTTCAGACAAACGCTGACTCTACAGCTTGGAGACGGGGATGAGCACCGCCCCCTAGAGTCGGACGCAACTGGACTAAATGTCAAGTAGAATCTTTACCTTTACCTTACTTAAAACATACTGTCTAAAATACTGTTGTCTAGCACAAGAAAATCTATAACTTTCATCCCTTCCTTGCCTGTATATAAATAACCCCTTCTATAATTCTTGGAGGCTCATGCACATGCACCAACTCAGTGCACATGTGCTCTCTTAAGAAGTGTGGTAGGGACTTTGTATTTATGGGCAAGGAACAGACAGAAAATTACCATTTTTATAATACTAAACAACAAGATTACAGTCATTTTATAAAATGTCTTTAAAAAGTATTTTCTCCATATCTCTACATTTTAAAATATGGTTTTGCTATGATTGTTTAAGTGCATTGTAAAATATGGAGAATGTGAACTCTGGGAGAATCTTTTGTTCTACTCTCTGCCTTAGTATTTGTGTATTGTAGATGAAGCCTGGCTGGATTACTTAGTGGTTTAGGAATCTGGCTACAGTGCCAGACGATGGAAGGTCAATTCCCCACTGCTCCTGCCTCCAGAAAGAAGAGCCAGCCTGGGTGGCCTTGGGCAAGCTGCACAGTCCCAAGATGCTCCCAGAAGAAAGGCATGGTAAACCACTTCTGAGTTTTGTTTACCTGGAAATCCTGGAAAAGTCAGAATTGACTTGATGGCATATGTTTATTATCATTTACGGATGGTTCATGGGCTTTCATGGGATCTTGCAACTTTTGGACTTGCCACCTCCCACTGTCTTTTCCTACCTATCGGGGCAGTTCACCTTCACCCCTTGAGAGTCCATTCTGTGTGTGTGTGTGGGGGGGAAAGGATATTTCTTTTCCAAATAATTAGTGTTTTCAGGCTCCCTAAGGCCTCTGAAAGCTGACTGCCGAAGAACTGATGCTTTTTAATTGTGGTGCTTGAGGAGACTCTTGAGAGTCCCCTGGACTGCAAGGAGAACAAACCTATCCATTTTGAAAGAAGTCAACCCTGACTGCTCACTGGAAGGACAGATCCTGAAGCTGAGGCTCCACTAATTTGGCCATCTCATGAGAAAAAGAAGACTCTTTGGAAAAGACTCTGATGGTAGGAAAGTGTGAAGGGAAGAGGAGAAGGGGACAACAGAGGATGAGATGGTTGGACAGTGTCATCGAAGCAACCAACATGAATTTGACCCAACTCCGGGAGGCAGTGGAAGACAGGAGGACCTGGCGTGCTCTGGTCCATGGGGTCACGAAGAGTCGGACACGACTAAACAACTAAACAACAACAACAACAAAGGCCTCTAGAAATGACATTTTCAGAATGGGTGAGATTTATTAAGTTTCTGCCACCACCATTTAAAAAAAAAGAGCTCCTCATCTGGGCATTTCCTATTTTCGTCTTTTAAAAAGTGGTCTCCAAATATCTGTTCTCAGGGTCTGTCATGTCCAAGGAGAATGTTGGAGGCACAAATTTCCAATGGTAAGCTTGACTGAATCAACTGATTGTACATGGGTCTCTCTCAAAGAATATGCCATGGAGGTGGTTCATCTGTATTCCAAAGTGCATTTATGAGCATTTTGAGGTTTTAAAACCGATTCCTTGAAGTCCTCTAAGCTTGTGGAAAATGTCATTGCAAACGCTCTTTATTGCCTTTGAATCCACTTGATCAATATAGGAACTTCAGTGCTGAACTCTGCTTTTTTAATTTTTTTTGAAGCCACATCTTTTCTTGACCACTCTTCACCCTAATCCCCTGAAGCCTGGATTTTCCATTCCCTACAATGCCTTTGTTACTGAAGGCGGTAAACTAGCTGTCCTCCGTCATTTAACAACATTAAGCCGCTCCACAAATCTTCATATCTTCAGTGGAAATGCCATCAATATTTCCCCTTATTATCTCTGCTGCAGCTGAATACACAGAGGCCTGCAAAGCCCCATTGGCTTAGCAGTGACCTCCACTATACCTGGTAGCAGGTGGAGTCTGAGTTATTAAAATAAAGCTGGGGACTCTCTAGTCTCTCTCTTTCTCTCTCTTATTGTTGGCAAGCCTGCAAGAAACCCCTCACAGGTGATGTGTAGACCTTTCTTTCTTCTTACAAAAATTCCACAGAAAAGAAACAGCCTTGCCCAACTTAAAGGGTCGGTCGAAAAACCACCTACAGTAGTGGCGTTGGGTGCAGGCAATTTCTCAAACAACCTTTTAAGAGAAGGCAAAGAAAACGTTTTAAAAAACATCTTAAATATCTGATACAGCGCATCAGCAATAGTCTACTTACAGTCAATTTATTTTTCACTTCCTCTACCCTCTAACAAGCATTGGAAGTGATTGATTTGTTCATATCCTGAAGTGGCTTGCTTATTAAGCCACTTGACAATATTGGCAGGAGCCATTTCTGTGTGAACAATCAGGCCTGAAAAGATAATTCTTTTGCTGCTAGTGTCACCGTGTCAGTGTCATTCTCCGTGATTAATAACTGCAAGTTAAGAAATTAGTCTAGGCAATTGCTGTCACACTCCAGTCACACAGCTTGGTATGCAAAAGCATACACTGACTTTTAATTTGTGACAATTAGCTGCTGAGCTGTACCCAGACTGAGTTACACCAACAGGCACAAGGTTCCGGCTAATAAATACTGTATATATCTCTGGACGTGATGATATACTTTGTCACATTTATGGCAATGGTCTCAGGACAGGTTGTGCGAGACACACACTCCAGTCTTTCAGCAGAGAGGAGCAGGTGGGGAGATCTAGGTCAAAGAGCTGCTGCCCCCTATGATATCTGCTGTCCAAGACAGTTGTTTCATCCATCTGTGAAGAGTCTCAGTCATCCAGGTGAGGTTATCTGGAGGTTGAGTCATGGCAAACTGGTCGTCTTTCTTGTTAGGTTTAAACATTTCACTACTCATCCAAGCCGCTTCTTCAACTGTCCTCACACTGATGGAGCCGCTTGGAGGAGTAGTGAAACGTTTCAACCTAACAAGAAAGAAGTCCACTTGTCACTGAGGCTCCATTTCTGGCACAAGGAGCTTATTATTATTATTATTATTATTATTATTATTATTATTTATTGGACTTATATACCGCCCCATAGCGCTACAAGCACTCTCCGGGCGGTTTACAATTTTAATTGTACAGTGGACCCTTGACTTACAGACGGCTTGACTTACAGACTTTTTGAGTTACAGACTTCTCTGGCCGCAAAATGTAGGTTTGACTTGCAGACTGAGATTTGACTTACAGACCAGAAAAAAACCAAAATGGAACAAAACCGGCCGGTTACGGGATTAATCGGTTTTCAATGCACTGTAGGTCAATGGAGACTTGACTTACAGACTTTTTGACTTGAGAACCGCCTTCCAATATGGATTAAGTTCTCAAGTCAAGACCCCACTGTACAGGCTACACATTGCCCCCCCAGCAAACTGGGTACTCATTTTACCGACCTCGGAAGGATGGAAGGCTGAGTCAACCTTGAGCCGGCTACCTGGGATTTGAACCCCAGGTCGTGAGCACAGTTTTAGCTGCAGTACAGCGTAGACTATGCTGGAATTTGGGGTCCTGTCCTTTTCCTTTTGGCTCTACCCACCAGGAGGATACAGTTCCCTCCAAAACTTCTCTGAAATTGAATTTGGCTAGGTATATGACAGATGTTCTCTGTCCCTACTATGAACTGTCCTCTAGGTGGATTATCATTTCTAACCTGCGCAGCTCCTAAAAACAACACTCCCCCTCCCCCAAGCC
The DNA here is from genome assembly GCF_051106095.1 of Pogona vitticeps. Taxonomy (NCBI): domain Eukaryota; kingdom Metazoa; phylum Chordata; class Lepidosauria; order Squamata; family Agamidae; genus Pogona; species Pogona vitticeps. Next base: position 11,125,723 of record NC_135783.1, on the reverse strand, counting down.
TTTTCCCATCCACCCCCATTTATTACTCTGCCAGGGACTGCAAACCAGTGGCAATGTTCAGTGGTTCTTTCAAGAGGATGTCTGGCCTTTTTCTTTTCCCTGGCAAAGCTTCCCATTTCAAGGGAAGCCCTTAGCTTAGCTTGTATCTTTATGCCTGCATCCCTTCCATGGATTTAATGCTGAAATCAAGGATAAATTTAATTCCAATGTGAACCTTTTCCCTCCTCACCACTCGCCTGGGTGTGCATCTTTAACACTCTCAAAAGTGGATGATTGGAGGTGCCCGTTGCTAAAGGATCTTTCCAGGAAATTGGCGCTTTGAAAGAGTCCATGTGTTTCTTTGAAGAGCCTACCTCTAAGGTGCTTTCAAAGCTGCGCCTGCCCTTCAGGTGAACTTTTTCCTGAGTCTTCTGGGTTTTGCGGTTTGGGATACGGTGATAAACAAGGGCATTAGCATTTTCTGTTTGGCATTTATTGGAAGGTAGAGTTTGCTTTCAGAAGCGCTCTGAGGAAATATAACTTCACCTCTGCGATTCACCAGCTCACGATGACGAAATGGAAATTTTTATAGTGAATTAGGGCCAGGGTATTCTGTGGGGTTTTCCCCCCTCATGAAATGGTGATGCAAGCTAGTTTATGTCAGTGATCTGTCTAGTGAAGGCCCTCGAAACAAACTCTGACAAACCTCACGGTGGTTACTGTTTTTATTTCCTTCTTCCTCTCACATCTCTGTTTTGGAAGACCATTGCATCCCAGAAAGCTACTACAGTCGTGCCTTGCTTTACAATTGCCCTGTATAACGACGAATCCGCTTAACGATGCCTTTTTTGCGATGCTTCCTATGGGCAAAATCCGCTGTGCGATGATCGGTTCCCTGCTTCGGGAACCGATTTTTCACATTACGACGATCAGCGAATAGCTGATCGTCTGGTTCCAAAATGGCCACCGGCTGAAGAAAATGGCCCCTCGCTGTTTTCTAGGACGGATTCCTCATTAGACAGGCAGCAAAAATGGCCACCCTATGGAGGATCTTCGCTGGACGGTGAGTTTTTTGGCCCATTGGAATGCATTAACCAGGTTTTAATGCATTTCAATGGGTTTTTTATTTTCGCTTTACGATGTTTTCACTCTATAGCGATTTCGCTGGAACGAATTAACATCATTAAGCAAGGCACCACTGTAATTCTTGATAAATCTCTGTGCTCTGTTTCATTTATGAATTCAGATCCGTACTCTGATAACCTTGATCCAGTCACAACGATTCTGTTGTATTTCTTCCAGTTCCCAGCTGAACTTTGGGTTGAGAGAACTTCCTATCTGGAATTCTGTGCACATTTTGATACATTTCCCCCAATATGCACATTCACTTGAACATACAGGCAAAAAACAACAACAACCCCCAAACAAAAGAAAAATTGAAAAAATTAAGAAGGCAAAAACATTGTCTCACCTTAAAGACTAACTGTGAGCGTTCGTAGACAAGTCTGTTTCCTCAGACAACGTGTTCACGAAAGCTCATATTAAAATATAGCAGTTAGTCTTTGAGGTGAGAGAACATTCATTTTTTAAAAAATTTTTCTTTTGGTTTTGGCTTGAGAGGCCAGCACAGACTAACACGGCTACCTCTTCTAAAACTACATGTTTTAGAACATGTTATCTAATTATCGAACGTAGGCCACTCTCCCCCACTGATTATAGTGTATTTTCTCTTCATTTATCAACATTTCAAAACATTTACGTTTTAAAATACATGTATCATGTTGTGCGTGTTTTCCTTCTCCCCAAAGCAGATGCTGTAAATTCTTGTGAGGTGCACCCCTGTTCACAAGGTCTGTGAGCAGTCGATTTTCATCAAGACGGTAAAATTCAATGTAATTCCATTTCCTAGCTGCCAGTTTATTTATTCCTCATTACTTATTTACTGAGTGCATTTCTACCCTGTCCTTTAGCCAAAAGGATTCCCAGAGCGCCTTATGAAAGGAAATAGACAGTATATGATAGTATGAGCTTTGCTGTCCCCACTAAGTGTCAGGGTAGTGGGCATTCTCTGTCAAGGTAAATTTACAGGTCTGATCAGAATAAAGTATATTAATGAGCAGCCACGATGAACAGATGTGTAAAAACTGAGTCATGATGACTCAGCAGTGCTGACTCATGCATGATGCAACACATAATGTGATTGGACACAAGCAGATCTGTATATGTATATATATGTGAAAGCTGAACAGTTAATGTATCTTCCTGCTTTGTGATGAATGCTACCTGTTATGCTGCCAGACTGAACTGCTGTATATATCTCGTAAATACACGTTGGTGGAGGAGAAGCTGCTGCTGGTGCGTGAGTGAGTTATTCTGGACTACCTGGACTGTTTAATACTCTGCTAAACCTGCTGTTATTCCGCGTTTTTGCGTTAACATTCTCAGACTGTGTATAAATGGGCACTAGATTGGAAGGTTGAAGCAACTCCATTTTTCTTGAAATGGGGCCGAGGAGCACAGCAAGGCTTCTGAAACTGCCAACCTCTATGTCTGCCTGTGCACTCCCTCGGGGACCGAGTTCCAGTCGCTAGTTATCCTGCTGGTTCAACATCCTCATGACTTCTAGTTGCCTTCTCCAAGGCCATGGGTGAACAGAAACCGTGCAGCAGCCAAGAATCCCTCCACCTGTCCACCTGTCCCACACTAAGAGGGTCGGCAGCACCTGGCCACCTCTAGCCTTAGTTTGAGGCCAATGTCTGCTTCAGATGCATCAGATGTTTTCTCCAGTGCCTTCTCTGTTGGGGTTGGTTTGCCTGGACAATGGAGGTGGCCCTTGGGAAATGGCCCTGCCAGCTAGATCCCTGATATTTCTCTAGGAACCCACAGCTCCATTAGGACCCCAGTCCAGAGGTATCTCCAGAGGACGTTCTTGAACAGGTCTTCTGCCAAGAAGACCAATAAGGGCTCTTTCACTACGACTCTTTTTATCTCAGATCATGGGTATCTGACTCCCTCTACCCCTGTGTTTCCCATAGCTTTGTGGCCCCAAAATGCCTGCAGAGCCTAGCCCCTGCCTCTTTCCCCAGATGTTCATCCTCATCCCCTCTAGCTTTTTTCCCTTCTCTTGGGCAGGCCTACCAGTCCCAGTACGTACCTTAGGTTTCGTGGTCTCCACATCTGGCAGGCCTTTGGGAGTTGCCAGTTGAGATCGGTTGGCCCACTTGAGGCAATCACAGGGGGCCCCTCATAGAGGGTCTGTGCGCTCAGGTTTACGATCTAAAATGTAAGTCAGAACACACAAGGAATAAGGGATGTGGAGGGAGAAGGGAAAAAAATTATTTGAGATGTTGTATGGTGAATCCTGCCAGAGATGATACTCAATTGTTTGGATTAAAACTCCCCACAATCGTACAGTCAGCACAGCAGTAGACATACTTGATGGTGGGAAGAGAAAAAGGAGAGAAATTTGCCAAGAATGTCTCCTTCCAACAGAGAATATAAGGAAACTGGGACAGTTAGAAGATGAGACATGGAAGAGAGTGATCAAGAGGACTGGGAGATTATACATCCCCATTCTTCTTCTTCTTCTTCTTCTTCTTCTTCTTCTTCTTCTTCTTCTTCTTCTTCTTCTTCTTCTTCTTCTTCTTCTTTTTCTTCTTCTTCTTTTTCTTCTTCTTCTTCTTCTTCTTCTTCTTCTTATTGTTGTTGTTGTTGTTGTTGTTGTTGTTGTTATTATTATTATTATTATTATTATTATTATTATTATTATTATTATTATTATTATTATTATTATTATTCCATTGCAGGTTACAAGCCATGATGGGGATGTATAATCTCCAGGCTTGAAAGTGAGGTACTTTAAAATGTCAAATGCCGGGGAGACAGGTATCTCATCTCGTGTGCTCCCAGAGGCTTCTGGTGGGGCCACTGTGAGATACAGGAAGCTGGACTAGATGGGCCCTTGGTGGTGATCCAACAGGGCTCTTCTTACGTTCTTAATGTCTCGTCAAGTCAATTCTGACTTATGGTGACCCTTTCCAGGATTTTCCAGGTAGAAATACTCAGAAATGGTTTACCGTTCTCTTCTGGGGCTCCTCTGGGACTGTGTGGGTTTGCCCATGGTGACACAGGCTGGGTCTTCTCCCTGGAGGTACAGTGGGGATTTGAACTCCCAGCGAAACCACCGAGCTATCCAGCTCACTGCATAGTGAACCAGGACTCTGATTTTGTGTGCTTGAGTCGGCTCACGTCTGGTCTTCAGACAGTCCTGGTTCGGACAACAGAGGGGAGCAGGCCTAGCCTGTCGGGTTTGCTCCGTTTCCTTAGCGACTGAATAGAGCTATTGTCTGTTTTGTTCCCCTGCTGCAGAAACTTGTGTGGGTTTCCAATTCAGAAGGAGAAGGCAAAGAGAGGAGAGTGCGCCGATTTCCCCAGAGAGGAAGACCAGCCAATCTCCAGGGTGGATGGAGCTCTTGTGGAATGGGGCCAGAACGAGCTGCCAGCTTTTTGTGAGGTTCTTGTCACACTCTTCACGGCAAACACCCAGCCTTTGAAAGGAAAAGCTATAATTATCCATTTAAGTTGAACATGCTTTCACGCCATCAGGTATGCCTGCAGTGGGGGAAATGCCAGTTTCCCAGAACTGCTCTCTAATTTGTGTTTCTAAACCAATTACATGACTCAAGGATGTTTTCCCCTCCTTTTTTCTTTTTGTTTGTTCCTTTGTTAATTTGATGAAAAAGGGAGGGGAGGAAGAGGAAATGGGAGGGAAACGAGGAGAGAGAGAGAGAGACAGAAAGAGGGAGAGATGACAGTTTATTGATTTTCACATTTGGTCCATAATGGCCATGCAATGAGGCAGTGTTTTTTTACCCTCTCTCTCTTTTTTTCGTTTTAAAGCTTTTGCCTAGCAATATTCCCCCCAGCATTTTCCCACTTCTAAACTGGCTGTGCTGGACAGCGAGATGACTTGGGTATGCCTTGACATGTCTACAATGGCTGTGAGTTTGTGCTTTCAAGGCGGAACTGACATAGCAACCCTAATAGGGCTTTCAAGGTAACTGAGATATTACCAGTTCTACTCCCCCAGTGATTTTTTTATGGCTGAGTGGGGAATCGAACCCTGTTCTCCAGAGCCCTAGTCCATCACTAAATCCACTACACCACACTAGGAATTAATAGATTGGGGTAAACCAAACAGCTGCCCATAGCTGTAGTTCCCAACCTTGGGCCCCAGACGTTTTTGGACTAAAACTTCCAGAAGTCTTCGCCACTAGCTGTGCTGGCCAGGATTTCTGGGAGTTGTAGTCCAAGGACATCTCAGGAGCCAATGTTGGGAATCACTGCTGTACAGCATTTATTCCAAAGGACATTGCCAAGGAGGGATGCGTGTTTCACAGGTTACTTTCTCTGGTCACTTCCTACGCACCTATCCCAATACGAGTAGGAGCAACCTTGATGGCTCCAGAGGGCCACTTTTGAAAGCCTGGGACCCTATGAAGGTTACACAGGCCATCAAAAATGCCTGAACCCACTGCTAGTTAACACACTGCCTGGTGGTGGGTTACTTGGCAGTAAAAATAACCCAATTTATGAAGTCAATGTAGATATTATTTGTTGCATGCTGAGTTTTGCAACTGAGGACACAACAGATACTGCCTACATGGACTTTTTGACTTGTTGCAAATTGCTACCAAAGGTTCAGATGTTTGTGCTATGACCAAAAAAAAAAAAAAAAAAAAAAAAAAAAGATTTGGGGCAGTGGTGGCATTGCAGGTTAAACTGCAGAAGCCTCTGTGCTGCAAGGTCAGAAGACCAGCAGTCGTAAGATCGAATCCACGCGACGGAGGGAGCTCCTGTTGCTTGTCCCAGCTCATGCCAACCTAGCACTTCGAAAGCATGCAAAATGCGAGTACTGTAGATAAATAGGTACCACCACAGTGGGAAGGTAATGGCGTTCTGTGTCTAGTCGCGCTGGCCACGTGACCACGGAAACTGTCTTCGGACAAAACGCTGGCTCTATGGCTTGGAAACGGGGATGAGCATCACCCCCTAGAGTCGGACACGACTGGACAAATTGTCAAGGGCAACCTTTACCTTTATCTTACCCCCTTAAAACCAGAAACAGCTAGAAGTTCACATCCAGTTTTGAAAAATAAATATTTGGGGGTATTAAATGGTGCACTTCCAGCACTCCCATAAGCTAAAAGATCTTGTAGTAGTCCAAACAAGAAGTTTGTAGCCCAAACTTCTTGTTTGGACTACAAACCCCATCACCCAATCCGCGTGGTCCTCAGCCCTCCAACAGCTGGTGGGCGTTGCAGTCCAACACATCAAGACTGGATAGGTTGAAGAATCGTGAACTTGAAATGAGGCATTGCATATAAATTTGCAAACCATGCTTGGGAGGACTGTCAGTCCCAGAATTCCCCAGCCTGCTTGATCAGTGGGAATTGTAGTTTGTAGAAGTAATTTTTCTAAGCTCTGGTTTTCACAGGACATACCCACAAATTTGGATGGTTTGTGAGAACACCAAGAACCAGCCACTTTCTGGATTTTGACACAGATGTGAAGAAAACTCACTACCAGTGAGCTTCTAGTTGAATGTGGTTATCTCATAGTGGCAAGGAAACATCTGAAGGATTATCCAGTCCTCCTCAAGACAGTTCACACCCAGTGTCAGTCTGAGATGCCAGATCCTCCTTGTCCCAGATCATCATTTTTTGCAATTTACATGAAATGCATTTTTGTGCATGAAATAAGAGGTTTCCCATGCTTTTGTTATACACACTGTGCAGGCACATAAGGACGGGCTGATTGGTTACAACCAACCCATCCACTGCTGCTTACTTTTACTACCACATGCAGTAACTCAACAGTGCGCACATTTTTCCATTTTATACTTTTTACATAAATGTGTGAAGACCAGTCTCGAAAATGCACCACGTCTCTCAGACACAGTAGGGGAAAAAAACTCCTCACTTTTTAATGACAAGGATAATTTTTATTAATTAATGAATGGTATCATCCATTGAGCAAAGAGAATCAAGTCGGGATTTTTACCCTTAAGCTTTGAATAAGGTGACATTTACTCCAGCAATCACAGAAGCAGGAAAGCAAAACAAAACACAAACACAGACCAGTGACGCAAGCTGTTATTCCGAAATCAATACACTCGTTTTGGGGAGATTGGGCCTCGCTATCCCAATTAAGAAGAATCAAAAGAGTTCAACTCCAGGTAAATGGCCCATTTTGGAGAACAGATGAGAGAGACTCTTGAAAACAATCAGGATTCTGCCAGGAGAAAAACAAGCAAGAAGAATTCAACATTTTAAAATCTTTCAATGACTAATGTGTGTACAAAAAAAGAATATGAAATTAGATACTTATTGATTTACTGTTTGCTTGACAGTGTTCTCTATCTATTAAAAGATTGCTAAATTACCTTAAAAATCAAGCTACTGAGTGGAAGATGATTTCGTCAGCTCTTTGATATTGTGCTTGTTATGCTGGCTGGATAGCTCAGTGGCTTAAGTCACTGGTTCTTAACCTTGGGTTACTCAGGAGTTTTGGACTGCAACTCCCAGAAGCCTTCACCACCAAGTGTGCTGGCTGGGATTTCTGGGAGTTGCAGTTCAAAAACATCAGAGTAACAAAGGTTAAGAACCACTGGCTTAAGTATTTGGCTGTGGAGCCAGAAGTTGGAACTTTAATCCTCCACTGTGCCTTTTTGGAGTAGAGCCAGCCTAGGTGGCCGTGGGCAAGCTGCACAGTCCCAGGGCATCCTCCAGAAAATGGAAATGGGAAACTACTTCTGAGTATTCTTTACCTGGAAAGCCACGAAAAGGTTACCCATAAGGCAGAATTGACTTGACATCACATGATTGTTATTATCATGTATACTAGAACACAGGTGGAACACAAGACTCATTTTCGGCATTGATAAGGGTAGGATGAATTGTCCTTCTGGAAGAAGAATGGGAACACATAATGGATTTTTTGAAAAGTGAAGTCTATGATCTGTGATCTTGGTCCTAACATTTCCAGTGTTTGCATTGCACTGAAGTTTTAGGTAACAATGGCCAAAATCCTGTTGCACAATTTTGAAAAAACAAAACAAAACCATAACTTTTAGCAGCCAGTTGCATCAAGGTAAGCATTTTCTGTAGAAAGACCATGTTGCAACAGATAATGTCTATGGAGACTTCCTAACTTGAGGAAATTCACCACTAAAACGTATGCCTTTGGCATAGATGTGCAACAGGAGTTTAGCCCTGCATCATAGCTGGCCACTGGAAACATTACATTATAGGATTATAGCTCCAGAAACTTATTTTGGAGGGATTCTGGAATCTACAATCCATAATAAGCAACACAGTATTTTAAACCTCAAGCCATGGTACCTAAATGCAGGGTCAGATGGATGGAACATCTAAGGTAGTGTGTAGATGGCTCTCATTATCCTTGCATTATCTTTGCATGACAAAAAGTGGCTGGCCAAGCGGGCATAGCTGAAGCATTGAGGGTTTAGGACTAAATCCAGTTCTTAGTAGAGCAATTAAATCATTGAGACATACATATGTGTTGACTTACCAAAGTCTTACTGTTTCCATGAGTCTTCTCTACTTAAGAAAAACAACTGGTGTTAGCTTTACGTGGAAGAGGTCCAGATACAATCTAGTTCATTTCAATGAACCGGACGTTGTTTAGTTGTTTAGTCATGTCCGACTCTCCACGACCCCATGGACCAGAGCATGCCAAGCCCTCCTGTCTTCCACTGCCTCCCACAGTTGGGTCAAATTAATGTTGGTGGCTTCAGTGACACTGTCCATCCATCTCATCCTCTGTCATCCCCTTCTCCTCTTGCCTTCACACTTTCCCAACATGAGGGTCTTGAGTCTTCTCATGAGACTGCCAAAGTAGTGGAGCCTCAGTTTCAGGATCTGTCCTTCCAGTGAGCACTCAGGGTTGATTTCCTTTAGAACTGATAGGTTTGTAATCCTTGCAGTCCAGGGGCGTCTCAAGAGTCTCCTCCAGCCTACAATTCAAAAGCATCAATTCTTCGGCAGTCAACTTTATTTATGGTCCAGCTTTATGAACCAGACATTAAGTCATGTCAAAGATGGACCCCTGCCTGTAAATGCAGGGAGCATTGCCGGCCCTGCCATTAGGTAAAAGAAGGTAGCCTCAGTTGGCAGATCCCTGTCAATGGCAAATCTGCCCCTACCCCTCTAACTCTGGGAAGATCTCTACTATTCCACGTGACCCTTTCTCTTAAGTGAACATTGGTTGTTCCTTTGATGTTCCATCTCACAGCATGTGGCTCTGTGATCCCCTCAGGGCTAGGTATTTAGGAAGTAGCCAGCGGTCTACAGAGCGACACCAATTTTTCCTCCCAAACCAGGTCTAGCTAGCGGGATGTTCTCCTCGGATCTTCTTCCTCACAAGGACCAGAACCTTCTGCTCTCCAGCTGTGCCACAGAGTGGCTGGACACCAATGGTTTCAAATAGGTAGAGATTGCTGATTGGGCATGACACAAAAGCCAGAGTGAACAGATATAAGCGATTGCCTGATTTTTCAATAGCTCTTTGAAAAGCTACAAGGCAAATGTGCAGTAAACAGCGACAGCTATTAAGTTGTTAGAAGGTGCATCTCCAGAGCCAGGAATAGAAGGATTTATTGGCAGGATTTTTAGGGGGGGGGGGTTTGCAACATTATTTTTAAAGAATCTGGCAGTCAATAAATTTGCAGGCAATTGGCAGCCTAGCAATGGCACTGCAGATGTAAAAGGAAATGGAGCCAAAACTAACAAATTCTAATTTGCTTTTTAGATTTGCAAGTCTAATGGTTCTATTGGACAAGATAGTCAAATTTCTTTTTTGAGCCCCTCCCCCCCCTCAGACTTTCGATTACTTCTGAAATATATTTATTTTCATTCCGATTCTCAGGTTATAAAGTGTGACTTTGCAAATCTCAGCGGGAACAAGCATCATAGCAACACATATTATTTATATTATGCTGGGGATGTAGATATTTAAATAGGTGACAGAGGGCAGTATTAAATCATGAACATAAAAAAGTCCCATATCAAGTTTAAGCTTTTTTTTTTTTTGGAGCATTTGGGGAATATGTTTTAATGAAGTGGTTTATTTTACAAACTGTTTAGATAAGCTCAGAGTGCAGAACAAACCCATTACTCGTAACATGATACTTTAGTAACTTTTTTGTAGTAAGGAAGTAGAACAGAATAACTTTGGGGCCTCTATTGATCATGATCACCATGTATGGGCATGAAAGCTGGAGAGTAAAAAAAAAGTTGAGAGGGAAAAATTACTTTGGACTACTAATCCCATCCCATTTCTGACTGGTTTATGCATGAAGAGGTTGTACAGTGGTGCCTCGCTAGACAGTTACCCTGCATGACAGTTTTTCTCTAGACATTGACTTTTTGCGATCGCTATAGTGATTTGCAAAACAGTGATTCCTATGGGGGAATTTCGCTGGACAATATTTGGTCCCTGCTTCGCAAACCAATTTTCGCTGCTTCCATGCTCGCAAAACGGGTGTTTTCGGGACCTAAGCTTCGCAAAACAGCGATTTAAACAGCTGATCGGTGGTTCGCAAAGCGGCTTTCCTATGGCCGATCTTCACTAGACAAGGACGATTCTTCCCAATTGGAACGCATTAAATAGGTTTCAATGCATTCCAATGGGGAAATGCTTTTTGCTAGACGATGATTTCACTAAACAGCGATTTCAGTGGAATGGATTATCATAGTCTAGTGAGGCACCACTTGTAGTTCAAGGCCATGTTTTAAAAAGCTTTTTTTAAAAAACTATTTTGTGCAATAAACAGAATTGGCCACTTGAGGGATCTGGTGAGCATTTTCATGTATTTTCCAATGGCTGCCTCGATTCTAATGGCAACTCTTTTAGGGTTTACCTGGTAGAGAATACTCAGAAGTGGTTTGCCATTCCCTTCTTCTGGGACGGTACCCCGGACTGTGCAGCTTTAAAACTAATCATATGCCACTGAGTAAATTCTGACTTATTGCAACCCTTTTCAGGTGTTTCCAGGTAACTGACATCAATGTACATATGCCTGATAACAAAGAATGGGGAATGCTTTTGTAGACGGGGTAATGATAACTGGTCCAGAGGTGTGAGTAACAGAATGAGTTGCATTTAAAGGTAATCTTCTGAGCCCTGGATTAGCTGACATGCAAGCTTTGTTTGTTCATACATGCCAATTAGACATTTGTAGTCTGTAGTCTGTTCCTCCTGGCAGAAGGGGAAGATATGGAGGCAGCGACAGATTTTACTTTCTTGGGCTCGATGATCACTGCAGATGGTGACAGCAGCTACGAAATTAAAAGATGCCTGCTTCTTGGGATGAAAGTGACGGCAAATCTAGACAGCATCTTAAAAAGGAGAGACATCACCTTGTCGACAAAGGTCCGCATAGTCAAACTATGGTTTTTCGAGTAGTGATGTATGGAAGTGAGAGCTGGACCATAAAGAAGGCTGACCACTGAAGAATTGATAGTGTTGGAGGAGGCTCTTGAGAGTCCCCTGGACTGCAAGGAGATCAAACCTATCCATACTTTGGCCATCTCATGAGAAGAGAAGATTCCCTGGAAAAGACCCTGATGTTGGGAAAGTGTGAAGGCAAGAGGAGAAGGGGACGACAGAGGATGAGATGCTTGGACAGTGTCATCAAAGCGACCAGCATGAATTTGACCCAACTCTGGGAGGCAGTGGAAGACAGGAGGGCCTGACGTGCTCTGGTCCATGGGGAGTCACGAAGAGTCGGACATGACTTAACAACAACAAGTCTGTTCCTGTACACTGGTAGGCTGTTCACACAGGCTATTCCTGTAGTAAAAAGAAATGAAAGGCCTTAGTGGATGACTGACAAACTTCCTAAATTTGCTACTGATAGTCAAAAAATGAAAGAAAAAGCTAATAGTAGTCTCAGAATTCTAAATGTAACTTTTCAATGGCTTGCATATATGTGCAGAAAAAACAATGATAACAGTACTTGAAAATAAGTAGAAAAGACCAAGCAAACAACTCCCCCCCAAGATCCCTTTCACATGATTGAATAAATCAAAAGGAAATGTAAATCAAAACTGGAGATGTTGAAAGATCTACATGGGGACATATTATTTTATGAGGATACAAATAAAGAGAATATGAAAACATTAAATTGAAAAGATGCAAGAATGATAGATTCCTTAAAGAAACAGTCTTTTAATGAAAATGAAGTAGGCACTGATTGTATTGATTTAAAAAATGGAACAAAAATTGGCAATGAATATGTAAACCAGACATTCCGGTCCTAAAGGTAATACATGCCAAAGAGGGATGGCATACAGGGCCCTGACATTAATTTTCTACGCTACAAAGTAGTGCTCAAGATTCTACAACAAAGAGTTTAGGATATGTAGTAAGAAACTCCAGATGTTCAAGCTGCATTCAGAAAAGGAAGAAGTGATAGAGATCATATTGAAAATATGTATCATGTGTGGTAAAAGCGTTCCTTAGAACTCCCTTTACACGAGACAGAGAGGGATTCAGAATGATCAGTCCCTATTGCCAGCAAAATCGGGTCCTGTAATTTTGCTCTAGGCGACTTCTCACTCCTTCACCCAAGTCTGTCTCGATTTTAAATAAACAATCTGGAAGGTCTGCTCTTCCACTTTTATTACTTTAGGACCTTCATTTGGTAATATGGTAATGTGGCCAGATCAAAACAATCTTAGTCAAAAATATCCAATTTACTACTGTAGCATGGTCTAAACAAGGAGACAGCTTACAGACAATTTGTCTTTTTATATTTTATTACAAAAGATAACATTTCAACAAGCTTAGTTTAACGTCATTTAGTATTTCCAAAATAACCCCCAGCCTTAGCCACCAGTTATTTCCTCTATAAAATGAAAACAATAAAATGTCTAACTAGATCTTAAATAAGCATTCTTACACAATCCTTTTGATTAAAGTTCTGTCGGCTGCATTTCGCTCGGTGTCGTCTCTCTCCCTTCCATCTCTTCTCCGTCCTTCTCTTCTTCTGTTCGCCCATCTTCCTTAAATTAAGAAGTTATATCCTTGTCCCTCGGAGCTGAGATAAGATAAGCGTCAGCTTGCTCTTCTTAACTTTTTTTTTCTTTAGCTGGAGAAGAACTGACCTTGTACCTTTTTCTCTCTAATTAGCACCTGGGCATAAGCAGATTTCTAGCTTTTCGTTGCAGCTCTGAACTAAATCCTATGAAATACAACACTATTCTATTTTCATAATCAAATCCATGACACGCCCCCCCTTAAAGATACAAAATACAGGACTATTAAAGTTCTTATTTTGTTATTAACTTAACATTTGATTATGAAAGGTTAACAAGACTACATGTGAACTTAAATTTATCTTAACAAAGTATTAAATTCATAACAGTAATGCCTATCTCTATCAATATACAGACAAGTAAACAAGTTGATTAATAGTAACCAGTAACACATTTGTTCTTATAGCTAAATATCTCCATGAGTATACAGAAAAAGAAAACAAGTTGATTAATTTTAAACAGAAATTCAAAGTAACCATATTACAGCATACAATTTTTCAACGATCTGTTACATTACGTTCGATTTTTCTCTCCGCATTGTTACAATTAGAATTGTTTGCAGATCTGTTTCTATACATTTTTAAACTATTTACATGATACATAACTGGTTTTTTGGATAAATTTAACATTTTCACAAGATAATTCACATTTCCCACTTTTTGAATGATTTCCCCTGGACCTTCCCAGACTACTTCCAATTTTGAAGGTCTGAGCGGGTTTAGTACAAGTACCATATCACCCACTTTAAACTCTCGGTGACGGGCCTTCTTGTCATGATAGTATTTTTGTTTTGTACACTCAGTCCGTTTCCCTGTTCTTTTACAGTAATCACAGGTACTAACGTAGTCCTTGACAGTCTTATAAATTCCGGGCCAATAAAAATGTTGTGAAATCCTGCTTAATGTTTTTTTAATTCCAAGATGTCCGCTACTTGGACTATCGTGAGCCATTTGTAGAATTTTTTCCCTGTACTCTCTTGGAATGACTAGTTGTTGTACTGGTTCCGCCTGTTCGTTTGATTTTGGGAAATATTCCCGGTATAACAATCCATTTTCCCCCCACAAAAAGGATACTTTTTGTTGTACCGGTTGTCTGGCGTAATCGTTGGCTTGTGACCTCAAAGAAGCCAAAGTAGGGTCTTCCATCTGTTTCTGTTTGAATACTTCGGATCCCATTGTTATAGGTAGATCCTCTGGTTCCGTTTTTGTTTCGGTTGTACTATCCATTTCGTCTGCAAGGGGTTGATGTTGCGTTACATGTCCATCTGAATGCTCCTCAGAGTTATCTTCAGTTGGGACTTGCTCTATTGCTTTGCTTCGCGCACGTGTCACTGCTTGTATGGAAGCTGATTTTAAAGTGTGTTGGTGATTAAGAAACGCCAAGTCGTTGCCTATCAAGAAATCGGGTTTACCTTCATGCACTAATAGATATTTTGCGCCTTTCCAATTTTTGTAGCTAATTTGCACGTAGATTAATGGTACGAATCTCTCTATTACTTCTCCGGATCCATAAGTTTTTACTGGACATCTCAGGTTATTTAAGATTAATGCCGGATCCACAAACCGTTTGTTAATCGAAGAAATGTCCGCGGCGGTATCTCGAGAGGCGTTTATGGTTATATCTCCTGAAGCAAAATGTAGGGTTACTGGTTCCGAAAAACTTTTCAGTGACCAATAAAACTGTTCTTCCGGTAGGATGCTACTGGGCTCTATAACTGAAAATTTCTCCCCTGAGGATGTCTGTTGGTTTACTGTTGTAGAGACTTGAGCTACTCGTAATCCCATTATCCTTGGCACAATCCTTGGCTCTGTTGCTTGCATTTCACTAGTTTCAGAAAAATTTGGCTTGACTCCTCCTTGTCGCTGGGGTGGCACATTACATAGTTGATTAATTACATGTGGTTCTGTTGGTATTTCTTCTGGTATTTCTAGTGGTGTTGCACTGAGATAGTTGACCTTAGGGGTTGTTGATTTGTATTTCCGTTGAGCCGGTATGGGCGCCTTCTCGAATCTCCTTGGTGCTGGTAAGGGTGTCTGCTGAAATCTCCGTGGGGCAGGTAACGGGGTTTTGCCAACTGGCTTCTCCTCTTGACTAGTTGATCCCGCCAGTCGTGGACAATCCCTTTTTAAATGGGCTCCTCCGCATTGAAAGCAAGTCAAGGGTGACCTAGTCTGGCTAGGGCCCATGCTTCTTCGCTCTCCAGCAAAAGACTGTCTTGGTTCAGGAACCACTGTTTTCTTGGATTCGTATTGACTCTGCCTCCTAAGCACTTCTGGAATAGGCCTTCCTCTGGTAATAGGTTCACTCTTCTTGAAGGAAATTAATTCATCGGTTTTGAGCGCCAACGTTTGGAGGTCTGTGCAATTTTTCTCCAATAAGCTACTCTTTAACTCTGGTGGTACTAAATTTAGAAAATGTTCTATATACAGTAGCATTCTTAAGTCCTTGAATGTATTGACCTTGGCAGCCTCTAACCAACGGTTGCCTAACACCTCTATTTGATCAGCAAGGGCAGAATAACTCATTTGAGGGGTCTTCCTCAATTTTCTAAACTGTTGCCTTAGCAGTTCTGGTGTAAAACCTTCTCTTTGGTAAACCAAAATTTTAAACTGTTCCCAAGTTAAATTTTGGCTGGAACTTCTTGCTAAAATGGTGGCTAACTCCCTGGAAACTTGAGATCTTAGAAGTTTTAAATATAATTGTGTTGGCACATTCAGATCAGCACATGAAAATTCAAAAAGTGATAAAAATGAAAAAATGTCATCGCCCTCTTGGTAATATGGTAGGTTTCTCCTGTCAATGTTAGATATTGAGTCTCTGGCTTGTTGTTTCTCAGCAATTTCC